>NC_139035.1:16643733-16982109 GCF_964662115.1 Mustela nivalis
GGCTCGATTCCAAGACCCTGAGATCATGACCTGAGCCAAAGGCAGAGGCTTAACTCACTGAGCCACCCAGGCGCCCCTCATCTTAAGTTTAAATAATTCCTAAAATGTAGTTTACATTATATTTTAATTATTCAAAAACAATTTTTAAAAATTTTTTTAAGATATATTTATTTGACAGGGGAGGGGGAGGGCAGAAACAGTATGTCTCGAGCGGACTGCACTGAGCACAGAGCTGGACAAGGTTCAATCTTACAACCCTGAGATCATGACCTGAACCAAAACCGAACTGAACACTTAACTGACTGAGCCACCCAGGTGCCCCTTAAATATTCACATTTTATTTTATTTTATTTTATTTTTAAAGATTTTATTTGTTTATTTGACACAGAGAGGGAGAGCACAAGCAGGGTGAGAGGCAGGCTGAGGGAGAGGGAGAAGCAGGCTCCCTGCTGAGTAGGGAGCCCGTTGTGTGGCTCAATCCCAGAACCCTGGGATCATGACATGATCTGAAGGCCGATACAACTGACTGAGCCACCCAGGTGCCCAAATATTCACATTTTAAAATAAAACGGCTAACCATTTTTATTAAGTGTATTCAGGTAGTCTAAATATAAAAGCATAATACTTACCATGGTTTATTGTTTTAAAAATAAAGCAACTTGGGGCGCCTGGGTGGTTCACTCAGTTTAGCATCTAACTCTTGATTTCAGCTAAGTTCCTGATCCCAGGGTCACAGGATCGAGCCCCAGCATCGTGCTCTGCACTCAACATGGAGTCTGCTTGTTCTTCTCCCTCTGATCTTCTTCCTGCTCCCCCCACTCCCACTCTCTGGCTCTCAAATAAATGAATAAATAAAATCTTTTAAAAAACGTGGAGTAACTCTGACACAAATTTTACATCTCTTTTCCTTGAACTTTATTTTAATGTTCTGTATTTTATGTTTTAATGACTTTTGTTTGATATATATATGTAAATTAAAATTAAGTTATTGATTTCCTGTTACTAGAAGATACTGAGAGATTTTTCTTCCTGTGTTGTAGTCATCATTACCCTGATTATTATTTATAGCTGGTCAAAGTAACATTACAAATGTATTATAAATTTTAATAATTATCACATAAACATTTCTTATTGAGAAAAATTTATGTTACTATTTCATTTTTCAGTTTTTATAGAAGTAAACTCTGAGAAGCCTTGTTAAATAGCCATATATGTGAGAATGCAAGTTTTATTGTTGCAGTGTCACTCAATATTTAGATAAATCGTCAGTTATACACAAAAGTTGCAATGTGGTCCATCATCATTAATTATTTTTATTGTTTTATCAAGTTTTCTTACCGAAAGCAAAAAGTTGAAAATAAACTGAGGAAAGTAAAGAATTAAACATAAACTAAACGGAAAAACGATTTGTTGATTACTAGAATCATTCACTTTCTTTGTTTATAGTGCGTATACCAAGAAGCTTGAGTAGAGTAGGACTATAGGATGTTTAATTTCAGATGTTCCTTGGTTAGCTCAGCATGCTCGAGAAATAATTAGAAAAATTGTTTTTTCTTGTGAAGATTAAATAAGGTATAATGTACATGGAATCACTTTATAAACTCTAACTTGCTATACAAATGGAATTTATCATTAAATGAAATAGAATTTTCTTTGCTGTCTAGAGCTGGTATAGGTATGACTTCCATAAGGAGAATCTTTTTAGGGGAAGCCCTGATGATCCCTTGGGTGAGGGCGTGGTACTGGACAAGTATCAGTTAGGAATGTGTTTGGCTTTTTGTTCATGTAACACGGATATTTACTCACTAAACTTGATTCATATTTCACAGTCAAATTTTTTAAAAGCAAGCATTTTTTAGAGGGACCATTGGTTATATATCTTAATTGGTTATATATCTATAAAATATAAAAAAAAGACCTTTGTATTGTAGACACAGTAAATATTTCTGAAACTTTTTTTTTCCCCCCAAAGAAGCATAAAACAGAGAGGAAAAAATTGGAAAGACAAGTCAGGGACAGTTGAGTGATGGTCAAAAGTAGAATTTGATTTCTGTTGTTTTATTGGATAGTGTTCCAAGAGAAAAGGTATCAGAAAACATACACATTAGAAATAATCCTTGAGCCGGAAAAATAGGTTCTGTATAGTTAATGGGGTAGATATTTTTCTATCGAATTTGTAATCGAATGATGATAAATTTTATGAGGAGAGGAAAGCATAGAAGATGGTGAGGTAACCTTGTTCAGATTCAGGAGTCTGAGTCGTTTCAGAGAACTGACCTACAAGAGTTACCATAGTAACTGCATTATTGGGGGCATTTCTAAGGTTGTTTCAAAGGTTGTCTATGCTGCACGATTTGTAAAGCTGGAAGCACAAGGGTTACCTCTGTACCTAGAATCATTTTTTTTAACAGCGAAGGAGGGGCTTAGACCCATTTTAGAGAAACTAATTATAATATTTCTGCTATCCCTTGCTTGTTATAGTAAGGAGACACATTTTAAAAATTCCGTATATTTTACTTTCCATCATTAATTTTAGACACAAAAGAATTCAGCTAGCAGCCAATCTCCATATCTTAAGAATTCACATTTCATTATAAGCCTAAATTTGAAGCCAACTCCTACAAGTTTTTTTGTTGGAATTAGGATTGGAGGAGACAGGAAAGTGTTTTGAATGTTTTTTGTGTGTCCTTGAGGTTCCTTGGCTTTGTCAAGAAAAAGCCTGTGGGAGGTACAATAATAGAAAAAGCCATTGTGTTATTTCTGACCCGTTGATGGGGGACCCAAAGAGCACTTCATTAGACTTTCTGTTTTTCATTTATAGTTTCCAACATTCTAAAATATTCATAAATTCTCAGTGGATTTTGCTCTTTGTTTTTCTCTAAATCTATAGAAAAAACCTTATTTTAAAAATACTGAATATTTTACTTTAAACTTTTTTATTAGCATTTGCTAACAAGCATTTGCTATTAGACTTTAAAAAATACTTGGAAAATCAGAGATATTCTCTGCTCATTTAAAAGCTGAGTTCATTTATGTTTGTTTGCTTGGTTGTTTTCCAGTGCCCCGAGCCCTTCTAGATCCCTTCTTGTTTAACAGTCTGTAGGGGTGTTGTACCCCCTAATGAGGATTCCTCAGCAGTAGTGCAGTGCCTTCAGTGCAAATAGTCATTTCATTGTTTTGAGTGAGTACACATAGTCCCAAAGTGCTTCCTCTCTGGGGAATGGTCAGTATGTACCTCTGTTTCTACGCTGAATAATAAGCTGTTATGCCAGAATTTCCAAATTTTAGACTTGTTATATTATAATAGAAACACTAATTTTTTTCTAATTCTCTAGGGAAACTTTTGTTTCATTAACTTTTTTTTTAAACATACACACAAAAATTTTAAAAATGACTCATTTGGATAAATGCTTTCACTTTTGGCATATTATTAAAAGTAGCTCAAATCTTTAACCCTTTTGAAATTTGATATATTATGCTGTAATTTCTCTAGCCTAACTAATCCAGACAAGAAATAGACTTTTTAAAAAAAATTTCATTATTTGCCAATATTGGTTTAAATTCTGCTGATGGTAAAATCAATCAAATGTGAGATACTGATTATTAATTTCACTTTTATACATATTTCTCAAGAAACTTTATCTACTTGTCATTATACTAATTTTAAATGGTTTTATAAATATAAACCAACAATCCCATTTGTACTTCATCTTAAATTGCTTTAAAATACTAATTATAGCTTTGAATAAATTAAATTTCCTTTGAAATCTTCTTTGTCATTTTAAAAAAAAACTTTTAAAAAACCACCACATATCCTTATGCCCTGATATCATTTTTGTTGTCTTTTCTGTAGTCATCTTTGTTTTCTCAGTTGCTTATACAACTGATCCATGTAGTTTGGTAGCATTTCTATATAAATTATGTTGCTTTAAAGAATTCATTTACAAAGTGTAAAGTTTAAAAATAATCTGTGTATTGCTTAGAAACTGAGAAAGAGGCTCTGTGATGTTTAAAATAAGTTGAACATTATGAATTCAACTTATGGAACAATTTTATCTAATTGGAAAGGAATTTAAAGACAATTGCTTGCAAACAGAATTTTTAACTTTTATTTCAGTTATATGTAATTTTACATGAGAACATTGGTGGCAAGTGTAAAAATCAATGAAAACTACTGTGTCTAGATATTCTCATCAGAAAAAAAAGAGGCAAATGTATTATTGGATATGAATTCTAGCTTTTATTTGAATAGCAGATTATTTATGAGTCTATTTCCTTCAGTTTTATAGTATAATACAATAATTTTACTAATCAGCTATTACTACATAATAAGTAACTACATACTGAGTAACTTAAAACAGCAGTAATTTATTCTCAATTATGCATCTGTGGGTCAGCTGGGAATGGATGGAACTAGGCTAGACTCAGCTGGACAGCTCTGTTTTAGGCCACTGTTCCTGCTGGGCTTTTGGCTTTTCCCTGCAGGTTTGGTTTGGGTCTGTCCTATGTGTTTCAACTTGGGGTCCCAACTAAAGAGGCAGTAGTTACCCCCAAGGAAAACTCCTCACGTGGTACTAGCAGAAACAATTCGTATTACATAAACATTGTAAGCCTCTGCTTGCTTCGTATCTGCTAACCTCCTACTGGCTGAATCAGCAAGTCATATCTTCAGGCCCAAAGGCTCATTCTGCTCATTCTGAAGCCAAAGCAAATTATTAAACACAACATCAATGGGGTAAGACATGAGAGAGGGGTATTGGGAGTGGGGATGGGGAGGTGGTGAATATTTTTAAACTGTAATCAATCCACTACAACATAAATCAATTTTAACTGATTTTTTTAATTGGAAAAGGATATAAATAGTTCTAAGAGTAATTAAACATGGCTAATAAATAAATGGAAAGTGTTCTACTTCACTGATAGCAAAAGAAATGCAAGGTGAAATATTTAATCAACGAAGTGATGATGCTTATTGCTAGCAAGAATGTAGAGATGAACATTCATTCTGTTCATAGAGTATAAATGGGTAAGCAATTTGGTAATTCTACCAAGTCTTAAAATCATTCATACCTTTTGACCTAGTAACACCCTTTCTGTAACTTTTTCCTGACAAAGTAATAAAGAGACGTGGGTAGAAATGAACTTACATGTACAATATTATATAGTAAACTGAATCTAAAGTGTCCAGCAATAGGAAAATAATATGGCACATGGAATATTACATTGTGGCTTGTCAAAGGTAATACAAAGCACCTACAAAGAGTAGATGAAGAGGGGCGCCTGGGTGGCTCAGTGGGTTAAAGCTTCTGCCTTCAGCTCAGGTCATAGTCCCAGGGTCCTGGGATCAAGCCCAGCAGGGAGCCTGCCTCCCCCTCTCTCTCTGCCTGCCTCTCTGGCTACCTGTGATCTCTGTCAAATAAAATAAATAAAATCTTTAAAAAAAAAAAGTAGATGAAGAATAATCATATTATAAGAAGCTAATGTTTATTGAATATTTCTATGGGTCAAACACTCTTTTAAGCACTTAACATGCATTGACTCTTTTTATCTTCACAGCAGCCTTATGAGGTATTAGCATCAGAGGTGAACAGTATTTAGGAGTGCAAACATTTTATTTAGGAACTATTGAGGATAGAAGAAAAGAGATCTCATTAGAGAACTAGGCTCGATTATGAGTATAGGAACAAACAAATGAGGATTTATAACCAAGGAGAAAGGTAGGGGTCAGTGGATGAAAAATTACTAAACGGAAACATCAGGGGTGAGGGAGGATTCTGGTTAAATTAACTTGACGGGATTCGTGCTAAGGGAAGACCAGAATGATTAGATGAGGGGTGGAGGATAAAGAATCTGATATATTGGATGATCAGATATTGAGGGCAAGCTTTCCTCTCAAAACTGACTAAGATTCTTGCTACAACTGGGTGATATAGGTAGGCTTGACAAGAATAGACACCAAGTTTGGGGCCTAGAGCACTAGAGGTAGGTTAAGGAGAGAGTCTTTATCAGAGGTGAGCACTTGATCATCGTTTTACAGAGGAGGGCATTGAAAACAGAGAGGTTAAGTTACTTGCCAAAGTCAAGTACACTTTTAAAGTGTAAGAAGCTAGGTTATGAATCTGAATACAAACAGTGTAGCTCCAAAACCAAGTAGCTGTTAGGTGGCAAAGATAGGATTCATACCCAGGTCTTGTGAGGATTTTTTATTCTACCATACTGCCCTCTAAGTTTATAGAATACCCTGAGCTCTTCCCAAAGATTAAATGTTAAATGTTAAACTCATGGTAGACAAGGGCAGAAAGATCAGATAGAGCAGTGTGCTATTCCTACATGTGCCAAATAAATTTATGTTTGAGAAAGCATACAGGTATGTTGTGGTAGAATAATTCAAACAATTCTTTTAAGAGGGTACATTTTCTGATCCTTTGGTCCTAATGACCACACTCATGGAAAGCCAAAGACGTTGCCAGGCACTGCTATTTCACATTAACAGTCACAGGCTTTTCTTAGTAGGAGCAATGTGGAGTCAGCCCAAATACGTAAATAATTTTCTCAAAAATTGAAAATCATTCTTGAATTAGAGGGAAGCAAGCACTAACATATTAATGTTATTTGGATTTACGGAAAAATAGTTTGACATGAATAATTTACTTAGAATTGTATTCTTTGTTCAGGTCTTAAAATTCACTTCTTAAACAATACCTAAGGTAATTAGGTATTTGTTGAAGCTCACTCACCATTTTCTTAATATATATGGCTAATAAACAAGGAATGTTGCCAGCATGCTTCTTAGAATGTAGTGAGCAAAATATGAAAAGATAGCCTCGTGAGCTTATACTTGGTTTCATTGGTGCTTTGAATAAGGTATAAGATACAGTTTTCATGGAAATTTTTAAAGGAATTTTTCTTACATTGAAAGCAGTATTTTCTTCACATATTAAAAAAAATAGTGCGCTACTTAATAGCATGGAAAATAAAGCATCTACCTACTGTTTAAATATTACATGGATGTGTTGCATTTCTTTGTTTCTGGTCATGTGGGATTCTCAGAGCTGCCTATAAATATTTTTTAGTTGCTTCAGAATAATAACCTCAGGCATAATTTTCTTTAAAGGCAGAATTGTACTGCTGGCAACTATTTTATCCCTACTCTCCTTAAAGGAAATGAACATCCACCAAACAAAGTGGAATACTAAAGACTACCCAATTTCACAGCTGGTGTGGAAAAGACTGAATTCCTGAGGAAAGATGAACTGAAAGTCTAGGGTCTGTTGTATAATCTTCCTCTTCCTTTTCAGTTATGAATACACAAACAGTTCCTGACTTACCAATGTTCAATCTAATGATTTTTCAACTTTTTGATGATGTGAAACCAGTACTCATTCAGTAGAAACCATACTTCACGTTATAAATTTTGATCTTTTCGTAGGCTAGCGATATGCAGTAAGATACAGTCATGATGCTGGGCAGTAGCAGCAGCCACAACTCCCAGTCAGCCAGGCAATCACATGGGTAATTGACCAACACACTTAGAATCATTCTGTTTGCCACTTTCAGTGTAGTGTTCACTTACGTGATATATCCAGCACTGTATTATAAAACAGGCTTTGCGTTAGATGATTTTGCCTAACTGTAGGCTAATACAAGTGTTCTGAGCACATTAGATTAAGGTGTATTGAATTCATTCTCAACTCATCATGTTTTCTTACCATAGGTTTATTGGGGTATAACCCCATCATAAATCGAGGAAGATCTGTATGACTAAGTATATTTCCTTCCTCAAGAACTGAAAAAAAAAAAAAAATGATTTCAACAGATACTTAAAAGTCAGTTTTTTTAAATCTTTCCTTAAACCATCTGTTGGAGAAAGTAAACCTCCTTGAGAGAGACATCCATCTCTGCTCAATTTCATGAAGTCCTCTGCCAGTAAGGATTTCAAAAGCACCATCTTAGTGAAAGGCGCTATTTTGTCTGAGAGAGACATGGGTTTGGAGCTAGATACAGTAAGACTAGGTTAACTTAGCCACTTATTAATTATGTTACCCTGAGAAAGTGACTCCACTTCTTTGAATTGGAGGTTAGTAAAATTGAGATAATTCCTACCTCATAAATTTATTATGAGAATTAAATTGTATAAGTATACTATAACTGGTGGTAAGTGGTTACTATTGGTATCCTTTCCATGATCTATAATAAAATGTGAAAAAACTCTCCTGCAAAATATTAGGAAAAGGGTTTTAACTGCAGACCTGGAAGTATTAAAAATAATTATGAGTAGGTATCTGAATAAAATGGACAGTTTATTTTTATGAAATTGTAAATTAGCAACCCTAATCAAAAATTAGGGTCTGCCTTTGGCTCAAGTCATGGTCCCAGACTCCTGGGATCAAGTCCCACATCCCTGCATGGGCTCTCTGCTTAGCAGGGAGCCTGCTCCTCCCTCTCCCTCTGCCTGCTGCTCCCCCTACTTGTGCTCACTCTCTCTCTGTGTCAAATAAATAAAATATATTTTTTAATAAAAGCATAATTCAGAGAAAGATAATCCTCAGTAAAACTGTAACCCAGTCTTACATATGAATATACCAGAAAAATTCCTAATAACATTAGGAGCTAGAACCCACCAGAATGTTAAAAGAATAATACACTATGACTAAGATATTTTAGGGATAATTTACCATATCACTTAAGGTGGAGGAGAAACCATGTGATCATCTCAGTAAATGCCAGACACATTGACTAATTTAAAAAGATACATGTATATGTAAGGTTACATCCTAAATACAGCGAGTACTATATTTTTTATACACACATACCTATCATGAGCAAAGGTGAAATATTAGAGACATTCTCATTAAAATCTGGACTAACATAGGGTATCTGCCATCATCACTATTATTTACATTTAACATTTATCAGACCATTACCCTTACGTAAAAAAGTGAAAAAAGTAAGAATATTTTTAAAAAAATTTTTTTAAACATTTATTTATTTGACAAACACATATCACAAGTAGGCAGAGAGAGGGAAAGCAGGCTCCCGCTGAGCAGAGAACCCTATGCGGAGCTCAATCCCAGGACCCAGAGATCACGACCTGAGCTGAAGGCAGAGGCTTAACCCACTGAGCCACCCAGACGCCCCTATTAAAAATGTTTAAAGCATGAATAAAAATATATCAATATTTTTAAATATGTTAAGTGATCTCATTTTATTTGCCTTTTTAGGAAATTTTTATGATAAATGTGCAATTTTTTATAAACAGGAAAACCGTTGTTTTCATTTAAAAATTAAAAGGGTGTTGGACTTGACCATATTTCTTAATGTGGTCTTTTTTTTTTTTGCTTCTTGTATTTTATTCTAATAGAGCTATTTGCCACTATGTAGCTTCTTGGCACTCGTGATTTTGTTTTGAATCTGAATCTGAATCTGAATCAGATGGATTGATTGATTTATAAATACGTCAGGAAAAGGTTATTTTGCCTGCTGCAGGTCACATGGCAGTAAGTAGCAAAACCAGAATTCTTAGTCTCTGGATCCATTCCTTTTTACACTCTGAAAAGTTTTATTTCCAACAAGGCAGCAAAATGTAATGCTCTGATTCTCAAGCTTTGGTACGTATATGAATAACCATGAATTATTACTTAAAAATACTTAATTCTTGGGCCCACTTTCAGTCTAATTCAGTAGGATTAGGGTGATGACCCCAAAGTGTGCCTTTTTAATGTGTGTCTCATGATGCTTCTACTGAACACACTTAAGTAAATATTGAAATAGAAAGAATAGAGATTTCAAATGGATATGGTGTTACACAAATATGTAAACTATTAAGTTTTAGTACTGCTTCCTTCTACTGTACTACTTGTAAGATCTTAGACAGCCAAGCAATGAATGGTAGGGAAGCATAGAACATACTGAATGAGAGCATGGGCTTTACATTATAGCACCTTGAACATGTTCCGGATGATAACAGTCCCTACTTCATAAGAAGGTTCTAAGAGAAATTCCTTAAGGAGAAAAAAGAATGCAGGGCAGAGACAGACTAAACTTGTTAGTCTAACAGAAGTTTCAACAACACACTCAAGAAAAAAGTACCAAGGGTTCTTTATTGACAAAAAGATTTTGTTTTCCCATCAGCTTTTATTCTGCTTCAAGTCATTAGAGACTACTTAAACTTTTTATCTTTAAATCTCAAAGTGTATTGATGACTCCAATTGATGAGATAGTTCCTGAATTAAATATTTGAATAGATGTTTCGGAAATACTGGTAAAGTTTGAAATAATACAGGCTATACTCCTCTAATTTGAAAGAAAAGGTATCAAATGAAAATTTCTATAAAAAGGCATTACAATCTTGGACTGTTTCATGCTGAGACTAAGAATTGTTTCAGATGGCATTTTTAGATCTGGTATGTTAAACTAGTATAGAATGTTGGCAACTTGTGTGAAAATGGTGGAAAAGATTTTGGCATTCCCTCTCCATGCATGCCTCCTATTATATATATCCTCATGTTTTTTTAGATCTGTTAATTAACCATAATGTGGAATATATATTACTATTTTTTACATTTCTAGGTTCATTTTTGTGATCTATATTTATTTTTTATCCAGCTCTAATTACTGTACACATCTATTATAGCTGCTGAAATCTTACCCAATCTTACTTCCATTTATGTATATATGTATTTATTTATTTACTTATTTATTTAGGCTTTGAACCTTTAATAAGAAAAAGAAATATATGGAGCTCAAGAAAACTGTGTTTCATGTGTCTCTAGGTCAAGGTTTGAGGATACATGACAGACCTAGCGAACAGGACATACATAAACAGAAACAGTAATGGTTACAGACTTAAAAACTAGTGCCTGGCACAGTTAAATCTCCGTTTCCTCATCACTCAGCGGCATGTTAGGGATTCCCCAACTGATGGGGAACAGACCTCTAGATTCTGAACACTTCAAGGTGCCCTCCAGCACTTCCACCTCCAGCAGAACTTGGTGCATCTCCCTCAGGAATTTCTCATCGTGTTCATACCCTTCAGTCAGCCCCTTGGGCACCTCCACCAGATGTAAGGTATCCGCCGCCTCCAGAAGCAACGCCCATTCTACCTCGGGTATCATACATGCCAGAAAGTCTGGGTTGAACTCCATGGGGTTGATGGAGACCTCTGTGGCCTGCCAGGCCAGCGGGGTTTTGTTAGGGACAGGAGCTTGGTTTCCCTATTCCGCCCAGGAGACGGATGTGAGACTTTTATTTCTATTTTTTTTTTTTTTAATTTATTTTTTATTTTCAGCATAACAGTATTCATTATTTTTCACCACACCCAGTGCTCCATGCAATTCGTGCCCTTTATAATACCCACCACCTAGTACCCCAACCTCCCACCCCCCACCCCTTCAAAACCCTCAGATTGTTTTTCAGAGTCCATAGTCTCTCATGGTTCACCTCCCCTTCCAATATCCCCCAACTCCCTTCTCCTCTCTAACTCCCCATGTCTTCCATGCTATTTGTTATGCTCCACAAATAAGTGAAACCATATGATAATTGACTCTCTCTGCTTGACTTATTTCACTCAGCATAATAATCTCTTCCAGTCCCGTCCATGTTGCTACAAAAGTTGGGTATTGGTCCTTTCTTTTTTTTTTTTTTTTTTTTATAAACATATTTCTATTTTTAATAGACTGTAATTTTAGCTTGTGTTTACGACTTAATTTTTTTCAGTTCAATTAAGAAAAAAGTTCCTGGGTGCCTGGGGGGCTCAGTGGTTAAGCCTCTGCCTTCGGCTTGGGTCATGATCCCAGGGTCCTGGGATCGAGCCCCACATCAGGCTCTTTGCTCAGCGGGGAGCCTGCTTCCCGCTCTCTCTGCCTGCCTCTCTGCCTACTTGTTATCTGTCAAATAAATAAATAAAATCTTTAAAAAAAAAAAAGAAGAAGAAGAAAAGAAAAGAAAAAAGTTCCTGCCCATGTGAATGTACTATTTGAAGCTTTCTTACAGCTTCAGGAAACAAGCACCTGAGATATTGTCAAAAATTTACAGAATCCTTCTTTTCTTTGTAAAGTGATTATGGTAGATAGATAGATTCCATTTAGTTAAATCATGTCTCTTTGCAGGAGAAAAGGCAGAAACATAATTAAAGTTATTTTTTAATTCGATTTAATTAATATTTACTGTATTATTAGTTTAAGAGAGGTGGAATTTAGTGATTCATCAGTTGCATACAACACCCAGTGCTCATGACTCCAAGAGCCCTCCTTAATGTCCGTCGGCCATTTACCTTATCCATCCCCACCTCCCCTCCAGCAACCTTCAGTTTGTTTCCTATAGTTGAGTCTCTTGTAAGAGTTTGCCTCCTTTTCTGCTTTCATATTTTATTTTTCCTTCCATTCCCCTATGTTTGTCTGTTTTGTTTCTTAAGTTCCTCATCTGAGTAAAATCAGGTATTTGTCTTTCTCTGACTGACTTATTTTTCTTAGCATAATACCTTCTGGTTCCATCAAGGGCATTGCAAATGGCACAATTTCATTCTTTTTGATGGCTGAGTAATATTCCATGAAGCACATAATTTTACCCACTCCAGAATTATCATTATTTGGTGGAATTACTAAAGGATTTGGGAAAGGCAGCAAGCAATCTTTAATAATCACTGAAGAAATCATTTTATTATTGATGAGCCAATAAATAAGAATTTTACAGGGGTGCCTATGTGGCTCAGTTGGGTAAGCATCTGCCTTCAGCTCAGATCATGATCCCAGGGTCCTAGGATCAAGCCCTGCATTGGGCTCACTCCTTGTCAGGGACCCTGCTTCCCCCTCTCCCTCTGCTGCTTGCCCTGCTTGTGCTTGCTCTCTCTCTCAACTAAATAAACAAAATCCTTAAAAAATAATTTACAAATAGTAAATTGAATATAAATACAATTTAGTAATTGAATTGCCTTCTTCTGTCATATCTATTTTATTCAACACTTACAAAACACCTAGAGAGTGTTAGTCTGTGTTTGGTGCTAGAAAGGTGTAGATGAACACAATATATCTTGCCTTTAAGACATTCTCCTTTTTTTTCTCTTGGAGCTCCCAGTTTAATAAGCTAGAACAATAAAATAGAACATTAAAAGTGTAGTAATTCTGTATTTATCAGTCTTGTGTAAAGTACTGAGGTGGTTCAGAAGAGGGAGTAGTTAACTCAGGGTTTTGAGGAACAGCCAATTTTTATTTTTTTAATTAAACTTTTAATTTTGAGATAATTATGGATTTGCAGTTGTTAGAAATAATGGGGGTCCTGTATACCCTTCACACAGGTTCTCTAATGATAACATATTACACAAGTATAGTACAATATCACAGCCAGGATACTGACATTGGTACAGTCTAGTATAGAAGGTTTCCATCACCATAAGGATCCCTCATGTTACCTTTGTATATCCCACTGTCTTCCCTCCTGCCCCCACTTTCTCCCTAGCCTCTGACAATCATTACTATCTTCTCCATTTAATAATTTTGTCATTTCAAGAATGTTACATAAATGGGATCATATAGTCCTGTAACCTTTTGAGGTCTGCTTTTTTCATTTAGCATAATTCTCTGGAGATTCATTCAGGTTGTTGAATGAATTAAATTTGTGCCTTTTTATTGCTAAGTAGTATTCCATGGTATGAATGGAGGTACTTTAGTTTAACCATTCACCCACTGAATGACATTTGTGTTGTTTCCAAATTCAGACTGTTATGAAGATAGCTGCTATAAACATTCATATGCAGATTTTTTTAAAAGATTTTATTTATTTATTTGACAGACAGGGATCACAAGTAGGCAGAGAGGCAGGCAGAAAGAGAGAGGGGGAAGCCGGCTCCCCCGTGGGCAAGGAGCCCGATGTGGGGCTCGATCCCAGGACCCTGGAATCATGACCTGAGCCAAAGGCAGAAGCTTTAACCCACTGAGCCACCCAAACACCCCTCATATACAGATTTTTGATGGATATAAATTATCATAGCTCTGCCATAAATCCCCAAGAGTGCAATTGCTGGTTGGTGTGGTAGCTGCATGTTTAGTTTTTTTATTTTTTGTTTTTTTGTGGTTTTGTTTTTTTGTTTTTTTGTTTTGTTTTGTTTTTTAAATTCAGACAGAGATCACAAGTAGGCTGAGAGGCAGGCAGAGAAAGAGGAGGAAGCAGGCTTCCTGCCAAGCAGAGAGCCCAATGCAGGGCTCAATCCCAGGACCCTGGGATCATGACCCAAGCTGAAAGCAGAGGCTTTAACCCACTGAGCCACCCAGGCACCCTGCATGTTTAGTTTTTTAATAAAAACTGCCAAACTATTTTCAGTGGTTGTACCATTTTCCATTCTTAGCAGCAGTGTATGAGTGGTCTGGTTTCTCCTTGCCAGCTTTGATGATGTCACTTTTTAAATTTTAGCCATTCTGATATGTATGTAATGAATATCTAACTGGTTTTAATTCTGTTGAACATCTTTTCATGTGCTTATTTGCCTTCTGTATATCCTCTTCAGTAAAATGTCTTTTCATGTCTTTTGCCCATTTTTGAATTGGATTGTCTGGTTCTTTATTGAATTATTGTTTTTTAAAATATATTTTAGAGGGTGCCTGGGTGGCTCAGTGGGTTAAGCCGCTGCCGAAGGCAGGGCCTGGGATCGAGTTCCGCATCGGGCTCTCTGCTCAGCAGGGAGCCTGCTTCCTCCTCTCTCTCTCTGCCTGCCTCTCTGCCTGCTTGTGATCTCTGTCTGTCAAATAAATAAATAAATCTTTAAAAAAATATATATATATATATTATATATATATATTTTAGATACAAGCACTTTGTTGGATAATGTTTATAAGTATTATCTCCCAGCCTCCAGTTTTCTTTTTTCTTATTTTTAGTGATTAATGGACTTGAGATTTTAGTATAGTTTTAGATTTGTTGAGTAATGGAGCAGATAGTACCTAGAGTTCCCTATACCTGCCCTACCCATCCCACCTCACTCTCAAAGTTACCCCTTTTATTAACATCTTGCATTAGTGTGGCATATTTGTTACAATTAATGAGCCAGTATTGATAAATTATTACTGACAATATTCTGTAGCTTACATTAAGATTCATTTGTTTGTGTTTTAGAGTTCTGTGGGTTTTGACAAATGCTTAATACCACATATCCACCATAATAGTTTCATATGGAATAGTTCCATTATCCTAAACATTTCCTATGCTTCACCTATTCATCGCTCTCTTTCCTCTTTACTCCCCCTGAGCAACTACTGATCTTACTATTTCTATAGATGTGCCTTTTCCAGAATGTAGAGTCCAGTAATTCACCAGTTGCATATGACACCCAGTCCTCATCACATCACGTGCTCTCCTTAATGTCCTTCACCCAGTTACCTCCTCCCCCATCTACCTCCCTTCCAGCAACCCTCAGTTTGTTTCCTATAGTTAAGACTCTCTCATGGTTTTCCTCCTTCTCTGATTTCTTTCCATTCTCTTTTCCCTCCCATCACCTATGATCCTCTGCACTGTTTCTTGTATATGTGTACCCTTTTCAGAGTGATTCCTTTCACTTAGCAATAGGCCTTTAAGGTTCTTTAGGTTTCTTTTCACGTTTTGATAGCACATTTCTTTTTATTGCTAAATAATGTTCCATTGTATGAATGTACCACTTTTGTTCATCCATTTACCTCCTGAGGAGAATCTTAGTAGCTTCCAGTTTTTCATAGTTATGAATAAATCTTCTGTAAGCATGCTGGTTTTGTTTGGTCATAACTTTTCATCTTGATGTAGGAGTACAATTATGGTAAAACTATATTTAGCTTTGTAAGAAACTGCCAAACTGTCTCCCAAACTGGCTGGACCATATTACATTCCGACCAGCAGTGAATGAGAATTCTTGTTTTATCACATCCTTCTCAACATTTGGTGGTCAGTTGGGGGGGGTGGGTAGCCACTCTTATTAGGTGCATAGCGGTATCTCATTGCTGTTCTACTTTGTAATTTTCTAATGACAGTATGATGTTGAGCATCTTTTCAGATACTTATTTGCCATCTGTGTATCTTCTTTGGTAAGGTATCTGTTCAGATCCCACAACCATTTTTTAATTGGGTTATTTGTTTTATAATTGTTGAATTTCAAGTGTTCTTTGTATATTTTGAGTACAAGTCACTGGATAATATTTGCAGATATTTTTCTCCCAGTCTGCAGCTTGTCTTTTCATTTATACAGTCTTTTTATTTATACAAATCAAAAGTTTTTAAGGTAAAATTAAATTTAAAAATTAAACTTGTAAATTTAAAGTTAAGTTTATTGGTTTTTTCCTTTTATGGATCATGCCTTCAGTTTTAAATCCAAGAACTCTTTGCTCAGCCTTAAATCCTGTAGGTTTTCTGTGTTTTTCTTTTCCTAAGAGTTTTATGTCTTATATTCAAATTCATGATCCATTTTGAGTAAATTTTTATATAAGGTATGTGACAGATTGAGGTTCATATTTTTGCCTATGAATGTCTCTTCATAATTGCCCCAGCACCTTTTGCTCAAAAGGATATCTTTCCTATATTAAATTGCTTTTTTGCCTTTGTCAAAAATCAGTTGGGCATATTTCTGTGAGTCTGTTCCTGAGCTCTCTGTTCTGTTCTGTTGATCTATATATCTGTCCCTCATTAGTCTTTTTTTAACTTTGATTTTTTTTATGGAATAAATTTGATGTATGACATTTTGCAGGTTTAAGGTATATACTTTGATATGTGTTGGCATATGATTGCTGATGTAGCATTATCACATTACATAATTATAGCATGATGTAATTGTTTATTGTCACTTCATTGGTTAAATTTATTTATAAGTATTTTATTGTTTTAACTGTATTGTAGATGGGTTGGTTTTCCTTATTTCTTTTCACATTCTTTATCATAGTGTCAAAGAATGCCACTGATTTTTGTATATTGATTTTGTATCTCGCTACTTTACTGAAATTTATAATAAATTCCAACACTTTTTTGACTGATTCTTTGGGATTTTCTACGTATCGGTCAGCAAATAATGACTTCTTCCTTTCTGATTTGGATGCCTTTTATTTCTTTGTCTTTCTAATTGCTCTAGCTAAGACTTAGAGTACTATATTGAACAGAAGTGGTTTGAGTGGGCATTTTTGCCTTGTTCCCGAATTTAGGAGACACACTTTGAGTTTTTCTCCATTGATAGCTGTAGGTTTGTTGTATATGGCCATTACACGTTGAAGTATGTAACCTGCCATACCTAGTCTGTTAAGAGTTTTTGTCATAAGGGACTCCTGAGTGGCTCAGTCAGTTAAATGTCTGCCTTCAGCCCAGGTCATGATCCCAGGGTCCTGGGATAGAGTCCCATACCGGGCTCCTTGCTCAGCAGGGAGTCTGCTTCTCCCTCTGCCTGCTTCTCCCCATGCTGTGTGTGCTCCCCACCTCTCTCTCTGACAAATAAATAAAATCTTTTTTTAAAGAAGAGTTTCTTGTCATTAAAGATGTTGTATTTTGCTTTTTCTGCATCTATTTGAGATGATCATGTGATTTTTATCTTTCATTTATTGATTTGTATATTACATTAATGATTTGTATATATTGAGCCATCCTTATTACATTGCAGGGATTAATCCCACTTAGTCATGATGTATAATCCTTTTAATGTGTTTGTGAATTCAGTTTGCTAATATTTTGTTGAGGATTTTTATATCTATTATTCGTCAAGAACATTGGTCTATAGTTTTCTTGTGGTGCCCTTATCTGTTTCTGGTATCAGAGTAATGCTGGCTTCATAGAGTGTGAACTCACTTCATGAGTGTGGAAGTATTTCCTCCTCTCGGCTGTATTGGAAGTTTGAGGAGCATTCGTGTTAATTCTTCTTTGAATGTTTGGTAGAATTCTCCAGTGAAACTATCTTATCCTGGAAGTAGTTGTCTGTGTTGGGAATTTTTTGATTACTCATTCAATCTGTTTATCTGCTATTAGTCTATTCAGATTTTCTATTTCTTCCTGATTCAGTCTTGGCAAGTTATAGGTTTCTAGACATATGTCCATTTCTTCTGGGTTATATAATTTATTGGCATAAAATGTTCATAGAAGTCTCTTACAATTCTTTTTTTTTTTTTGGTAGTACCTATTGTAATGTCTCCTCTTTCATTTCTAATTTATCTAAGTCTTCTCTTTTTCTCTTAGTGTACCTAGAGCCTTATAAATTTTATTTTTTTAAAAGACAGGTTTTAGTTTTATTGATCCTTTCTATTATTTTTCTGGTCTTTATTTTATTTATTTCTGCTCTTACAATATATTCTCTTTCTTTGAACTAACTTTGGGCTTAATTTGTTCTTCTTTTTCTGGTTCCTTAGGTGTTACTTTCAGATTGTTTATTTGAGTTTTTTCTAATTTCTTAGTTTATGCATATTATAAATTCTCCTCCCCAAAGTGCTTTTGGCTTTATCCTGCAATATTTGATAGGTTGTTTTCATTTTCATTTGTTTTAAGATAATTTTTTATTTCCCTTTTGATTTGTTTTTTGACCCAATGGTTGTTTAAAGTGTGTTACGTAGTTTCTACATACTTGTAGATCTTCTCACTAACCTCTTGTTGATTTCTAGTTTCATACCATTGAGGTTAGAGAAGAAAATTGGCATGATTTCGGTCTTCTTAAATTTTATATAATTTGGGGAAAAAATTTCTTTTTACTATGATTTGTTTTATTGCCTATCATGGTTTGTCCTGGGGCATATTCTATTATGTACTTGAGAAGAATGTATATTTTGGTCTTGGTTGCATGTTCTGTATATGTCTATTAAGTCCATTTTTCTAAAGTGTGGTTTAATTCCAGTTAAGCCAATTTGTTCATTGCAGATAGCCATGTATTGAAGTCCGCAACAATTATTGTAATGTTGTCTATTTCTTCCTTAATGTGTCAGGATTTCCTCTGCCATTTTATCTTTGCCTTCTGGTTATTTTGTTTCTCCATTGTTTCTTTTTCCCTTTTTGTGTCTACCTTTATAAGTTAGTTTTCCAAGGTGATTTGCTCAATCCACTCCTTTTGTTTGTTTGTTTCCTGTTTCTGCTGTAAAATTTTGCTTTGAGGTATGCATGTAACGTCTCATAGATAAAATAATCCTTTCTCTGGGGATAGCAATTTATCTTCATTTACCTTTAAAGTTTTCAACCTTTTACTCTTCCCCTTTGATATTTTTAATATCACATGTTAACTCTTCTAATGCTGTGATTTTGATACCAAATTATAGTGGCTATAGTTATTTTTAATGTTCTTTTAATTTTTGTGCTATAGTTAAGAGCTTAATATACTGTTCTAAAAAAGAGTTGGGGCACCTGGGTGGCTCAGTGGGTTAAAGCCTCTACCTTCAGCTCAGGTCATGATCCAGGGTCCTGGGGTCAAGGCCCGCATCAGGCTCTCTGCTCAGCAGGGAGCCTGCTTCCTCCTCTCTCTGCCTGCTTCTCTGCCTACTTGTGATCTCTTTCTGTCAAATGAATAAAATCTTTTTTTTAAAAAGTTAAAAAAAAAAGAGCTACAGTATTGTATGACTGTCATCTTAATTAATTTTGTGTACTTCTGTTTTAGCTTCAAGAGTTCCTTTTAAAATTTCTTGTAAGGCAGGTCTAGTGGTGAACATCATCAGCTTTTATTTATCCGAGAGAGGCTGTATTTCTGCTTCGTATCTGAAGGATAATTTTGTCTGAGTAGTGTTCCTAGATGGCAATTTTATATTTCATTTATTTTGAATATGTCATTCCATGGTCTCCTTGCCCATAGTTTCTGCTGGGAAATCTGCTGATAAACAAGTGGAGATAACTTTGTAGCTACTGTCTTTTTCTCTCTGGCAATCTTCAGAATTCTTTATCATTGACTTTTGACTGTTTTTTTTTTTAATTTTTAATTTTTTTAATTAACATATATGTATTATTAGCACCAGGGGTACAGGTTTACGTAGTTCACAGCACTCACCATAGCACATCTCTTCCCAGTGTCCATAGACTTTTGACAGTTGTAATGTAATAGTCTTGGAGAAGGTCTTTTAGTGTTGAGATGATAAATATTGTATTAGCCTCAAGGACCTGAATATCCAATTCATTCTCTGGGTTTGGGAGTTTCTCAACTATTATTTTTTGTTTTTTATTTTTATTTTTCTCATCTTTTCAAAATTTTATTTTATTGATTGATTGATTGCTGGAATATAGAAGTAAAATTGGTTTTGGATAGTGATCTACCCAGTAACCTTGATAAATTCATGTATCAATTCTGATAGATAATGTATAGATTTTACATTTTCTATATACACAAGCACATTGCCAGCAAAGTCCATTTTATGTCCTCTCTTCAGATATTTTATTTTTCTTACTTATTGCACCAAGTATGACTTCCAGTAAAATGCTGCTTAAAAAATAGAATTATTAGCATCCTTGTTTTATTTACAAATCACAAGGGGAAAATCTTTAATAGTTTACCAGTAAGTATAAAATTTACTGGAGATTTTTTTGGTACCCTTATCAGAATAATGATGTTCCCTTCTATTCTTCCCTTTGAAAAGAGATTTTTAATCACAGACTATCATTGAGTTTTATCAACTGCTTTTTTTGCATCCATTGGTATTGAGATTTTTCTCCTTTATTCTTTAAATGAAGAATATTATGTCACTTTTTTATTACTAACAGCTATTATTTTTTAAATGTATTCTCTGTTCCCTTCTCCCTCTTTTCTCCTTCTGGGATTCCCATTATTCTAATAGTGGCTTTTTTTTTTCCTAATGGTAGCTTTTCCAATGGATTCAGATAACTGTCTTACAGTTTCTTCATTTTTAAAAAATTTTTCTTTCCTCTTCTACCTGAATTATTTCTATATTTCTGTTGTCAAGCTTGCTAATTATCTTGTCCCATATGATCTGTTATATTCCCAATGAATTGTTCATTTCATTCATTGAACTCTTCAGGTCCAGAATTTGTTCAGTACTTTTTTTTAGATTTTTCAGTCTCTTCTGTAAAATATTCCTGTTCATTAATTTTATTCCTGAGATCACTGAATTATTTTTTTGAGTTTTCTTGTAGCTCTACCCCTCTCCTTGCTTACCACGCTCTTTCTCTCTCAAAATAAATAAATAAATCTTAAAGGGGAAAAAAAAAGATTGTATCTAAAGGACAAGGAAGATATAAGGAGTTTATTTTTAGCTCTTATGAAACAAATTCCTCATAAATGTGTATGTCTGTTATTTAAATTTTTCATAGTCAGCTTTTTTTTTTTTCTTTTTTGGGGGTGGGTAGAGGGAAAAGGACAGAGAGAATCCTAAGCGGGTTCCACACCCAGCATAGAGCCCAACGCCAGCTTAATCCCACAACCCCGAGATCATGACCTGGGCCTGAAAGACCCGCGGATCCCCTTACCCAAGAATCCAACACTGCCACTGGATGCAATCAGCAAGAGGTTCTTTATTGTTACGCAGGCGCCTGCGGGTGGTCAGCGCGCGCCTGCGGGTGGTCAGCAGCTCCTGCTAGCTGAGCACACCTGGCTGGGGTGGTGCAGGGTTTTTATAGACAGGTACAAACAAGTTTTGGGTGGGGCGCAACTGATTGGTTGACAGTTAGAACTTTTGAAAAAGGCATATGTGGAGTTTGCTGATTGGCTTTGGGGACCCGCTCGCACGGAAGAGAGAGGCGGGAAGGGGGAACAAGCTGATTGGTTCTGAGGGCCCGTGCGCGGGAGGAGAGAGGCAGGGAGGGGGAACAAGAAGGGGGAAGGTAGGAATGCCATCATGGCGTCTTCTATTATTTCTATAAGCCAAGCAGTTACAGAAGGGCAAAAGAGCAATTAGTCACGCAATTAATAACCTAATCTACGCCTAAAAGCCAGCGGTTCACAGAAAAGCAAACAAGCGGTTAGTTATCCTATCTATCTTCCAGGGGAGGGGACTTTCCAGGGCAGGGGTCTTTCAGGCCGAAATTGAGTCAGATGCTTAATGGACTGAGCCATCCAGGTGCCCTTATATTCAGCTTCTTACAAGTTTTCAGAGATTCACTGTATATGAAGTATGCCCAGAAATCATGTTACCTTCCCCAAATCTGTTGGAAGGTAAGGTATTGTGTAGAAAATTAAAAAGTAAAACACAGGCATTGCCCTCAGTTTAATTTAGCAGACTTTTTCCCAGTCTTGGGTAACTGTGTTTCCCTCCTAAAGGCCCTGACCTCAATTTCTTTCTGTCTCTTTCAGGATCTCGCTCAGGCAGTCATTCTTTTTCTTTTCCAAGTCTTCAATCTCTTCATCATTACTAGCTCCTTTCCTGCAGCCTATGTACATGCTCAAGAGTCTCTGACCCTAAAAAGACTTCCCTTATTTTGTTAAGCCATCTAGAAGACTCTTTTCTTTTCTCATTCTTACATCTCAAAACAGTAGTCTGCCTGTCCTCGCTGTCTCTATTCCTACAGCCACAATAACTTTGTATAATCATGTAAATATATTTTAAGATCTTGAAATATAGAAACATTAGAATTTATATTTTGAAGGAATATAAAATATAGAATCTATATTTTAAAATATAGAAACATTAGAATTTATATTTTGAAAGAGATAAGGAGAAACTGTAATGTTTGAAAGAGCTCTCATTTCTTTGGATCTTTGGTGTAAAGAAACAGGATAAATACAACCAAATTTAGTCAAATGCAGTGTAAATGGACAACTTCTATTTCTGATTGCCTTACCCTTTTCATAGAAGGTATTTATTTTGGTGGTTCCAAAATGGGTTCAACCACTGTCTTATATATATGTGACTCCCAAATCTGTATGTTAGGTTCTTATTTCTGTTTCTGTTTGACTCCTGAACATTTTCCATCTCAGTGTCTCATAGGACCCTAAAGCCAGCATGTTCAAAATTAACTCTTTTTTTCTCCCTTACCCTTCTTCAGGCCCATGTTATTTTCTATCTTACTGGTTCACGGCCCTTTGCTGCCCAGCTACCCAGGTTAAACTATGAGTTGTCCTTGACTCTACCCTTTATCTCACCTCAAAATTCACCAATTCCTGCCAGTAGTAGTTCCTTTTTTTTTACCTGACCTCCCTATACCTTGTACTTCTACCCAATTTTAGTCCTCATCATTTCTCACCAGGCTACTACAACAGCCTCCTTATTTATTAGTACACCACTTTCAGTCTTTATCCCTCCAACTCTTCTGCTCTCCAAGCACTGCACTACTTAGTAATATAGTTACTAGGAGCTACTAGGTACATATAACTACTGAGCACTTGAAATGTACCTAGGCAAAACTGAGATGGATTGCAAAATACAAAATGGATTTTGGAGACTTATGAGAAAAAGAATGTAAAAGCTCTCAATAATTTTATATTATTAAAATAACACTTTAGGTATATTAGTTTAAATAAAATATACTATTAATTTTAGGGGCTTCTGGGTGGCTCAATTGGTTAAGCATTTGACTCGATTTCAGCTCAGATTATGGTATCGGGGTCGTGCGATTGAGCCCCACATTGGGCTCCATGCTGGGTGTGGAGCCTGCTTAGGATTCTCTCTCTCCCTCTCCTGCCCCCCCTCACCACTCGTGTATGCTCTCTCTCACTCTTTAAAAAAAAAAATGAATTTTACATGTTTCTCTTTAAGTAGTACCTCCTTCAGGAAGTCTTTCCTGGCTGTTATCGCTCCTGAAAGCCTGGTTTATTGATCCCTCTGTTATGCACAGTTCTACAGTTGTACTTATACATTATCTTTTTGTTTACTTCATATCTCTTCTTTTACCCTTAGCCCTTAGTATTTCTTCAGTATATCCATCCCCATTCTCTAAAATATGCCGGTTACCTAATAGGCATTCACCATGTTTGTGGAATATAGAAATAAAATTTTTCTTTTGAGTTAATCTTAAATATTATAACCATAAGGTAAACAATGCAGCTTATAATAGACACTAAATATCTGTTGCATGAATAAGTGAATTCCTGTGTAGTATTTTCTTATTATGAAAAAAATATAGCAGGGCTGCCTAGATGGCTCAGTTAGTTAAGCATCTGCCTTTGGCTCAAGTCATGATCACAGGGTCCTGGGAAAATATCACTACCCTAATAGCAACTATTTTCTTTAGCCTACTTTTCCTTTTAATTATACAAGTAAAACATGGATGTGTATATATCACTATAAAAATGAAATTCAAATAATACAGAAATACCTAAAGTTTTAAAAGTGAGTCCCTTTAATAATCTTAACTTCCTTCATCAGGCATCCTTCATTAAGTACCTCTGTCTTTTTCTATAAACATAAATTTTATATATCATATGAAGTAATATATGTATAGTATTTAAATTATTTTTCACATACCTTAGAAATATTTTTTAATGTTTCTTCGTAGTTTTGTGGACTGTCTTTTCATTTTAGAATTGAGACAGATATAGAAAAATAAAGCTGTCTAGTACAAAAAAGTTCATTGGATAAAGATTCCCATTTCTAATTTCTTCATTTATCTTTAGGCCTAATGATTTCTATTTTTGTCTCAATCATTTTAAATTATGAATTTTCTATAATTACGGAGTTGGAAAGAGGCAGAGTCTAGATTCAGACCCAGATCTTCCTACTTCAAATCCAGTTATCTTTTCACTTACTGTCTCTCTGAAATTAAGCTTTCTTAACTATAAAATGGGAATAATAATGTCTTTCTTGCCTGTTCTTAGGATAAATATGATAATCACCTGAGGACATATAATACATGTGACCGACCTCACATTTTAACTAAAACACCCTAAAGATCAGAGGAATATCTATATCCATTTTTAGATAACCATATTAATCTTGTTATTCAGTGTTTTGATGCTTTTTAGGTCATGGGAATAGAACTAAGATTTGCTAGATAACACACTCATTCATAACTTAGCTTACCTGTATAGGTTTGGGCTTTGAAAACCGTGTCTAGTCCATTTTATTTTTTTAATTTAATTTCAGATTAGAAACTAGTAAACTGTTATCAGAGTAGAAAGGTTTTGTTTGAAAAGGGAACCATTCACTTTCTCTTTATACAATGCCACTATTTTCATTTTAAAAATATCTTCCCCAAAATGTGGTTATAGATGATCTTCATATGTAATCTTTCTGGTTTCTCTCTTAGCACTTTTCCTAATACATTATTTTGCTTTATCCCTCCTATGGTAACCATGGGTACAAAACTTTAAGAAGCTTATTTCTATTTGTTTTACATTCAGCAGATACCATTACCATAAATACTTCTTTTATGAATTATGCTTCTAACATGACAGGTGTGTAATAGAAGCTTAGGGTGGAATAGCAATGACTTGATTTTCTCTGATTCTGAACATCACTAAAGTGGGCTACCAGAGGTAGCCAAGAGAGAATTAGATGTAATTGCTTGCCTAAAGTGATAATATCTTTCCAGTACATCCCCTGAATCCCAATAAAGGCAGATGATTTCAGGGAGAAGCTCTCCTCATTTGGGAGATGGGAAAGATCAAGTAAGGGTAATAATTAAAAAGAGACCAAAATGTAACACATGTAGACTGGGTATACACTAATCATTATTTGAAAAAGTAAGATAAAGCACTATTTATTCCAAAATATTCTGTTGAAATACTTGCTTTTTGAAGTCAGTGAAGGCCTGTATGTGTTTCATAGAAATTTCATGGAAATAATACGAGCTTAGAAAGGAGGAAGGCAGGTGACTCACTGTACCATTTTAAGAATTCTACTCTAAGAATAGAACTTGTATTAAAATTTAGAACACATTAAAGAAAACAAGCATATTGATTTTTGTTTCCTGGTTAATTCTTTCTTTTGAACTCCACCCCCCACAATCTCCTTTTAATAATAATTTGAACTTGATGATTTCTTTAGTAATTAGAAAAGGATATCAGCTTTCAGTAATAACACTTGATGTTACCTATACTTACTTGAGAAATACTCATTTTTTAACCTTTTGCTGAATGTATCTATTATTTTAGTCTAATTTCATTTCTTTTACTAGCAAACAAAATAATGGTTTGTTGTTGTGAAAACTATATGAGAGAATATGTATGAAATGCCTGGCTCATAGTAAGCATTCATTTTTTTAAAAAGAATTGCAAATATAATTTACAGTTAAGTTACTTTCTTTACCTCTTTGTGTTGATCTTGTTTTGAAAATATGAGAACACTGAATTTTATTAAGGTGCTACATTTGCTTGGTAATTTTCTTTGCAACCCTTAGTAGATAAGTTCTAAGATTTTTTAATGCAATTATGATACTAATTATTGAATAATTCTACTCAGCTAGACAGTGTCTATCTACAGAATGAAGTAAACATCATAACACATCCAACTAAACTAGATAGTAACTGTTTTGTTAGGACTTTGAACTTATTATTTATGTGATACAGTATTATAGTATAAATAAATACTCAACCCAATTTACTTTTGGTGAAGAAGTTTTTATGAAAATAGTTCAAACCTGAAAATGTGTTTATATCTGAACTTGACTGGTCACTTGTATCACATCACTTGTGGACCACTGAAAAAATATTGGTTTTTATGTCCAACCGCTGACTTTCCAGAAGAAGCTGAACAGTGATGGGCTAACATTTTTAACAAACCAGCTCTTAGGTAGGAGGAGGGCTAGGAGATACTGATCTGCAGTGTCTGTTGACTTCCATGGTGTAAATACTTCTATAAGTTACTAAGATTATATTGAATGTTGGGAAAAGATGTACAGTAGCACAGCATTATATAATAGTTCTATCATACAGATACCAAAAAACATACATAACCTTAAAAGGGTAATAGCAAAATTTAGTAAATTAATTTGTAGTAAAATGTAGTAAATGTAGTAAAATGTAGTAAAATTTAAAGTAAATGTAAATTAAAGTAAATTTTTTAAAAAGTGAATTAAAGTAAAATGTAGTAAAATTAATTTGTAGTAAAATGTAGTAAATGTAGTAAAATAGAGTTTTTATTACCTTTGTTTAATTGTAAGTTTATATAATTAAATTTTAATAATTGTATTTAACCGTCAGCTTAGTTCTGAAAATATAACAGTTCTTAAGAGCTTGTATGAACTGATTAATACTAGAAACTATAACATACCCATATTTTTTTTAAATCAGCTAAGTAATTCTGATGCAAGCAACTTGCCAGCTTAATTATTTTTTCTAAAATACAGATAAGATCCTGAGTACCAAGAGTCATTCCATAGTCAGACCCAAAATGTCCTTTCCAGACTCATTTTAAATCACACCCATTCTCTTATATCCTCCATATGGCACCCAAACTAGATTTAGATTGTTTGCAGCTCCTTAGACACACCTTGTACTCTCCCAACCACCTTCCTTTTCATTATCTTCCTTCAGCTTTGAATGTCCTTGCCTCATCTGCCTGACTTCTGCAACACTGTTTATTCATCCTTCTACAAGTAACTCAAATGCTACTTCCTTTTATTTCCTACTGTTGGAAACATTCCCATTCTTCTTGATGTTCTCATAGTGATTTGTTTATACTTCATTTTGAGCTCAAATTTATCATCAGTAACAAATGGCTATTTCCACTTAACTATATTATAAATTTCTAAAGGGTGCCTTTGAATCATACGGTACTTAACACTTTTAATACCTAAAAATGATTAATAAACACTTGTTTTAATAGGAAGGACTTTAACTTATTTTAATAGAAAGTATGTGGATAAGGCATGATACATCCTTTATTTTCTATGCCTTTGGGAAACTAACCAAAATTTAAACTTTTTTGAATTAGATGTTTCAAACCTTTTTCTTGTTAATTGAGGACCACATTAATACCTATATCCTGCACAATAACAGGGAATACAAAAATGATGACTCAAGCTTACTAAAGAAGAATTTTACTAGAGAATATATGAAGGACTTAAGAGTAAAAAATACTAAATTATATAACTACATATACAAGTTATTTTTATTATTCTGATTTAGTATACTTTATAGTGTTCCCAGCATTTGTATCTATAAACAAGCTGTAAAAAAAGCAAAAATACTATGCTTTGCTTTGTGATTTGAGAGAAATTTGCTTTCATATATGTCCATAAGGATAATCATTCTGTTGCTTTCTGGCATTTAATCTGGAATTAAAAGTATCTGCCTTCACAATAAGTATAGACAAGATCTAAGTATAAAGGAAGTGTTTTAAAGTAAAAACAATCCAAGAATTTCTTGAAGCAAATGTAGCACATTTCTTATTAGTGGTATTTCATAATTTTTTTTTCATCTTTGACCCTAATCTGCCACCTGATGGCAAAAATTAAAATGACATCTTTTGTAATACTCAAAACTTCATTGCAGTTATTTGGGTTTTTATGTATTCATTTTTATGGAGCCTCCAAAACTCCAAATACACATTTGTACAAATTTTATATATTTGGTAAATGTTTGATGATTACTTTGTATTTCAGGAGAATTGGAGGTACTATTTAACTTCTGTTAGACAGTGTTTCTACTAGGGAAGTTTGTTTAAAATCTTAGTTCCTTTATGGAGCTGTATACAGAGTCTGTTTTTTTAAATTAGTTTTGTTTAATGAGGAATTTTATTTAAATCTCTCAATTTTCTTTTACCTTTCCCGTTTCTTTCTTCAGAACGAGGTCACTCAGACACCATGGTATTCTTTTACCTTTGGATTGTGTTTTGTATCATCAGTTCCTGCTATACCCTCATCTGGGATCTGAAGATGGACTGGGGTCTCTTTGATAAGAATGCTGGAGAAAACACCTTTCTCCGGGAAGAGATTGTATACCCCCAAAAAGTATGTACAAAGCATGCTTATTATTTGTTTTAAAAACAACTCCTGTATATCACCAGCCAGCTCCTGTTATGATGCATACCTAATCCCAACCCAATACATTGAGAAAAAGCAACTAATCGCCAAAAAATACTAATTCATTCAGTCAGCAAAAATAATCAGGTTTTTACTATATGCTGGGCACTATAGAAAATAAAAACAAAGTTGTAGTTCTCAAAGAGGCCATAAACTATATAAAACAGATAAGCCAGCAAATTATAATACAATGCAATAAAGTCTAGAGTAGAGGAATAAATAACTTGCTATAATTTATGACCTAATTTTGAACATGCAATTCACTGTCTCACATTCCCTCTATTCTTTGCCTGCTTTGCAAACTCCTGTTCCTTCTTTTTTTTTTAATTCTTTATTTATTTTCAATTGAAGTATAGTTGAGGCATGAGTGTTACATTAGTTTCAGGTGTACAGCATAATACTTCAGCACTCTGTGTTATGTTGCACTCCCAAGTGTAACTACCATCTGTCAGCATGCAGCACTGTTTCAGTACCATCGACTATATATTCCCTGTGCTGTACTTTTCAACTGAGTAACTTAATTCATAACTGGAAGCCTATATCCTTCCACCCCCCTTTACCCATTTTGCCCATTTCTTTACCCCCCCACCCCTCTGGCAACCATCAGTTTGTTCTGTGTATTTGTGGGTCTGTTTCTACTTTTTGTTTCTTAATTTGCTTTTTAGATTCCACATATAAATGAAATCATGTGGTATTTGTCTTTATCTTCTGATTTATTTCACTTAGCATTGTGCCTTCTAGGTCCATCCATGTTGTTGCAAATGGCAGCATCTCATCCTTTTTTATAGCTGAGTAATAGTCCATTGTGTGTGTAAATATATATACATCTTCTTTAGTCATTTGTCTATCAGTGAACACTTCGATTGCTTCCATACCTTGGCTGTTGTAAATAATGCTACAGTAAAACAAAGGAGTACAGATATCTTTTCGAATTACTGTTTTAATTTTCTTTGGGTAAATACCAAGTGGAATTACTGGATCATATGGTCTTTCTATTTCTTTTTTTTCATACTGTTTTCCACAGTTGACTACACCAATTACATTCCCACCAGCAGTGCATGAGGGTTCCTTTTTCTCCACATCCTCTCCAGTTCCTCCTCTTAAAAAGTCAGTTCAAGGATTACAATCTCTAAAAAGCCTTTCTTTTTCTAAGCATATTTAGCCATTTGTCCTAATTCCATTTTAGCCTCTACGAACTTCTGTTATAGCAGTTATCACATTGTTTTATAATTAACTGTTTAGGTATCCATATCCCTCACTACCCAGCATAGTTCCTAGCATATAGTAGACTTAATATTTGTGGAATGACTAAATTAACACTTGACTGAGTCAGCAGTGCTATGAAAGCACAAAGGAAAGGAAGTGCCTGAATCTTTGGTACGTCAAGAAGGTGTCCCTTTTCATTTATTTCAGCCAGTTTTTGTTAAAGTAAAGTGCCAAGCTGAAAATGTATGGATAATTCCTTACGAATTATTTATATATGAACAAAAGGATAAAAGAGTCTAAATTAAAAAGAGGACAAAAGTGCCAATCTGAAGATATATGGATAATTCCTTAGGAATTATTTATATATGAATAAAAGGATAAGAGAGCCTAAATTAAAAAGAGACCAAAAGTATCATTACTCAGATAATAAAAGAAATTTAACAATCAACTAGGAATCCTGGTAAGTGAATTTTGATCTCAGGTGTCTCACTAAATTAGCTACATAACTTTAGGCAACTTTACTATAGTATATTCTCTTCTACCAGATAATCTCTTGATCCTTTCCCAGTTCTGAAATTCTGTGATGAGGAGGGATATATAGATTGGGTCACTAATAATTCATACTATGACAGAATGTCCCCAGTACCTCAAAACTACACTTTGAAAAGTGTGTGAATACGTAATATTCAGTTGATGAATAGTGAAAGCTGTTTTAATAAAGTGAGGACTAAAGTAGGAGAGTCATACAAAGAATGATATGTCAGGTAACTTTAGATAAGCAAATGAAGACAGAAAGAAGGGTATTAATTTATACTGATCATTTGTTACATAAGCTATAGCAATAATCCCAATGTGCAGATTTAGAACATATGACCAACAACAGACTAGAACATATCTTTATAAATCTCATTTGAAAAGAAAATCAGGGGGCATCTCAGTTGTTAGAGCATGCCACTCTTGATCTCAGGGTTGTAGATTCAAGCTTCATTGGGTATAGAAATTACTTTACAAAAAACTTTTTTTTTTTAAAGAAAGTAAGAAAATCGGTAATGTCAAGTACAAGTCAGAGAGCAGACATGAGTTCAGGTAAATTATGGTCCTTTTGTGCGCACCAGAATGTTATGCCTTATTGCTCCTTACATTGTTCTTGCCTTACTGAACAATGTAATACATTTACTTCTCATGCTGATTGCTTAGATAAACTGTTCATATTTTCATATAAATGTTAATCCATGCCTCCTTTTAAATAGTTCTAACATATTGGCTTCTGTGTAATTAAATTAGTGGATAGTTTTTCATTCAGTTTCCTTATTGCATATTTTCATGACCCTAGGAAATGCAGTATATGGTTTCCTACATTATAATTTGCAGATTTATAAGAAAAATGTTCTGCTGGATCGCCACATCCCTTTTAATCTTAGAAAGAAAAATACTGGAATAAAATTCATTTACACAAAAAGGGAAGGAAAGCTATTGGTGGAGTCCGGTGAAGCTTCATTTAAAAATTAACAACACAGTGAAATCCCAGTTCCTAGGGATTAATAGTATGTATTTCTGAGTACCACATCCTGGTCCAGGGAGTATTTTTGTTATCTCCATATTAAAACTTCATTTTTCTATGTCTCTGGTCCTCACGTTAAGTGTATTCCTCCCAAGACTTTCACATTTTTGGTAACATCAGCTCCTGCATAGTCAACTGTGGATCATGTTAAGACTGACTTAAAGTAACAAGAAATTGCAGTTCTTCACTGATGAGTTCACTGGATGTGAATTTATCCAAAAACTGCATTATCACTGTATTGGATGGATGGGGGAAAAAACAGGGAGGGTATGTAAGTATGTTAAAATCTTCACAAAAATTCATCCTAATCAGCAGTGGATAACATCTCCAATTGATTAATCAAGATATGCCAATATACACACATTATTTAGAAATATGGAGGATAAATACTAGGAGAGATAGCTATAAATCCTGAAATTGTTTGTGCCTAGAGAATGAGAAGAGAAGTGGGAAAGGGGACTGCTCTTTTTTGTTGTTGTTTATAGCCTTCTAACATGACTAATACTGCTTTGTTATTTAAAAAAAAAATGCAATGGTATAAATACATGGCAGTTCTAGTTTCCATAAGATCTCACAACCTTTAAATACATATATTTAAAGAGCTAATTATCCAGAGATTAATAAGAAACAAATCCATGAATTACAGTTCTAGTCTGCTGGCAATTTGTATACTTGAAACTTTTGTGTAGCTAAAACTGGACTCCTAAATAGTGGATACTAGTACCTATAAGAATTTGAATGCGGTCTTTCCCACGTAAAAATAGTACATTCCTTAAATTCAACCCATGTTTGTGATATCCAAGCTTCATTTTATTTAACAACCTTGAAAAAAAAGGTAAAACTCCTTCAAATGCAGAGTAAGGTAATATGAAAATAAAAGTGCAAATAACACAGTTAATCTGCTAATCGTTTTGCTCTTGAGTCTTTATTAGCATATGTTGTACATATTAATATATAATCTCAATCAGATCAAGGATCTCATCTGGTTTATATTTCTGGAGTTTAGAAGAGAGCCTGGCATACAGTATGAGAATAAAATATAGTAGTTAAGTAATTAATGAAATTCAATAAAACTTCATTTTGTTATTGTACTTATTTAAGAATATAAATTAGTGAGATTTTTCTAAAATAGAAAATAAAATAAAAATCATTTTTCCTCTTTAACCTGTGCTTATTGGTGGGACATACGTGACTCTTGTTGCTGTGATAGATGTGCTTATTGGTGAGAAACATAATGGGAAGTGTACTCACTTTGCTTATTATTCCTTAGGCCTATTACTACTGTGCCATCATAGAGGATGTGATTCTGCGCTTTGCTTGGACTGTCCAAATCTCAATTACCTCCATGACATTGTTGCCTCATTCTGGGGACATCATTGCTACTGTCTTTGCTCCCCTTGAGGTTTTCCGGTAAGCAAACTACCAGAAAGTCTATCAAAGTTTCTTTCCCCTAGAAGACAATACTTATAAATTAGAATTTAATAAAACAGTATTTATACTTGAAAGGCTTAAATTTTCCAGCTTTTTTCAAACTTCTCATTAGCCTCAGAGTTGGAAAATCCTACTTGAAGGTCTAAGAGGTTAATTCTTAACAAAGTTAAAAATACTACTAATGGTGGCTTATAAGCTTTTTTTGAATTGGGCTCCATTAGAAGGGTCATGAGTGGAAATTGGGAAATAAAAAGTTTTAGAACAGAAATTAAAATAAAAATCTTTTGAGAATTATTATTTGCAATTTGATATTTTGGGTTATTCAGGCAGCTTTTTCACTAGAAACAAGGAAATGCCAGAGGAATTGTCTTTTAAACCTTCCTAAAGATATCAGCAATCTAATAATATAGCCTAAAATGTAAGTAAAAGCAGGTACCCCAAGGTAAGCAAAGCATTAAAGCTAATTTTGCACGAAAGAAATTTGCCAAATCTAGAGCAAAAAAGGCACAAATTACAAATAAAAAAATCCTCAAGACATATATATATATTTTTAAAGTAAGATGAGGGACACCTGGGTGGCTCAGTCAGTTAAGTGTCTGACTCTTGATTTCTGCTCAGGTTATGATCTTGGGCTTGTGAGATCGAGCCCTGCGTCTGGCTCCATGCTGATCATGGAGCTTGCTTAAGATTCTGTCTGTCTCCTTTTTTCTCTACCCCTTCCTCACTCCCCTTCTCTTAAAAAAAAATAAAAAAGTAAGATGATATTGTGAGCAGCTTTATGCCAATAAAGTAAAAACTTTGGAATGAACAAATTCCTTGAAAAGCACTTGATATAATGAGCACTGGATATTATATAAGACCGGTGAATCACTGAACTGTACCTCTGAAACTGATAATGCCCTATATGTTAACTGAATTTAAATAAATAAAGTCAAGAAAGAAATAGAATATCCGATAGGTTTATATGTATTAAAGAAATCATATTCATATTAAAATCTTTCTCACAAGGGGGATGTCTGGGTGGCTCAGTAAGTTAAGCACCCAGCTTGATTTCAGCTCAGGGTCATAATCTCAGGATCATGAGATGGAGCCTGTATCAGCTCTACGTTCATCAGGGAGTCTGCTGGAGATTCTCTCCCTCTCTTTCTCTCTAAAATAAATAAATCTTAAAAAAAAAAAACTGTAGGCCCAGGGAATTCCTCCAAATATATGGAGATTGAGGAGGAATTATCAGTGTATATAAAACTCTGGCAGAGGAAAGATGCAATAAAAGGAACACTTCTGGGGCACCCGGGTGGCTCAATGAATTAAAGCCTCTGCCTTCAGCTCAGGTCATGGTCTCAGGGTCCTGGAATCGAGCCCCAAGTTGGGCTCTCTGCTTAGCGGGGAGCCTGCTTCCTCCCTCTCTCTCTGCCTACCTCTCTGCCTACTTGTGATCTCTGTCTGTCAAACAAATTTAAAAAAAAAAAAAAAAAAAAAGGAACACTTCCCAGTTTATTTTGTGCAACCAGCATGACTTTGATATCTAAACCTACGACGACATTCCAGGAAAGACCAACCAGTCTGTTTCATGTAGAGTAATGCAAAACTCCTGAAGAAGATATTAGCTAATGAGTCCAACAACATATAAAAAGCATAATACATCACAACCAAGTTAGTTTTATTTTAGGAATGTGGGTTTTAATATTAAAAATCATTTAACATTTAAAAATTAATCTGTGCTAATTCACCACATTAATAGAATAAAGGGGGGACATCCTTCATGTGTGTAGAAAACACCATTGAGAAAAGTCAGTACCTGTTCATGAATAATTCAAAGATTATCTACAAAAAACATAAATAAGATCATATTTAGTGGTAAAACACTGTAAGCTCTCCCTTGAGATCAGGAGTGAGATTATTATGCATGTTGTCTCTTCATTTTAACATCAGACTGCAAGTATAGCTAGTGTAGTGTAGGATGGGGAGGAGACATAGTGAGAATTAGAAAGGAGGGGCACCTTGGTGGCGCCGTCTGTTAGGTATCCAACTCCTGGTTTCAGTTCAGGTTTGATCTCAGAGTTGTGAGCTCAAGCCCTGTGCTAGACTCCATCAGCAATCTGCTTGAGATTCTTTCTCCCTCTCCTTGTGCCCCTCCCCCCACTGCCTCGCATGCGTGCCCTCTCTCTCAAATAAATCTTAAAAAGTGGGGGGGGGGGGGCACCTGGATGGCTCAGTGGGTTAAAGCACCTGCCTTTGGCTCAGGTCATGATCCCAGGGTCCTGGGATCGAGCCCCACATCAGGCTCTCTGCTCAGTGGGGAGCCTGCTTCCTCCTCTCTCTCTGCGCTTGTGATCTCTGTCAAATAAATAAATAAAATCTTTAAAAAAAAAAAAAAAGAAGAATTAGAAAGGAAAAAATAAAACTAATTATTCATCCATTGACATGGTTGCATATGCAGAAAATTCAAAAGAATTTACAAATAAGCTATTAGAATATATGTAGCAGCATTCCTGAATACAAGGTCAATATAAATAAAAATTTAATGTTCTAAAAAACAATCCCAAATAATTAGAAAATAAAATTTTAAAAAACACCATTTTGAATAGCATCAGAATAGATCATATATCTAGGAATAAATTTAATGAATGATTATGTGTACAAAAATTGACAAGCCAGTTCTATAATTTATATGGAAACAGGACAAAGAACAGCTAAGACTAGAGGTGCCTGGGTGGCCAGTCAGTTGAGCGTCCAACTCTTGGTTTTGGTGCAGGTCTGATCTTACGGTTGTGAGATCAAAACCGGCCTCAGGCTTTGTGCTCAGTGTGGAGTTGCTTGGGTTTCTCTCACCCTCTCCTCTGTCCCCCAGCCCCTGCTTGCTTTCTCTGTCTATAAATACAAGTGAATTAAAAAAAAAAAAAAAGTCTAGAATAGCCAAGACTATGATGAAAAGAAAAAAGTTAAAGAACTTATCCTCTCAAATATCAAGACTTACTATATAGCTACAGTAATTAAAACAGTGTCTGGTATTAGTGAAAGAATAGATAAATTGTACACTGGAACAGAATAGGGAGTCCAGAAACAGATCCACAAATACATTGACACTACCTGATTTCTGACAAAAGTAGTTAAATAATGGTGTGGAAAAAGAGGTTCTTCAATAAATGATAGTAAGTCAACTGGATATCCATACGGGAGGAAAAATGAATCTTGACTCTTACTGTATACTGTATACAAAATCAATTCCAGGTGGACTACAGAACTACATATGGAAGGTAAATCAGTAAACTCTCTAGAACATAGGAGAGTGCTGTAAAGGCAGCTTTGGGTGTATAATATTATACTTTTTATTTCTGAGTGGTAATTACACAAGGTGATCACTTTACAGTAATCAAGTTGCACACTTAGTGATTTGTAAAATTTTTTAGATTCTATGTAATACTTCAATTTAAATGCTTATTTTAAAGAAAGCAGCCTAAAAGAAAGGATTATCATCAAAGTGGCAGTTAGGTTGACTGCTGACTTCTCAACAGTAACAATGAAAATCAGAAGTCATTAAAATGATACTTTCAGTGTGCTGAAAGAAAATGACGGTCTACCTAGAGCTCTTCCTCCATGGAAAATATCTTTCACAAAGGAAAATAAAGGTATTTTCAGACATGTTTATAGCATTCCTCTGAGTCAGGATGACCACATCTATCACAATACTCTGATAAAATAAGATTAAACCTGAGAGATAAATATTGAATCTGGAAACAGTATACTTGTTGCTGTTAGTGCTCCTTCTCAATCGTGTGTCATCCCTCGTCTTCACTTCCCCAAATATCTAGGTCTAGGACCTGAGACTCTCCATCACTCTAAGACCGACTCCCCTCCCACTTCTTCCTCTTCCACATAGGATGCTGCTTTATGAATTTTTAAAAAATGTTTTTCTAGTAAAGAAAAAAAAAGCTCACTTTTTAAATTCTTGATTATTTCACTTCTTTAAAAATTATTTGCTTAAAAGTAGAATCAGATATCCTGTCACCCATGAAAACAAACACAAAAAACTTCCTTTGAATCTACTTTCCTCCTCCAACTCTTGCCTGTTTCTGTCTCCTCTACAGCAGAACTCTTCAAAAGATGTCTGTACTTGGTATCTCCGCTATCTCACACCTCCCCATTCTCCCTTTAATTCAACTCAAGTCTTTTTTCCCCAATACTCAAACTAAATTGCTTTTGTTAATAATCTACAGTAATAACAGTAATAGCAGCAAACACTCATGTATTGCCCACCGTGTGCCTGGCACTGTTATGAGCATTTTGTGTGTATTAACTGATGAATCCTCACAACAATCTTCGGGTAGACACTGTTACTATCGCATTGTGCTGATGACACTGAGGCGTAAGTTAAGTAACTCATCCCAGGTCATTATACTTAGTAAATGGTGGAGTCATGAGTTGAATCTAGACCGTCTTTCAGAAATCTGTGCTCTTGTATCACACTGCCTCCCTGTTTGCTAAATCCAGCATTCAGTTCTCTGTACCTACCTTACTTTACCTCTCAGCAAGGCACTGTTTTCACTTCATTTCTCAGAGGCCTACGTCTTCCTAACAATTCCTTCTCAACTCCTTTAGCGGTTCTTGTTCCTCTTCCCAAATTGTTAATGTTGGAATGTTCCAGGGTTTAGTCCTCTGCCCACTTCTTTCCTCCACTTATATTATTCTTAATCCCATGACTTGTGCAGTTCTCCAGTCCCAGACTCTCCCTAGAACTGCAGACACATATCCTTCTAGCCACTGGAATTTCCCCCTTTGCCTCAACCTTTCTAGTTCCCTCCCCACCCGCCCCCACACCATCTTTTCCTGTTCTAATATCCTAATCCTTGTTTTTATTTCGTTGAGTGGAAACTTGGTAATACTGGGAGGGTTACAGGTTATGATAGCTCAGATTTTATAAATAATTTGCTTACTTACCATTTTTGCTAAGGCGATTTGTGTGGAACTTCTTCCGCCTGGAGAATGAACATCTGAATAACTGTGGTGAATTCCGTGCCGTGCGGGACATCTCTGTGGCCCCTCTGAATGCAGATGACCAGACACTCCTAGAACAGATGATGGATCAGGATGACGGCGTACGAAACCGCCAGAAGAACCGGCCATGGAAGTACAGCCAGAGCATATCCTTGCGCCGGCCTCGCCTCGCTTCTCAGTATGTATGGAATCTGCTTTTCAGAGACCAGTTTCCTTCAGGTGTTGACCCTGGTTAACATTTAAGCCAAAAAGGTATCAGGTTGAACCACATGGAAATCCTGGCATTCAACCATTTTTCACCTACCCAAAACAGCAAGAGCAGCAATTTCATATAATCCAATCTATAGAATGTTTTAACACAGAGAGTAAAATGTCATTAATACATTAATTAATACATTAATGCTACGAATTTGACATTAAAAGTACACTGGGGAAAATTTGATGGAAAATAATTTACTTGACTCTTCAGTATGTTTTGTATACAAATAATTTTCAAGTTACAAACTTTAGGAATCCTGGCTCTGCAACTTGACCTCTATGTAACCTTGACCAAATTACCTAATTTCTCTATATTGCCCTTCCTCTGAAAATTGAAATTAATCTGATCCCTGCTTATAGAGTGGTTATGACATGGGATTTAGATCAGTTTCCTCACAGAAAAAGTTCTTATATATAAATAGCTTGTATTTATTATTTTTATTTTCTTACCAAAATACCCAAATAGTATTTTTATAAGCCATTAACTTTGTATGATCCTAAAAGGAACAATAAATGTAGACTGTATTGTGGCTGCACTTGGAATTTAGAAACAGATTTCACAGTGGATTGGAATGACGGGGGAGACTTAAGTTGAGCATGGGCAGTTGTCTAAAGGATAAGAGAATACTTGACTAGGCCAGAGGCACAGTAAAGACAATTAAGGGCAGAAGGGAAGCTATGTGACTAGAACTATAGTAAAAAACAAAACAAAACAAAACAAAACTGTAGCTGAGTAGATGAAAAATGATTATAAAAGGCTGGAAAATACAAACTTGATCATATAGGCAGGAAGGATTCAAAGATTGTTTTTCTTTTTCTTTCTTTTTTTTTTTTTTTTTTTTTTTGGAGAATGTTTTTCATGATAGAATGACGTGAAAGTAGTATTTTCAGAAGCTTTAATGCCACTGTGGAAGATACGTTGGGAAATGGAACCCTAAAGTCCAGAAAACCAACTGGAAGGCCACCATGGTATTCTGAAGTATCAGACATGGAGGACTTGGGTTAGGATGCTTTACTTTACAGTAGGACTAAAAATAATATAAGGAGATGTTTTAAAGGACCTAAAAAAATTAGGAGGTAGTAATAGTAACCCATAGATATAGAAGAGCAGAGGAGAAATTGCCCAAGCTTCAGACAGAATTTGGAAGTTCTCTGAAGAGGACAGGTAGAGAAAAGAAAAGCCGGGAGCTAAGCCTGAGGAAACACAGAGAAAAGGAAAAAAGGAATAAACAAAAGGAGCAAGAAAGGAAGGACCAGCGAGGTCATTGGGAAGAACATCAAAACAAAGCATGAGACTGTTGTAGTAAGGTCACAGAGTTTGAAGAAGCAGGAGGAGGGTCTGGGAGGGATGGTGGGGTGAACAAGTAAGTGCAGCGGGTGGGAGGAAGTAGTTGTGTCATTGAGCATTATCCTTGTCAGTCACCAGCAGAGGGCAGTCTAAACATACACTATTTCTGCTTCAGAACCAGGGAAGCTTTTGGGCACTAAACTATTATGTTCAATTCCAGGAGTGAAGTGGAAAAACACTGAGATAGTAGACTGCAACCAGAAGATGTTTAGAACAATGGAACAGGTTATGTGCAATGGAGAGAGCAGGAAATCTAAAATAAGAAGTTTGGAATTTGAGTACTCACTCTGTGACTCCCGCAGCCTTTAGCACATCCTTTACCTTGCTAAATGTCAGTTTCTACCTCTGTCAAGTGGAAATAATGACACCTAATTCACAAAGGACCACTTGTACCTCATAGGGCTTATGAAATGCAGATTATTTTAATATTATCAAATCCTATTTCTCATCTAGTACAGGAGTGTCTCCCATTGCCTCCTGATTAGATGGCCATCTTATGCTGACTGGAAATTGTCGGTGATAATGAAGTTTATAACTAGATGGGGCACCTAGTTTTATTGTTGGATGGTCATTATGGTGGCTAGCTTACGTTAGGCTGAAACGTGCTTCTCTGTAACTTTAACCAGTTGCTCCTAGTTGGGCTACCATGTCTTAGTCTCCTCCCTCTTCTGCATCATACCCTGTCAACTTTTGAAGACAACTGTCCTGCCTCTCCTTAGGTCTTATCTTCTGCTGGTTTACTCACCTAGTTTCATGTGCACCTCAAATGGCAGTATTTCTATCAGTGCTCATCATAATTCCTCATATTTATCTCATACTTATGCTTTTTATATCCATTTTCTCACTTGATATTGATACTGTCTCCATGAGGTAAGAGTACTGTTATGTGAAATGGGTATTATTATTCCTGCCTTATAGAGATGAAAATAATAACAGTCAAAAAGTTACATCATACAATTAGTACTCAAACTCAGATCTTCTTTTTTTACTCAAGTAAATTAACATACAGTGTTTTATTAGTTTTAGGTATACAATATGATTCACTATTTCTGCGTATTACAGAGCATTCATCACAATAAGTGTACTCTTATTTCCCCCCATCTTCCCACCTGTGTCCCCTCTGGCAATCAGTAGCTTATTCTGTGTATGTAAGAGTCTGAGTTTTTTGTTTCTTTTTTTTCTCCTTTTTTTGTTCACTTGTTTTGTTTCTTAAATTCCACATGTGAGTAGGATCATATGATATTTGTCTTTCTCTGACTTACTTCACTTAGCATTTTACTCTCAAAGTCTATCCATATTGTTGCAAATGGCAAGATTTCGTTATGCTTTATGGCTGATCAGACTCAGTTCTTCTAGATTGCTTCTTTCTCTGCTATGCATGTCTGGCCATTTTTCTTGTCACCTTCTTGTGGTTGCAGTCTAGTTTCTTAATGTTTTTCCAGTAATACCCAAAATTGAGTATGAACCTCCAGGAATAGTCCATCTGGTGCAATATATAATTCCCATTTATGATGTATTTTTAATGGTGATAAGATGGGATATGTACCTAATACCGTGAACATGTTTGTATTTTAATAATGGACTAAGTGCTTTTTTCCCCCTTATTCCACTAGATCCAAGGCTCGTGACACTAAGGTATTGATAGAAGACACAGATGATGAAGCTAACACTTGAATCCTCTGAAGTCTAGATTAACATCTTTGGTTTTCCTACTCTACAATTCTTTCCTCGACCAACGCAACCTCTAGTACCTTTCCAGCCGAAAACAGGAGAAGACACATAACACATTTCCGAGCTCTTCCCGATCGGATCCTATGGACTCCAGACAAGCTCACTGTGTTTCTTTTCTTTTCTTCTGGTTTAATTTTCATTTTCTATTTTTAAAACAAATATTTACTTCATTTTGCCAATCAGAGGACATTTTAAGGAACAAAAACATAGTATCTTATGGATTGTTTACAATCACAAGGACACAGATACCTATCAGGATGGAAGAACAGGCATTGCAAGGACCCTCTGATAGGACGGTACCGAGATACCTCGGCTTCCGCTGGGCCCGGTTTTGACTGGTTGAAACCGGACATTGATTTTTAAATTTTTTGTCAGTTTATGTGGAGAATTCTTTCCTTTCCTTCATACCCAGCGCAAATGCACTGGCCGCACTTGCAGGGAAAGTGCAACTTAGAGCAGTACCTTCATTCATGAAGCTACTTTTTAATTTGATGTAACTTTTCTTATTTTGGGGTGGGTTGCTGGGTGGGCGGGAAATATGATGTATTTGTTGCATATAGTTTTCTCATTATTTATGAAACTTAACCATAAAAGAATGCTATAACTCCTGTGCAGTGAAGGTGGTAATAGTGAAAGAAGACAGGGGAAACTAATGTTGGACAGCATGTGAGGGTTTAGTCCACAATACCTCTTTCATGAGACGACTCGCACCAGTTTGACTTTTTCTTTTCTTTTCTTTTTTAATTTTAAGCCAAAGTTTTATTACTGATTTTTTAAGTTGCTGCTGCTTTAGAATCCTGAGCATGTCTTTCATAACAAAGCATCTATATACTTCTACGTAACCGGTTGAAATTTTTTAAAAGATCTGATACTTTTTTTTTTTAAGGAACAAATGTGGAATATATTTGCCCATACTCCAACCATAACAACTGAAGTTATGCCTTATTAAGTTTCAGCATTTAGGGTAATGGAAGTATAAACTTTACTGACTCTGAATGAGAAGATAAGCTATTTCAGAGACTCCCTACACCTTATTGGATAGTTTTTCTTTTGGATTCACTTGCTTTAGCCAGAATTTTGTCAAATTAAAAGTCTGTTTTGGGGAAACCATATTTTTGAGAGCAAAGAACAAATTATCCTTCTACTGTCACATTACATGAATAAAACAGACCTTGGCGGCCATTTCTCCCAGCAGTTTTAAAGAATGAACATTGGATTTCATTCCCTCCTATGAGACAAAAAACAACCTGCTTTTAAGATTTTGGGGGTCTAAACTTGGTGTAAACAAAAGGTATGTTTCTCAGACCTTATCAGACTCTCATGGTCTGTGCACACTGCCCATTTTTACTTCTTTGTCTAATTTCTTTCCTAAGTTCCTAAGTCATCCAAATAAGCCCCCAAACCTTAAAGGATTTTGCTTCCTTGAATGTGGTTGGCATTAAATTGAGCATTTCATTATCTTAAAAAATTAATATAAATACCAGAAAAAGTGAAATATGTTTTAATCCACCCATCCCCCCGCAGTCCAGATGAAGATTCTAACATCAACATCAGTAGATTCATGAAAGTAAATTACTTCTGCCATTTTCAGCATAATCTTAGGCAAAGAGACAAATGAGTGGAAGGGCAGCTGTTATTATCACTTACTTAGTCTTGAAAACACATGGTCACTTGCCCCTTACAATACCCCCATGGTCAGTAGCTCTTCTACCATGTATTGCCAAGTCTTCCTTACACCTGTTGTGATTCTAGTAGATTATATTAAAGTTACTGTTACTACCAAAATTCTATCAATTAACTGACAAATAGTTCATTTTTAAAGGAGTTTATTCCATTTTTATTCTGACAAGCTTCCAAAGTTTTTTCCCTTTCCAAATTGCGAGATTTTTTTTTTTCCTGAAAAATCATTCAAATTTTTGGCTTTTGTTGTTTTTTATGTTTTGCCAAGCATGTTCTTTGGCCCAAAACTAAAGAGGAAAAGTTTAATTACTTTTTTTTAGTTTAATCATTTATAATAATCAGTGGTAATAATTTAGTGACCTTTAATAGATTAAAGGTCTCATTACTTATACTTGGAATTTTTTTTTCTAACTATTTTGTTTTTGTACTTTAAAACTATGGGGGAAATATCACTGGTCTGTCAAGAAGTAACAGTAATTATTATTGAGTTGGATAAGTCCAGTGGACCAGCCATTTCTTGTACAAATAAAACTGGTGGTACTAATGTGTATCCAGAGCAATCTGAATTGTCAACTTCATTTTCTGTTAGTGGCACTATATAATGACACACATAAAATCTTATAGTTGACTTCTGGTATTTGAACTCCCCAGTGTTTTTCTTTCAGTGTATCCTATGGCCAATTTGATCTTTCCTCAACTGTTATGATTCTAAACCCTAATCAGTATTATTTTTTTCATAGATAATACAATGTTAGAGTTTGTTTCTTTTCTGATGTGTTTATCCTTTTAGCATAGTCTGTTCAAGAATGAGAAGACTTATGTAACATTCAGTTTACCAGGACAGATGCTCAAATAAGTATTTAAATACACAGCTTTATGTGCCTTGTGAAGCTGTAGAGAGAAAAGCAGATTTTTCCTCATCAAGAGGAAGCAGTTTGGGAGACAGAGTATACATTTAAATTTTCTTCCTTGAAAAAAAGGCAATGTGCATTTTTCTCTTCTAAGTTTTAAATGCCCTACCAGTTGCCAATGCTGTGTCCTACCTAATGCTTTATTGGAGATGTCTGTACACTGAAACTCTCAGAACTTTTAGGAAATTAATATCACAGAGTCATTTTAAAGGAGTAGCAGTCTAACCAAAGGTAAAACTTCATCTGATTTTAGGTTTAGAAATTCTAGTTTTATTTTATTTGAGAATCAGTTTAAATACTCCCCAAAGGAATAAAAGGGAAGTATTAAATGAATAAAGTTCATTGATATGTATAGAGAAATCAGAAGACAAAGAAAAATGGCTTATTTTCTACTCACAAACATGCACCTATGCTCAAGGCTGCCTATACCATTAAAATGGAATCATTGATGATTTCATGCCATACAGAGAGACAATAAAATGATAAAATTAAGTCATCATTAACTAGGTTATAATGGTAATTTTATGGAAAATGGAAAGAAGTTGAAAACCCATTTGCAACTTTCTTTTCCAGTGTCTCTCATTTTTCTACTTAAGAAAGCTGCTCAGCTTCAGAGTCAGAAGCAATGCTGTGAGAGTATGCCAGTCTCCTCATCAGTCACCTGTATGGCCTCTTAAGGAAAATGGGGTCTAGCCCCCAGGATCTGCAACTCCCCAAAGTTTTCAGCATGAGAGTTTTAAGATTTTAATAGATTTTACTAGAAGTAAGTTGTTGATATAGGGTATCCTTCCACCGTAGTCTGACCAAAGTACATTCATAACTACAGAAAGCAAGAAGCAGAGTCGCGCAGCGGAAGCGTGCTGGGCCCATAACTACAGAAAGCAGTGCATCCTTTCTTAAGAGGTGAACTAAGGCGAGTTAAAAATAAAAAGTAACCTATTACTGATTTGTACTGGCATCAGATTAACAGACATTTAGGTGAAGAAATTAAAATGATTGTGGAGATAGCAGAGAAGAGTGGGAAGGTGTTGGGATTGTGGCAGCAAGAAACAGGGCAGTTAAAAAGGGTGTGAAATCAGTGGCATCAGTCTTGCCTCTCTGTCTCTCCATTAGTGGTTATGCTGGTAGAGCCCTGCCTTTATGTTCCCATCATTTTCTTTTATTCCTTTGCATTATTTAGGAAATAATGCCCAAATGCAATTTCCTAAGTAATGACGAGGAAAACTTCTTAACCTAAGGAAACTAATTTAGGAAATAACCCTATCCATGGCATTATTTTATTCAAAAACTTAAGATTCTCTAAAGTGATTGCACTGTTTGGTAAACAAATTTCAGAATACAGTTCTCCTTAATTTGCATGAAATTTTCCTTTCTCAGAAAATAAGTACTTCTTGCTATATAACATATTTAAATTTTTTTAATTAAGATTGCTTCTCAGATTAAAAAAAATCATGTTGAATCTATGGCTTTTTCAACTACAAAATTGCCACACTTTTCTCAAATCTAATAAAGCCAGCATCATTACATATAAAATCCGTAGTTTCTAGGTAAAGACAATACAAGTTATAGTAGCACTTCAGAAAAAGGTAAAGAATAAATCAGATTTATCAGCTTATTTCATTTTATAATGCATCTAAATGTTATTTCTTATGATTAGGAGAGTTAAAATGAGATTTTGCAAATTACTTAAATACGTTTCTACATTTCAGGAATCAGTCTTGATAGTAAATCTTAAAAGCAAACTTTCTGCATTATACTTGCAATCTATACAATGTCAGAGCACAGTGATAATGTGGGATAAAATTGATTATATTAGACCCTAAGAAGCTTGTAATGGTCAGTGCTACAGACCAGTAATTTAACTGGCATTAAACCACACTTTACTCACCACACTTGAAAAAGTAAAATTTCATTAGATTGGAAAGAGCTTAATTTAAGCAATATGAGTAGTTTGCCTGGGAATGGAGATGAGCCTCCTGATTGGTACACTTCATAATGGCCATTCTTGTATGAAACTGGCAAAACTCTGATACTGAGTTGCCCCATAAAAACAACCTCCCATCATATATTTGCTTACTTACAGTGGAAGAGGAAGTAAGAGGGACAAGATGAGTGTTTCCCCTGAAGTGAAAAGAATCATTATACTTATTTTCATCTAAAATATGTTTCCTTGTAGCAGACCTTTGGTTTATTTTATTAGTATATCGAAGCCACCTTCAGTTTGTTTATGGTGCCATCAACCTAAGGAGGACAATCAAATAACCAACTGTTTGCCTTGGATTCAGTGTGTCTGCTAATTACAGTCTCATCTTGTATACCTTCAAAACCAGTTACTTGACTAAACTTCTACCACATTACCTTAGTTCTTCCTATGCCCTTTCCTCTGGACCACCCAAATCAGAGGGAAGACTTACTACCAGAAAGGTGTGGACTTAAAAGAAAGAGCAAGGATTCCATCTCACTACCCAAACTTCCTGAAGTTCCTATCCAAATTTCCCTGATTGTCCTGTAACAACACCAGCATGGTGGGAATAGGGAGAAAGATCATGGGGAATCCTGAAAGAATGCTGTAATTGATCATGGCATTGTTATTCTTTTGAAGTGTAAAGTAAAATTGTGATCCACTCACATTTGCAAAAAGAACGGAATTCAAGCTTTATCACATTAAGATTAATTTCTTGCTATATTCTGGATTAGCACAGAAGCTTGTATCAATGAAGACTATTTAGGAGGGGAATAGGGTGTAAAATGTATCTGTCTTTTCAAATCCTCTCCCTCTACTCATGTTTCCTTCACCCCCTACCACATTGTGTTGGTCAAATGATACTATTCTATGAAACCCTGAGCTATAGTTGTCAAAAGTAACTATGGAATGTGATTAGTCCTCTGTGGGTGCTTCTTTCCCTCTTTTTTTCTCCCTTGCTTTCTTTCTTACTCTCTCCACTCTGGTAAATGGAAAAGGTGACGTCAAAGAATTGATGCTTGCTTGGACTCATGTTGTATCTGTGACTATGCTATTAGCTGTCTCCTTTTTCCTTATATGGGTAGAATTCTTACGATGTGTGGAGTTCCCTTCTTGATAAGTAGGTTAAATGCACAACGTGGTACTGTTTTATAGTTTCTAGATGGTTGTATAAAGCAAAAAGTTTATGTGGTTATGTGTTTTTAAAAGAAAATAAGTGATTGGTTACAAACTCTGTCCTTTTTTCATTATTACAAGCTCTGTTTTCCAACAGTTTGCTGACTCCTTTGTCATTGGCGAATGGCTTGTGTGATTGCATGTTTTTCTGTCTGGGTTTCTTGGGATTCCTGAACATGATTCTTCTTAAGACTAACGTGTGTAAGAGTTTAGGACAAACATATTTCAAGGATGAAACATTTTTTTAACTTTTTCACTAAACTGAAAAATAATCTTAAATGGCCTTTTGTCTTTAGGAGTCTTAGGCATCTAATGGAATGATATAACAGCTCATTTTTTCCTACTCATACAGAAATGCAATTTTAGATGAAATGATAAGTTTAATTGTGTTTTGGAGAGTTGGACTCTGTTTTCACTGACATATCCATGTAGAGAGGAGACAGTAGCTATAGGACGATAAGATTGGATGGCTTTTCTAAGTGTCACTGATGCCTACAGAAGGCTAATGAACCACTGAGGGCAAGTATCAGGTAATTGAAAGCCAGATGTGAAACGGCCTTTTTAGTTGTATACAGCATTCTCATTTCCTACAGCAGGAATCAAAGGGGGAAAGGAGAGAAAGAAGACCAAGCCAGGACTTAATAGAGTAGCAGAATTTCAAAGACAGACGACCAAGACAGATCTGTTATGCAAGGTCAGGGTCCTTATCAGGAAAATTGGACACATCAGATACAACATCTAATTGGATCCCTTTCCAAAAGATTTTAATTCCACAAGCTCCTGGGAAAAGTCCAAATCTATAGACCTATTTCCCCATAATCCTCATTAACTCCCTAATCCTACTCCATGATAGGAGACAGTAAAGAGACTTCTCTTCTGCAAGACAATACATGCACACTCAGGATCCTCATAACTCAGCTGGGACCACACTGGCCCAGCTAAGGGAAGATAGAGACTACACTAAAGGGACCATAAAATAGTACAGGTACTGATAGGAGTTGGAGGAGATCCGGAGGATGCCTGAAGAAAGGAGCCAGAATATAAGATTGAATAGAGAAGAGTTGTTGACTTGGAAGTACACCCCCAAGATACAGAATTTAATTCCATAGTAAAGATTCCAGGAATTAGTGCAAACTTGCTACTAGCATGGCTACCAGAAGCATGGAAAAAGCGATGGCCCACGTGAGTTAAAAAATGGCCCAGTTGAGTAGAGTTAAAATCCAGAACTGCCTTGGCAGACAGTGAAGGATAGAGCTAAAAGTCTCAGGGAAGCAGTCATGCTGGATATACTATGGCTGGAAGGGCAAGAGGAAACACCATGGACAAAGGTCCTGAGGTTCAGAGGTTCCCTAGCATCACCAAAAATTCAGAGGTGACTCTTTATAAAGATGCCTCTACCGAACAATGTCAGCTGATAGCAGCAACAGGGGTGATAGAACTCAAACAACAGAGCCAGGTGGCAACCTAAAACCATCCAAAGCCAAGAAGTCACAATTACTCTCCTGATGGCAAGGTCAGAGTGGCAGCCAAGAGGGCCAGAACCACAGAGAGGTATGAGATAATTCCTATAACAGTGTCCCTAGAGACAAAATAGATGGGCAGTCACCCAGCTTGTACTACTTAGCTTATACTAGCAGAAGTCAATGATGGGCAACTTCAAAGCTGAGGGCAGTTGCCCCAGTAAAAAGTCATAATCCCTTGCCTGATTTCTTAACCTGAACAAGCCAGTTTTCAGACCCAGAACTGCTGTCAAAAGAGATGACTGGGTCTATAGGAGGGAAAACACTGCAATATCATGGCAAGTATACATAATAGTGATTAGGTAACTACCCATTAGGAAAAAGGGAATGCCCAGACATTTGAGAACGGTTGGACATAGGTCATGAGTTGTCATTAATGGCCCAAGACCTGAATCTTCATGGCCCCCATGTTAGAGTGGGTCCTATGAGGGCCAGATAAGAAATGTAGTCCTGACCAATGTCCAGTTTACAGAGATCCTCAGCATCCATGGCCTCACTCAAATAGGAATGACCTATTTGGTGGTTGGCCCAACCCCCACTTGCATCCTTGGTCTGCAAAATAAGAGCTATCATATTGGAAAGGGCCAAGTGGAATTCTCTCAAATTAACTTCCGTCACGTATAAATAAACGTAAAGTCATATTGTGGGGAGAAGAGAATAGAGATTTATTGCCATATTCTATTTACCTCCTCCTCTCAGTCCTTATTAGTTTGACCAGTCTGGTCCCTAAAGAAACCACATGGAGTAGGAAGGGTAACTAAACTAGTACAATCTCAAGTATAATAACGCCAGTTGCCGGCACAGTGCCAGATGTGGCATCTTCATTAGACCAGATCAATACCACCTCAAGAGTATAGTATACAGCCATTGATTGGGTGAAGGCATTCTTTTTTCTTTAAGTCAAAACAAAAGATCAGAAACAATTCACATTTCCATGGAAATAATAGACATTAATAGTTTGGCTCCAATGCCATGTTAAGTTCAAACATACCCATGCCAGCTGGACATCCACAGAACAACACATTCATCTACTTCATCAGTGACATATTGAGTCAGATAACCAAGAGATGACTGGCTTGCTGGAGACCTTTATAAGACACGTGTGTTCCAGAGGGCTGGAGCTAAAACCCTGCAACAATTCAGGTACCTGCACAACTCTAACATTTGCAGAAGGCCAGGAGTCAGGTCCAGCAACTAGGACATCTGCAAAACAAAGACAAATTATTGCATCTTTTACCTCACTATGAAGAAGGAATCAGGCCTGGTCAGCCTCTTCAAGTTCTTGAGTCAGCATATTCGATACCTAGAGATATCGTTGACTCATGCACCTCGTGACAGAGAAGGCAGCCAACTTTAAGTGAATCCCGGAGCAGAAAAGACCACTCTGCAGCCAGCACAGGCTACCAGACAGGGAGTCCAGATCCATACAATCTGACAGGCCTCCTGGGATTAGAGGTATCCTTGGGGAGGAAAGGCACCATGTGGAGATTGTGGCAAGTTCCCGTGAGAGAATCACAAGGCAAGCCCCAGGGCTCTGCAGCAAGGCCATGCCATCTGCAGTGAGGAATTGTAGGTTGTTGGAAAACAACCCCTAACCTGCTAGGAGGCCCTGGTAGAGAGAATCACCAAGTACTTTGTAACCAAAATTGCCCATTAAATGCAGGGTCTTCTAAGACCCAATGAGACGAGCCCAGCAACAACCCATCATAAAGTGGAAGTGGGACCTCCAACAGGAGGAGAGGGTACAAGCAGCCTGCATGAACAGGTAACCCAGTCCCCTGCTCACCTACCATGATTTCCCAGAGGTTCCTCTTCCTGGGCACACCTATGGCAGGATGAGGGAGCCTATAAGTCCAACTGGAAGAGGAGGGGAAAAACCCGAGTTGTTGCATGGATGGGCTGACTCCATACGTGAGAGCCAGCTGAAGTTGGAGAGCCTCCTACGGGGTGAAGGGCGGTGGGGAGGGGCCTTAAAAGATAGTAATAAGAGAAAATCCTCACAATATTCAGAGCTTTGAGTAGTGTCCTTGGTGCAGAAAAAAGAAGTGTCCCAAGGTTAGAATATATTGGCAAATGGCCCAGCTAGCTGATGAGGAAAATCAGGAAAATTAGGGATAAAGTGTCTGGGATGAAGGTGTGTGGATGGACTTATAGGAGAGGACTCAAAGGAGGAAAATCTTTGTATTATATGTTCAAATCCCCAGAGAGCATCCATCATTGATGAAGAACTAAATCAAGTAGACAGATGACTCAGCCCACTGGCCTCAGCCAACCTCTATCACCAGCCACTCCAGCGTTGGCACAACAGAAACATGAACAAAATGTGGAAGCAGTGATGAAGGCTATTCATGGGCCAACGGCAAAGACTCCCACTTACCAAAGATAATTTGACTACTGCTGCCACTAAAGTTATCCTGCCTATAGCAGCACCAACGAGTCCCCAGTAGAGCACCATATTGATTGGTCTTCCTCAAGAGACAAACCGACCACTTGGTAGCAGTTTGACTACCTTGGGCTCTTCCTGCTCTGGAAAGTTCAGATATCTGTTCCTTGTTCTCAGAAGAATAGATATATATACAGGTCATGGGTCAGCACAGTCTCAACCAGCACCACCATATGGTTTGTGGAGTGTTCGATCCACTGGCATGGGATTCCATATCCTATCACCTCAAACCAGAGGACCAACTTTACAGCATAGAGGTTCCATGAAAGAGCTCGTGAACGTGGAGTTCACTCTATCATAGCATAGAACCCATCTCTCAGCTGCCAGCCTGGAAGAGCACCGGAATGGTATAGTGAAGGCACAGAGTGCCACATCAGAGGCAACACGTGGAGTATGGGTGTCATCCTCCAAGGTTCGGTACATGCATTGAAACAAAAACCTGTACATGGTGGTACTGTGCCCACAAAAAGGACACAAGGGTCTGAGTACCAAGGAGCAGAAACAGGAGTAGCTCCACTTAACACTGTGTCCGTTAATCCACTTTCTGCTTTCTGTCCCCCTAACTCAGCTCTGCAGGACTGGTAATCCCACTGAATTATGAGCTCAGGAATTGGGGGCTTCCTATGTCCAAGCACCAGCAGGCAGGAAGAAGAATCACCTTCCTGATAGTGTCATCGACCCTGATCACCAGGAAGCAGAAGGGCCGCTATTACACACTGAGGGCAGGGAAGATTACATTTGGCACCCGAGGGTAGAAAAAATGTTTGTGTTTCCGTGGACACTAGGTATCATTTATATCATCATTTATATCACATGTTTCCAGGTTATCAGAATCTGGTCGTGTTCCTTGTTTTCAAGTAATTTTTCAACTTTTTGTAAATTGTAGGTAATTATATGTAAATTTTGTCTCTTCTGGGAGTGATTTTAATTGATGTATTTCACACTGCATTAAAAAATTTTGTCCCTACTTGCAATTCATCCCAATATCCCTTAGTGCCAAATATACTTGTGCTCTTTTGACTTTCTTGAATTTTCTATGTATACACTTATCTCATCCCTCTTTGTATCTGTTTGAGGGTCCTGACTTTTTTTTTTTCCTGAAAAGAAAATTATCTTTTAATACAGGTGACTCGGCACCTTTTGTACTCTCTTGCCCAGTAGTGACGGTAAATGGAAAACTATAGGAACCTCCACTTACAAAGGGGCTCAGGTCCCCTGGAGAGGAGGTCTGGGTCATATCAGACCAGCCTCTGAAGCCAGAGGAATGGTAAGCGATGATGAGAGAACCCAACCCCACCACCGGGGGGTGCCTCATCCTACTAACTCCGCTTTCAGAGTTTCTCCTCAGGAAGAAGCATTCACCATAATCCTGGAAGAGACGCTGTCTGAACATGTATGGAAAAGCAAACTGAATGGAACAAGGAGTGAACTGTAGGGGACCTGGAATTGCAACGAGCACCCCTCTCTCCAAGGAAGGACTTGGGGCCCAGGTGTGGGGCCCAGGTGTGGGGGCTGAGGGTCTGACAGCTCCTTCAGGGTCTGCCTCAGGGGCAGAAAGCTGCCTCACCCAAAACCTGCCCTTCCTGACTAGACAAATGCCCACAGAGTGACTGTACTTTATTCTGGGGACACGAAGGCCCAGCCATCTTGTCCCCACACGCAACACTCAGAGGTACAATATTCACCCCAGAGTTCCATGCTCGGTTGGCCCCGGTTTGGTCAGGCCTGCCCTGCGGTGCAACGTCTCCCTGCCTCAGCCGGCTTCTCCCCCTTACTTTCACAGCTCGTCCACCCCAAACTCCCAGTCACTGCCTTCTTTTGGAAAACCTGCCCCGAAATGCTAGTGCCCTTGCTTCTAATCCTTCTTCCCTTATAGTCTGGAATGTCATTTGATTTTATATTGTTTTTTTTTTTTTTTTAAACACCCATGCAACCATGTCATTTCGTCAGTGACTCTAAATCATCAGTGACTTATCGGACCAGGTTATTGGCTCCCCTATGTATGTCAGGAGACTGAGAAGTCAAAAACTGTGCTCTCAGGGTGCTTGGGTGGCTCAGTCAGGTAAGCGTCTGCCTTTGGCTCGGGTCATGATCCCACGTCAGGCTTCCTTTGCAGCGGGACCCTGCTTCTCCCTCTGCCTCCTCTTCCCCCTGCTTGTGCGCGCTCTCTCTCTCTCTCTCTCTCTGACAAACAAATAAATAAAATCTTAAAATAAACAAATGAAACTGTACACTATTCCGTCATTTTAGACCTTACCCACAATCAGTTCTGTACATTAGAGGACACAAGGCCCTTTGGAATTTGACCCATCTGCTAGTCCTCATCTCTGTCCTCAAAATGGAGGCACCAGGAAGGTTCCAGCATGAGGCTGATACTCCAGAAAATTCTCCCCTCTTGCTCTTCACCTGCGCAGGTGGTGCCAAGAAGCATTACTTCCTTGCTCCTTCAAGAAGACCCAGACTAAGGCCACCGGTAACCCCCTCCACCTTTAGAGTTCTGCTTATCTTTCTTTTCTTCCTTTTTTAAATTGAAGTTTAGTCAACACACGTTGCATTAGTTTCAAGTGCGTAACACAGTGATTCAGCAACTCTACACATTATGTGAGGCTCCCCACCAGTGCAGCTGCCATCTGTCACCATACAACGTCATCACGTTACCATTGGCTACAGGCCTTATCCGCACCTTTCATCCCTATGACTCACTGAGGCCAGAACTGGAAGACTGTAGCTCCCATCTCCCCCCCAATTTTGCCCATCTCCCTACCCCGTCTTCTCTGGCAACCATCCGTTTGTTCTCTGTATGTATGGGTCTGCTTCTACTTTTTTGTTTCTTCATTTTTTGTGTGTGTTTTATATTCCACACAGGAGTAAAGTCATGGTATTTTTTCTTTCTCTGACTTATTCCACTTAGTCTAATACCTTCTGGGTCCAACCGTGTTGTTGCAAATGGCAAGATCTCAACCTTTTTTAAATTGCTGAGCAATAGAGCACTCCTTATCTTTACTGAATCTGGTCACTTGTCAGTCTACCCACCGCTTCTAATCCCCCACACTAGCTTGTTCTCAAGGACTAGCATGTTGTCTATTTTTCTACCTTGGGTGTCCAACCATAATGTCTGGTTTACATTAAGAAATATTAATTGGACAAATTTATCAAAAGATCATTTTTTGTATATTCCTAACTGCCAAAAACAGAAAACAAGAAACTATCCACCAATAAGTAAATGGATGAACAAATTGGGTATACAGTCTTAGTCTGGTAAGTCTACTATAAAAAAATAGTACACACGATGTAGCTTAAACCACAGAAATTTAGTCTTCCTTGTTCTGGAAGCTGGAAGTCCAGGATTAAAGTGTCAGCAGATTTGGTGTCTGCAGAGGCCTTTCTCCTTGGCTTGCTGATGACTATCTTCTCACTCTCTCTTCACATGGCCCTTTCTCTGTGGATGTGTCAAAAGATAATTTTTAAAAGAGGGCATGATCTTGCCTCTCATGTAGTTGTAATAGCTGTAAGAGGAACACATGTCAGAGATGTGATTTAAGTCATTAATGAAGGAGAGAACCAGTACCATGGCAAAAGAGAATCCCAAACACAACTATACAGACATCTGGAAAGCTGAGAAACATTTACAAATAAATGCAAAATCAGCAATATTTTGCTAGTAAGTATCCATGGGACTATCCACTAAATACAACAGGCTTCTCTGTGGATAAAAGTCATTTGCATGACTCTCCATTTTTCTACAACTTAAAGAATTATAAAATAGCTTAGACAATCTGGAAGGATGCAGTAGACAGTGTCCCCAGTGATCCTCTTAGTCCAATGTCTTTCCCGTTTTCTCCTACAGTTTAATTAATGTCTAACTCTTCCTCCCCAAAATATGCATTTAATTATCCAGTCATTTAACATAATTTTTTTAAAAAAACCACACAGCAAAATGCTTTGTTCTCAGATACGCTAGAGAACAATCCTTTCTGCCTTTAGCCAGTTAGCTAAAGCCAGCAGTCTGGTTTGGATCCTGAGGGAGATGGAATCCCCCTGGCCGCTGTCCTCCCGTTTCCTCTCAATTTTCACAGATATGGCCCAATTCTTAGCAAGAGGTATTATTAACAATATCAATATTAGCAAGGGAAAGACTTTGTTGTCTTAGCTTCTCTGAAGAGTTAGAAAAAGCTAACTGTCTTTCTGGTGATGTGTAGGGCTCTACCAACAGTGATTTTCACCATGGCTTTCCTTGGGGGAGAGAGAAAAGACTCGTGGGCCCAGCTCCCAAGGCAGGTACAGAAATGGAGCTGGATGCGAGGGGAGAAAGGTTGGGGGAAGGAGCCCCATGGGGAGAACGGAGAACAGGAGTCCAGTGAGGCTGTTCCGAGTGAACGGCATCTAGGAGGGAAGGTTAACAGCCGTGAACCACACAGACTGTGTCTCTAGACGTAGCAGCTTGTGAAGAGGTGACTCAGGCGGCTCAAAGGGCAGGACTTTGCCTGTGTTCAGTCAGAACTTTCAAGTGCTTGAAAACCCTCAGACACTGGCGCTGGCAGAAGGCCTTCTAAGAAGCTGCATAGAGCCCACGTTGGCCAGACCCCTGAGCCCACCTGAATGGGCTCTGCTCCCTCTGCTCAGGGAAGGGAGTGCTCCACGCCCTGTCTTGGCCCTCGAAGACCTCTCCCAGGATGCCCTGAAAAGCCACTGTGCGACAGGCACGTCACACCCTCGACACGCGCTCCCGAACACAACCCTGGGTCTCCCCCAGGGACTCCCTGGGGACGCTCTAACCTCCCCTGGGTCCCCCCCACCACTTTGCTCTCCTCCATAGCGCTTTTAAACCTGTCGGGGGCCCACCCTCTTGAGTCAGGAGCTCTTTGCCTTTTCTTACCAGCTGACCTGTTTATTACTTTCAAGACACTAAGTTTGTTAAAGAAAAAAAAATTGCCTAACAAACCAACCATTTCTATTGCATAATAATCCTTGTCCCCATGACAACCGATGCTGCCATTCTGAGTCGATACAATATCAGTCAAAAGCAAAGACACGTCTCACGGTAAATGGATAATTTCCATTCAGCTTCTTTAAATATTAGATATAGCTTCTGCTTTTCTCCCCATTTGGTGTCTGGGGACCCCAGGTTGGGAACTTCTGAGGGCTAGTGTTGAGCGGGTGCCAATCAAGCTGCCCTAGTTCTCCCTTTTCACAGATGGGCAAACGGAGGCTGTTAATTTTAAGGTGAATTGGCATAATGAAATTGGCAAAGAATCAGAGTAGAAACTGAGATTTTTTTTTTTTTAAAGTCTCCCTTTTTTGGTCTCTGACTCCTAGCACTAGGTTTTCTTTTCTTTTCTTTTTAAAATATTTTATTTATTTAATTTTATTTATTTATTTATTTATTTTATTTGACAGACACAAGTAGGCAGAGAGGCAGGCAGAGAGAGAGGAGGAAGCAGGCTCCCTGCTGAGCAGAGTTGAGTTTTCACTGTGGGACTTCCTTCGAAATGCTTCTGGGCCTAATGACCTGGCAGGAGAATGACATAGCATATATTATCACCCAAACCTACAGGACCTGAATTCTCTTTTTCATAGGAGACCCATTAATACCTTATAGAACTCTGGGGTTCTGGGGAACATTACTTTGGGACCTGTGAGCCCCGTCCACCATTTCCTGAAGAAGAAACTGAACTCCATGGAGTGACCAGGCCAACCTGCTCTCGGGTTGCCAGAGTCCAATTCTGTACTTTTCAAATCTGGGTCCATACCTCACCCACCATGTCCCTTAATTTAATGCCAGAAAAAACTTAGCAGGAGATCACAGACACGGAGGGAATTCTGCTCAGAGAGAAGCTGCTTCTGAGGCTCATGTGTGTCCTCAGCAAAATCGCCCAGGCTGGTGGGGGCAGGAGGGACCTGGGAAACAGGGACCCCACAGGACCACAGGTCGAGCAATTGCATGGCCAGGGCGGGGGGTCTGGAAAGGGCTTCCCTCTGGAGGCCCCAGATGATCCTAGTTCTAAGGCAGCCCCCCCGCAGCACAGAGGGAAGCCCCAAAGGCACCTTCCTCTCAGGAAGCACAGGCGTCCCCGGGCCACCGCCGACAGGCCCCTCCCTGGAGTGCCCCTGCAAGCTCGCATCTCCCGGCCAGGGTGGGAGAGCCCCGGGCCAGGGACCCCCAGGGGCCGCCGTGAAGGTGTCTCCGGGAGGAAGAGAGGAATCCGCGGCCAGGAGTAAGGGGCTCCGAGGGGCTCCAGGCCCACTTGCCTGGAGGCCGTGTTCCAGGCACTGGGCCCCTTTCGAGAACAGCCTCGGGCACTCGCTCCAGACACCGGAGGCCACAACGAGCAATGACGAGCTGCAGCTTTCCGGGGGGCCGTGGTGCTGCCATGGCTCAGATGTCCCAAAGCAGCTTCTGAGATTCGGGGAGCCCTCTCCCACCCAACACCTGAGCCACTCTGCTTGGCCAGGTTAGACCTCCATGGGCCAAGCCAGGTGCTCCTCAGAGTGTGGCAAGGGCGCACTGAGCAGCTGTCCTCATGCCTAGGTGACCACCCCCATGGAGCCCCGGGGACGGGACTCTGATTCGAGACGAAAGCATTCTTGGGACGCGCTGATCTGAGAACAGCAGTCTAGTGGGGTCTGGGTGGGACCCTCTCTGATACGTGACGCAGCCATGGGTGGTTTCCAAGCCTGGCTGGGGCTGGGGCGGGGTCGCTCACCAGACTTGTTAACTGTGCGCAAATTCCTAGGCCTCCTTGGGTCTTGGCATCCTCCTCTGCAAGATCAGATTTGGGAGGCTTGTTGGGGGGTGACTTACAGGCCACGCAGTGCTGCCCCAGTGCACTTGCAGGCACCCGCCTTCCACAAGAGGAGGACGGAGGTGAAGGACAGTGTTTAACCCACATCCCTGTGGACGTGGAGGGGCGATGTGGGGAGCGGCGCCCACAGTCCGAGACCCGAGCCCATCAGCCCTGAGAACCTCCTTAGAAAGTCTCTTCAACAAGTACATGGATTTCCACCATCCTCATTGCCTGCGTCGGGCTCTCTGCTTGGCTGGGAGCCTGCTTCCTCCTCTCTCTCTGCCTGCCTCTCTGCCTACTTGTGATCTCTCTCAAATAAATCAAATCTTGAAAGAAAGAAAGATAGAAAGAAAGAAAGAAAAGAAAGGAGTGAGGATAACCAAGAAAGAGAGAGTCATGGAAGCTGAAGGAAGAGACAGATCCAAAAGGGACCGAGCCACAGTCTCCTAAATCCCGCAGCTCTGGGCCCCAGCACTTGGGAGCAGGGCATGATCACTACGCAGTTGCAAAGATGACGGCTGTTTTCACGTGAAGGGAAGACTCATTCGGAGCTAGAATGAGCAACATTTCTTCCTTTTTAAGATTTTTCGTGAATAAACCTCCACAGAATTAACAAAGTTTTTAACCACAAGGCCGCGCGTGCAAGGCGCAGGTGGTTGCGCAGTGTCTCCTGGACATTCAGGAATGCAGCAGAGAAAAGTGGTGCGGGTGTGGTCAGCGATTCAGCTTGGTCTCCTCCATTCACTCACTTCGGGTCTGAATCCTGACTCCGCCACCACCTACTGTCCTGCGGGATACTTGACTTTTCTACACCTCATGGCTTTGCCTAGAAAAGTGAGTTCTTCCTGATGAGCATTGCTGAGAAGATTCTGTTAAAAGACACATATGAAGCACTTAGCGTGGTCTTTGCACATTAGCGTTTAAGAAATGTTAACTGTGGGACTCCTTCGTGGTTCAGTCCCTTAAGCATCTGCCTTCGGCTCAGGTCATGATCTCAGGGGTCCTGGGATGGAGCCCAGCTCAGTGGGGAGCCTGCTTCTCCCTCTTAGCCCCTCACTCCCACCTCCTGGCTTGTGCTTCGTGCTCTCCGTCTCTATTGAAATAGCATCTTTTTAAAAAAATGTTGATTACAAAAATAACCTAATAATAATTATTTTTAATCTGGTCAACAAATATTTATTGAGTGTCTACTATGTGCCAGGCAATATGCTAGGACAGAGCTGTCCAGCAGAAATACAATGCAAGTCCTAATGGTTAGTAGCTGTTTGTACTTCCTCTTCTCCTGTAAACTCTTTACATGCTTTGCTCATGTTTCCTCTGTTCTTTAATGTAGTGGAGTCACATCATGACTTAAATTTGTACTAGTCTAGTGACATGTGATTTCGAACACCTAGTCACATGTTTGTTTGATCATTTGGATATTTTTTGGGAAAGGCCTACTCAAGTCTTTTGTCCATTTTTAAACTTCATTTCTGTCTTCTCATGATTTTAAGAATTTCAGGTATCTGTTTGGCAGACAGATATTGCAAACATCTTCTCTGAGTCTGTGATTTGCCTTCTCACGATCTTAAAGGTGTTTTCTGATAAACAGAGATTCCTAATTCTAACGAAGCCCAGTTTATCATTTCTGTCTTTTAAAGTTGGTACTTTTTGTCCCTCTTTAGGAAAGATTTCCCTACCCCAACATCATAAAGATCTTCTCTTGTTTTCTCCTAGGAGCTTGACTGGCTTTCATATTTTGTTCTATGATCAATCTCTCATTAGTTCTTGTGAATGGTAAGAGGTAGGGGTCAAGGGGTCAAGATTTACTTCCTTTCCCAGGATGGATATACAATTGACCCAGCACTGGTTATTAAACCAGCAGCACTGGTTACTGCACTGCTATGGAGCTTTGGTTGTAAATCAGGAGCTTGTACATGTGCGAGTCTGTTTCTGGACATTCTAGTTCTAGTATATTCTATTTGTCTATACTTTTACTACTACCACATTGTCTAAATTAGAGTCACTTTATTGTAAGTTTTGATATTTACTAGCATAAGTCCTCCAGAGCTGTTCTTTTTGAAAGTTGTCTTAACTATTCTATATCCTTTACACGTCCGTATAAACTTTAGGACCAGCTTGTCAATTGCTCCCAGAAAGAAAAACTGTTGTAATATAGATCGAATGCATTGAATACTGTTGTGGGTTGAGCTATGCCCCCCCGACAAAAACCTCATATGTTGGAAGTTCTAACCCTCAGTACCTCAGAATGTGACCTTGTTTGGAAATGAGATTGTTGCAGATGTAATTAGTTAAGATGAGGTCATACTAGGGTAGGGTGAGTCCCTAATCCAATATGACTGATGTCCTTATAAGAAGAGGAAACTTGGACACAGACACGCACAGAGTGAGAACACCACATGAAGACTGAAGTTGAATTGCCACAAGCCAACTACCAGAGCTGGAAGAGAGGCGTGAAACATCCTTCCCTAGAACCTTCAGAGGGAACATGGCCCTGCTGAGACCTCGATTTTGGACTTGTGGCCTCCAGAACCGTGAGACAATACATTTTTGTTGTGTCAGACCCCCATTTGTGGTACTTCATTACCACAGCTCCATAGAACTGAAACAAATACATTGAACAATTCAGGAGAAATTGACATCTTAACGATAATTTTTCTGATCTATGAACATGGTATATTCCTCCGCTTATTCACATGATCTTTAATTTCAGTAATGTTTTACAGTTTTCTTTTTTTTTTTAAGATTTATTTACTTATTTTAGAGAAAGAAAGAGAGTATGTGAGCAAGGGGAGGGACAGAGGGAAAGGGAGACAAGCAGACTCCTCACTGAGCAGGGAGCTTGACGTGGGGCTTGATCTCATGATCCTGAGTTCATGAACGGAGCTGAAATCAAGAGTCAGACACTTAACTGACTGAGCCACCCAGACATTCCTGTTTTGTAGTTTTCAATGCAAAAGTCTTGCATTGATCTTTGTCAGATTTTATTCCTAGGCAAGTGATGTTTTTTGATGCTTTTCTTTATGGTACATTTTATAAATCTCACTTTCAACTCGTTCATTGCTAAGTATATAGAAATGCAATAGATTTTTATATATTGATATTATAGCCAGAAGCCTTGTTAAATTTACTTCTTAATTTAAAGAGTTTGTAGTTTTTTTGGATTTTTCTATAATAATAGAATAAGCAAATAATTTTGTTTCATGATTTATGCTTTTTTTCTTTTTCTAGTTGTATCATACTATTTTATTACAACACTGAATAGGATAGAATAGTCTATTGTACTGGATAGACTTTCCTCGTTTCTAAACTCAGGAAAAATGTCCCATATTTCACTACTGAGCATCATATTAGTTATATATATATTTTTGTAAATGTCCTTTATTAGTGAAAGAAAATGTAGGATCCATTTTTATACTATGTGTATATAATATGTATAGTAGGTACATATACTAACATGTACTATATATATACTATATTCATTATGTCACATTACTCTGTTTATTTTGGCATCAGTTCCTCTCTGAATTATTATAAACTTATAATACAATTCCATATTTTGTAGAATAAGCCTCCTCTCCTCCTTTTCTTCTTTCCTTTCTTTTATAATTTTTTTCTTAAATATTCTTGCCTAAATATAGAGTCTTGACTGAACTCACACTTGAATCTTTAAATTCAATGAAAATTGTCATCTTTATAATACACAGTAAATGTTGTGAGTACTAAGTATTTCTCCATTCACCCAGATCTTCTTTGACATATATAGTAAAATGGGTTTTTTTAATGTAGTTTCTATATTTTTAAAAATTATGAAATATGTTTATGTACATTATATATATGATATATTACACACATTCTACATATGATGTTATGTGTATACATATAATGTACATTGTAGGGCGCCTGGGTGGCTCAGTGGTTAAGCCGCTGCCTTCGGCTCAGGTCATGATCCCAGGGTCCTGGGATCGAGCCCCGCATCGGGCTCTCTGCTCAGCAGGGAGCCTGCTTCCTCCTCTTTCTCTCTGCCTGCCTCTCTGCCTACTTACGATCTCTGTCTGTCAAATAAATAAATAAAATCTTTAATGTACATTGTAAAGAATAATAAACATCCATATATTCACGGCCCAATTCAATAAAGCATTACTGTGCCTCTGAAACTCTTCTCCCCAATTGTCATCCACCATTCTGTTCCCACACCGAGGAGGCCATTATATAATCATCTGTGTTAATAATTCTCTTGCTCCCCATTAGTGTGACCCCATAGGCATGGCATGTGTCCCTACAGAATGTATGATTTAGTTTCATCTGTTTCTTTTCCTTGCTCTGTTTGCTCTAAAACCCGTAAGAATCGGCCACGTCGTTCTGTGTAGTTACCATTTTTCAATATCATTGATCTCTAATGTTCCATTTTACAAATATACTAAATCATCCCTTCTCCTATCGATAAACATGTGGATTATGTTCAGTTACCTTGTATTGTGAACAATGTTGCCATCAATGGGTTATTGCTTTTCTGGATTCTACTTCTATATTTCTTCATAGCCTCTCATATGTCTTAAGCAAAGCACTACTCTATTTCTGAGCACTTTTCTCTTTTCTCAAGATGGAAAACTGTCACAAACATGACTTCAGGTCTCAGTCATGCTCCGGCACCTTTCTCCCTGAATCTGCTTTCATTCTGTAGGTGAGAAAAGTGACTCGGCCCAGATGGTAGTGATCACTGACAGGCAGGCGAAAGCCAGGTGTCCTCTCCTTGTGCTGATGCCGCCCCGCCCCCCCCCCCCCCCCGCAGAGCAGGCGCCATAGAATAGGAGGGAGGGCATTCAAATAGTTTCTTAATCCCAGTCACTTCCCTGTGATTAGGATTATGAAATGAAAAGTTGTGGTTTGGACTTGGGCATGGGAACAGATGCCTGGCAGAGTGAGGGCAGAGGTGCGGTGAGGGGGCATCAAAGGCAGGGAAGTCTGAAGTCCTTATCTCCAGAGGAGGTCCCTGTCCCATCATCCTGGGGGACGCCCTGTCCAGCCGCCTGGGGGAGGGGTTCAGGCTGACGCCGGCGAGGTAAGAACCATGCTTCTCTTCTCCTTGGGACTTGGACAATTCAGGCAGGTGGGACATAGGAGAGCGTGTGTGCGTGTGTATGCACCACGTGCATGTGCACGCCCGTGTGCTGGAGTGTGTAGAGGCGCATAGCAAGGTGGCTGCTCCCTGGAGGTGCCCTGCTGTCCTGTTGCCTGAATAGGTGAGCCTCACCCATCCTGCCTGCGCTAGTGCCTCATTGTCTGCTCTCTCCTCCCCCATCTGTTTCTTCCTCTGAGAACTATGTGATCTCCCGATTTCCAGGCTCAGAATGGAAGCTTAATGCCCCTTCCACTGTCTGTGATGCTTGAGCACTGCGGGAGGCAAGAGGAAGGGCAGGGCAAGCAGGCCTGGGCGTCAGGGGAAACCAGAGGCAGTTAGGAAGCCTGCGTGCTGGGCCTGGCCCTGCCAGGGACCGACTCTCGCAGACCCTGAGGCAGGACTGGCCATGTGGAGCGAATGAACCAGATCCTTCAGAAATGACCTTGATCCTTGTAGCAAGCAGTGGCCCCTCTTCTCCTGTCAGGCAGCCTTACTTGATAGGGACTTTTTCTTTCTTTCTTTGAGCTGCTTGGCATTTAGTCAATGCCTTTCACGCGGCAGGCACGTGGTGGGGGCCGGGGACACAGATCCAGATCAGGAAGTGCTCTGTGTCCCATCAGTGTGACAAATGGTCTGGCCGCAGCGGTTAGGAGGCCTGTGGAAGGAACTGGGGAGGACGGCCCTGAGGGGGGCCATTTGAGCTGTGCGGAAGGTCTCCTCGGAGACAGCCAAACTGCATGTGAGGGGAAGCAGTGTGTTTCAGGCTGAAGGAAAGCCCAGGAAGACAAGGAGATCGGAATCAGCAAGGCCGGTCGGGGGAGCTGGAAGCAGTTCTGTGTGGCAGGCATGTGGGACGGGCTGTCGGGCTGGGAGCTGAAGCCGGAGGTCCACAGGCCTTACAAAGGGGCTGGAGTCTGAACACAGGACCCTTCTCCAACCTGACTGGGCCTGAAAGCACTTGGGCTGCTAGAAGGCTGACTCCGGGCCTTACTCCAGCCAAGAGAGTCAGAATCTCCATGTGCAGACCTTGGACTCAGCCTCTCACCAGTGTCCCAGGAGCATCCACACAGGCCCAGGCCACACCAGCCCTTGGCAAGTGGCAGGAGAGTTCTAAGCAGGGGAGAGGCGGGCAGGGAAGAGACAGGTCCCAGGGCTCTCTTGAGCCTCTGCTGGAAGGAAAAGGGAAGAGCCTGAGGGCAGACCCTGGAGCTATGAACCGCATCCCCAGGAGCCGTCAGTGGCCTCTGCGTGCTCCTCAGATCACGTGCCCCATGTCCAAGACAGGGGTGACCAGCTCCTTCTGGGGGTACAGTGGAGGGATGGCAGAGGCACCCTCCCACCTCATCCCACCCCCCCCACCTCTAAGGGTGTGACCTGAAGGACCATCTCTCCCCCCTCCCTTTATCCTAAGTGGAACCTGATTTCCACATCCAACATGGCTCCTCGCTCAAAGCTGTGTGTCCAGAGCCTGTCGAGGGAAGGCGGGCAGGAGGCGTGAGAGGCTGTGTTCCCATCCAGGCTAAGTGGAGGGAGGCTTCCTGGGATGGTGGGTTCCCCTCATTGTTCAAATGGAGGAAGAAGGCTATGTGATTTCTGCTTACCCCGTATTTTTGTTCCTCCAAAACACAGTAATGAAGGATTCTGATACACAGGACATAGGGGCCATGCTCGAGGTAACCCACCTTCCAGGGACGGGCACTTCACAGGACAGTGTCCAAGCCCCTCACCCGGACCCCAGATGCCCTCCAGCAGGCCACGTCACCCCTGCTTTGCAGAGCCAGCCCTGCCCTTGCCTTCTCCAGTGTAACTTTGACACGTAGTAACAGGGGAACCAGGCAGTTTCACACCTGCTGCCTGCGTTTATGCTAATTCTCCCCTGCCCCCAGCCCCGTCTGGCTGGCACCTGCTCTTTGTCCAAGACCCTGCGCTCCGTGATACCCCTCCTACCCAACACACCCCTCAGTCACACACCTCAGCTGTTCCTGTCAGCCGACCTTCACCACCACCCTGTGCTAGCCTGACTGGGGACAGCTCCCATGGGAAGTTTCTCTTTCCCTCCCCTGCCCAGCTTGACCAGAAATTCCTCAAGGACAGGGCCTGTGGGTATTATATTTTGTCTTTCCTGTGCCTGGCGTGTAGTAGAAACTCAATGCATGTTTGCTGAACCAAACAGAATCCAGATGAATGAGAAATACCTTCCCACGTGTGACTGTTGTGGTAATTCAATAGCTTCTGAGGATAGGCTTCTTGGTACATGTAGATGGCTTTTAAAACCTCTGTAGGGTTTAAAAACCATCCCCCTATATTAAGTGTAAAGTAACAAATGTAATGAGTAAACTGAAGGTGATTATTTGCATCTCAAAAGGGGGGGCAGGTTTCCTTTAAACATTAAGCTTTTGCTGGAACTTTCAGAAACTTGCCTTACAGATCATTAACTTCCGGGGGTGGGGAATAGGAGTCCTGAAGTTACTTACCTCTTGGAGTCTGGGCTCTGAGATGCCTCTGAAAAAAGGAAGGAAGGCAGAAGATCTGGGAGCCCCACAGGACTGGATTCAGATTCTGAGTAGACTAGCCGTGTGGCCTCAGGCAAGTTCTTTCACCTCTCTATAGCCCGATTCCCTTATTTCTAAAGAAATACACTATACTCACTTGGTGGGATTATTGTAAAGATCTAAGGAGTCTCTTAGCTCATAGAAGTTCCCCAATAACAGTAAGAGTATTGTTGTTTGGTTTGGAATTGCCAATGGATGCGAGGAAGAGGTCTTGGGAGGTTTCCAGAACTTTACCTTGGATAGCAGGAGTAAGGAAGGCAGAAAGTATCTAGACCGGAAGGGCTAGACCAGGGCGGCAAGCGTGTTTTTGCTCTCATAGCACTTGACAATGTTTTGATTTTTCAGGCTGACTCTTTCCATGCCCAACTCGCACAGGCACAGTGCCGGCCACACTCTGTGGCGTGGTTGAGCTGAAGGTCTTGAACGCTAGAAAGCCTACCACTTTTTATGAGCTCTGTGATCTTGGGAAGATCACTTAACTCAGTTTCATAATCTGTAGAAAAGAGACAATAACAGTACCCATCTTTTACGGTTACCCTATGAGATAAAGAACGTAAAGTGCTTAGCCCAATGCCAGGTACACGGTGCCTTCATAAATCTCCATAAATGGCACATGACTGTGTTACGCAGGGATCCATACTAACAAATGGCGGTAAGTGCCCTGCTGGAAGAACAGCTTGGTCTGGGAATATGGAAGGAAGTAGGGATTCACTTGCAAGATCGCTGACCCCAGACTTTGGAGACCACCCAACAGGAGAGCTGTGTGACCTTGGGCCTGTTCTGTAACATAGACGATTTGCCCTAGATAATCTCGCAGGTTCCTAAGTCAGCCCAAGAGCAATATAGCCCACCTCCCCAGATAGCTGCTCTCCGTTCTGGGGCAGCGGTGGGGGGGCTCACGCCTTGCCTAGATGCCCCCACCTACGACAGGGTAAGGCCTCCTCACTCAATAGCCAGGCCTCACCCGGAAGCCATCCATCCCTCCACCCCGGTTCAGGCACTCAGCCCATTGTGTGGTCTTGCTGCTGTGCCTGTCATCTAGAGGGTGACAGGACCACACAAGCACAAAGGAGCGCAATCCATACTTGAGCGAGAGGCTTGTCTGGCTGAAGGAACCATGAACGAGCGCTTTTCCCTTTGCAAAGATTTCTGGAATCTCCTGGGTCCTAACTCTCTTACTGTTTCCTGTCCTTTGTTGACAAATGTTTGGAAACAGGTGAGATTCGTTACCTCCCTCTGGGTGGAAAGAGAAAGAAAGCTCCGTTGGCAGGTGAAGCCCTTTGCGGCTACTTTCTCCCAGGTGTGGAGAAAGTGGCAAAGTCCCTTCAGGAGTCCCCAGGGCTCTGAGAACCCGTCCCTGTCTCTGGGGCTGGCAAGGCAGGTACCGGGCTCTCCCGCGGGCTGGGCAGGATGAGGGAACCCGCCACCACTCCGGGTACCCTCGAGCCTCTGAAAGGCAGAAACGAATGACCTTGACCTCCGAGACAAGGGCACCTCGGAGAGAAGGGCCCGAGTTCTCTGGAAAAGTTGTCTAAACAAAGGGCATTCCTTAGCTTCCCCCGGACAGCCGGACAGCCGAGCCTCCTCCCCAGCGCCGGGGGCAGAGTTCCACGCACTCCCGCGGAGCCGGCAGGAACGCCGCGTTTCCCAGCCTTGGCTCGCCGGCAGCCGGGTCCCACGCCGCGCGCGCCCCGAAGCCTCGCCGGGCCGGCCCCGCGCGAAGGGGGTCGGTCCCGCGGGGTCCTCCGAGCGGCCCGCGCCCCCTCGGTCCCCGCGCCCGCGCCCCGGCCCCGCTCGTCCTCCTTTCCCCGGGACGGGGGAGCCCGCGGCCGCCCGCGCCGAGAGCAGGAGGGAGCGGAGGGCGGCGGAGGCCGGGGTGGGGGCCCGGCCCCGCTCCTCCAGCCCCTTCCGCTGCTCCGCCTTTCTGCCCTCCGCGCTCCCTCTCTCCGCTCCCGGCCCGGGGCGCGCCGGGCTCGGCCTCTCCCGGCGCTGGCAGAGCCCATGCCGCTGCCTGCCAGCCCGGGCCGCGCCCGCTTCTCCCCGCGGACCCGCAGGCGGCCGGCGGCCCGCACCCCACCGCGCGGCCGGAGCGCAGGCCGCAGGGCCGGAGGAGGGCCGCGCCGCGCGGCGGGATGGAGGCGGCGCCCGAGGCGGCCCGGCCCGCGGGCGGCGGCCCCCAGTGAGTACGCGGGAGCGAGGCGCCGGGCCGGCCGGGGCGGCGGGGGAGGGGGGGGGACCTCGGGGAGCGGAGGGGAGGCGGGGAGCGGGAGCCCGGCCTCGGAGCGGACGGGGGCTCGGGGACACCGCCCTGCGCGTCCTTCCCGCGTCAGCCTGTGGGCGTCGGAGGCGACCCCGGGCTCGGCCGGCTGCCCCGGAGGCTCGGTGCCCCGGGGAGCCCCGCGCAAGGCTCGCGGGCTCCGGCGGTGCGGGTCCAGGGCCCGCCCGTCAGGAAGTTCTTTTCCTCTCACTGGCATCGCCCCGAATCCCCTGCTTTCGGAACCGAACTTGAGAGAAGAGGATTCGGGGGCTGCAAAGAGGAAGTTGGTAAATTCTAGACCAGCTGGTGGAGGAAACCATCTCGCCCTCCTGAAGATACTCCTTACACTTCGCAGGCTTAAGGCTGATGTGACATTTGCGCTATGTGCGTATTGTGCCTTTTGAACCACGTACACTCCAGAAACACGTGTACATCGAATTGTAGTGCACGACGGTGGAGGGACCTGACATGTCAGAGAATCCTGTGGAGAACTTTAGTTCCTATCCGAAGTGAAAAATTCACTTCTAATTTGTAATTCATGTAAATATGAATTTTTATACATGCGGTTTACTTCAAGGGAGACCTATCTAAATGTACGGTGTTTAAGGAGCTTTTTCTCGGCGAGTGGGGTAAATATTGTTGCACTGAACCACTTGGTGAGTAAAATCCTGTGCTCACTTTCACTCTCTGTGAATACACTGACTTCAGCTCTGCCACCGAGGAGCCGTGCAATTCTGGCGAGTCACTTAACCTCTCCCGACTGGATATTCTCATCGACAGAAGAAGGGGGGCTGGGGGAAGGGTTAATAATCACCCCATCGCTGAGTGCTTTAAAGAGCCCTGGCCTTAGAAGGAAATTGGCTTTCCAAATCCAGCCTCCTTTCAGCTCGTGTGACCAGATCTTTGTGTGCCTCAGTTTCTCTGTCTGTGAAAGTGAGGAAGATAATCCCCTTCTGGCAGAGTGTGTGAGGATCATTTGAGAGAGGGTGTTGGAAAGCTCTGGCAGGCCTGCCTGGCACAAAGCAGATGTGGCTAGGAGCTGGTGACCGGTCGTGGCCACCCTCGGAGCACAGCCCCATGCTACTGTCCTGTGGCTTATACACAGGGAGGCACCTTCGACCAAGGGGTCAGATCCTGTGTGGTATCTTCCTGAAGTCCCTCATCCCTTCTGGTTCCCCTTAAAAAGGGAGGTGCCTATTAGCTTTTAGCAGATCTGACATTCTCTCCTGAGACCGCCTGTCAGCAGAGATGGGGGCCAGGGATTGGGATATCTGACCCCTGTTGTTACTCTGGTCCACATTTGGCTGTTGTTTGACGCTTCATTGTGCCCTATCTGTAAAATGGGAATAGAAAAACTAGAACACTGCTCAGAATTGGCAGAAAAATCCCAATAACTTATTTGTGCCATCTAGTGATTTGCACTTTTCAAAGTTCTGTCCCCGGGTTGTTCGCATCTGCACAGGGCTCGATCCCAAGGCACTTTGGGGACCCAGAGGGTTGTTAGAGCTACTGGCCACATGCTGGGTCTCAGGAGCTTTGTCTGTTTTCTCCTCCAGAGGGACCCAAATAGGGAGCAGAACAGCCAGCTCCATGGAGATGACCTCAGCTGTGGAGAGAAGTGGCCGTGAGCCACAGCTGCATAATGGACACCTTCCAAGACCCTGGTCCTGCTCTCTGGAAGACAGAAACCCCAGCCTGATGGCCCCCCAGCATGGAAGGGCATGGGGCATGCAGCTCCAAGGCCCCTCTGTGCTGGAGTCCAAAGTGAGGGCCTTGAAGGAAAAAATGTCCACAGGCAAACAGGGGGTGAGCCCCTGCCTCACTTCTCATGAGCGGCCGTCCAAGAAACCCAAATTCAGGCGAGTCAAGGGGGGCGCACCTGAGATTCTGTCAGAGCAGTCTTCCTTGCCCGATGCGGAGGAGGTCCTCCCTGCTCAGAATCCACCCGATGGGCAGCTGGACAGCGGTATCAACAAGGAGGAACCTGCCCAGAACGGGGGTCCCAGACCTCCCAGGCCACCTTCTAATGGGCTGGAGTGCTGGAACGGGAGGAGCCCGTGGCCTCCAGAAGCAGTACAGGCCTTGCCGGACAATGAGGGGAGTCTGCCGCCAGGGCCTGGCTCTTTGCAAGAGAACTTTGTTCACGGAGTCACCCCGGGCCGGCCTGGGGGCCCTGGGCCTTGTGACAAGGTCGCCCACGTGCCCAACCTGAGGAAAGGAAGGTCCTACACCCTTCAGGATGGTCTAGGTTCAGGCAGAGACCTGGACAGCTTGTCTCTGACCTGCGAGGAGGACTTTGCTTCCAGGCCAGCCCTACTGGGGGGGCTCTGGCGAGCTGCAGAGCTGGGGGCTCTGGGCACCGGGGGCAGTGCCTTATCCCTATCTGACCAGGTGGAGATGAACCGCCTTCTGCTGCAAGAGATGTTAAATGTTGGGGGTCAAGTCCCACCCAGGGTGGGAATCCCAGCCTGGACTCCATCCTGGGACAGACGCCCACCAGGTGAGGCTCACTCTGTAGGCCTGGGTGGCGGGGGCAAAAGGAGGGAGTCCGGGAGGAGACAAGGGGCCAGAGGGTACATGTGGAGGGGTGCGGCAGGAAAGGGAGAAGAGCACAGCCGCTGGCCACCTCGTTCCACAAGATGTCCTGTTATTCTGGGCTTTGACACAGACTCCTTACCACCTCCCAGCTAGTCTGCCTGCTGAAGACCCCCATGAGCCCCCAGACCAGTTGGAGGCTACCCTCTGAGCTTGGGGTGGAGGCGACCATGATTTTTTCCCTGTGGCTTACAACCCTTTCCGAAGAGGCTTCCTGGACCTTCCTCAGATGACTTGCCCCCAGCCCCAGTGGACCTCATCGCCTCCTGGTGGAGACCCCCCCCCCCCACACACACAGAGAAAACGCAGGCATTCTCTCAGGCGGCTGCTCTGCTGGGAAGTGCAACTGTGCAGGCCAGGGAGAGCCTTCTTACATGTCCTTCCTGCCACTCCAACAAAAGTCCATTCCTCACCCACACCTGAGAGGACCCACACGGTCCCCTTGGCCCATGGCAGTGCTCAGCAGCGGTCACCGTGACAGACTGTGCCTCTGCTTCCTCGGCTGAGACCCAGAGTAGAGTAGAGTTTATCTCAGGAGTAAGCCACTCCTGGGGAAAACTCTTCTCCGTGTGCATGAAGTGGCAGCTGAGAGCCCGGTTTCTGGCTCCGCCCTGATCTCTGCTTCTGTTCTGTGTCCTAGAGCGGCCAGCCGGGGACGTGGACTGGGACTCAGGTGTCTCCCTCCAGGACTCAGACCAGAGCAGGTGAGAGCCCAGGACGCACGCATCCTCTCCCTCCAGCCTCGCTGGGCTCCCCCTCGCTTGCCCAGCACCAGGAGAGTGGGAGGGCTCCGGAAAGCCAGGGGCAGGCAGGACCCCACACCAGCAGACCGGTGACAGTGGGCCACTGTGGATCCTCATATCTGAGACCCCATAGAAGTTGTCTGTCCCCCCCCGAGTCCCCATGGCTGCCTGGCTACTACTCGAGCAAAATCACTGGGCACAGGACGCAGTGTCAGAGCATTACCAATGACCCACTTTACGTCCCTGGGCGTCCTTTCTCGGCCCTGGGCTCGGTCTCTTGATCTTTAAGTTGGCCCACGTAGCATCTGTCTGGCTTCCTTCCCAGGACTGTGGTGGGGCCATCAGGAGACAATGGTTGTGAAAATCCTTAGGGCAAGTCCACAGATTGCAAAGCTTGTCTTCCACAGCTCCTTCCCCAGCCAGAGAGCTGCTGGTTCTGTAAAGGGGTTTGCCTCCTCCGACCTCACCTGTGACATCCCACAGGCGTGCTGCAACCCTGCCACCAGCGTCCCCAAGCAGCTGTGCTCTGGGTGGTCAGGACAGGGGGCCACACTCCCAAGTGTCGTGTCCTGGCAGGATGTGGGCTCAGTGGTGCTGAGTGGCCACCCCTGGTGCCTGCTCGAGGTTGGCCTCCGTCTTCCGTGAGCTCCTGGCTCTGCGCTCACCGGGCTCTGTGTCTCCGGCTGCACAGTGACATCTCTTGGTGAGGGTCTCCCAGCTTCTGTGGAGGGCAGAGGTCAGCATTGTTGCTGCTTCATTCCCAGGCCACTCCCTAGATAAATTCCACTTCCGTTGACCTGCCTTCCAGCAAATATGGAAGAGCCCCCCACACACACACAAATCGAGGCTGCCCCCGTTCAGGCGATCCAGCTTTTGCTTGGTGACTGGCCTTTGCTGTGGCCTTGGCCAAGGGCCGGATGGAGGAGGAGCCTTTCTGACGCTTTCGCTGCTCATTAGTTATGACTTGGAAGCATCATTGACTCCCCCCTGCCAGGTCCCCACGTAGCCGAGCCACCGTATGGAGGCGTGTGGCTGCAGAAAGGACCGGTCCTCAGGGACCCGCTGTCCTCCCCAGCCCCTCCTCCTTCCCTGGGGAGCCCCAGAGGAGGCAGCTGGGGCAGACGAACCTTGAGTCCTGTGAGTTGGGGCCTTCTCCTCCTGTACCTGCTCCGGCGTGCCACTTCTCACACGCCCCTCCCCCCGTAGGGTGTCTCCCCTGGGGGTTTTGTCCAGAGCTCACTGTTGAAAGGAGAACGTGGATAATAAGTACTAAGAATATCCGTTTTAGAGGAGGAGAAACTCAACTATGGGGAAGGAAGGGACGCCGCCCCAGTCCTGTGCAGCGATCGTGTTTGTGTGGAACCCTTGGGATGGGGATTTCTGGACAGTTGCTTCAACCGCCAGGCCACCTGCAGCATTTGAGGGTTCAGGTTGGGTGTAGGTGTGCTGGGGTAAGGTGTGTAGGTGTGTGCAGATGTGTGTGTATGTGTGATGGGCGTGTGTGTGTAGAAAGAAGCTGTCTTAGTGAGCTCTAGGACTGTGCCCAGCGTATATCTGGGCATGGAGTTGGCCTGGGGAAAACTATGGCCTCTGGGGTGCCTCACCGACCTGCGGTGCACAGTCAGGCCCCTCCTGAGTAGACACCCAGGCCCAAGGGCCAGGGAACATGCCTAGTTCAGGGATGAGAGAAACATCGGCCTTGTCTAGAAGCCCCCTTGGACAGAGCTCCTCATTGGTTCTATTCCTGAGTCTCCTGGGCAGAAATTGAAGTTGTCCCTAAGATGCTGCAGGCTCCCTCTGTTCCCTCAGGGGGATGGATTTATTGGCACCTTTTCCTTATAGCTGAACTTCCCCTGAGATCTTGGAAGTAAGGTCTGCTTCTCTGCACTCTGTAGTCCAGCAGTGCCAATGGGACCAGCATCCTGGGGACTTAGTGTCTGTACGGAGGGGCCTAGGGCTCTGGGCAGGGGTGTGTTCTGAGGCAGTGGCCGTGCTTCTCGGTGGCCATCCTTGAAGGGGTCAGAACAGACTCTGGCAGTGAGTCCTCTGATCTCCTCTGCAGGTGGGACGCAGAGAAGGTCCAGCCTCGCATTCCGGTCAGGCATCAGTGTCTTTGAGAATTGCAATCAAACACTCATTGACCATATTAATCCAACCTTTACTTAATTATAATTGTCTATAGTTGTTATCGCTTTGCATGGCAATCAGAAACGATGGTCACTGCAGAGCCTGAGACAGTCATCACGGTGTGCACGGGATGCAGGCTGGCCTGTTAGGGGGGCAGTCTCCGAGACAGTTGACCTTGCAGGTGGGTCACCTGAGATGCTGTGGGAACACTAGAAGTGCTCTGGGACCCTGAAGGCTAAGAGCCAAATGCACAGGAGACCTCCATCCCCTGACCCCAGGGCAGCCCCCTCTACTGGGAAGGTTGAATCCTAGAGAGCTGGAATGTGGCGGTGCCTGTCCTTTCCTCTGGAAGACCATGCCAGCCCCGCCCTCTCCCAGCCCCTGTTGTGTGCTGGGCTTGTGCCAACTCTCTGCCCACATCTTCACTTTATCCTAATAACTAACCGTGGCAGTTGTTCCTGGTCCCTGACAAAGAGGCCCCTCTGGGGAGAGGTTAAGTGACTTGCCCAGGGTCATACAGCTAGTAAGTGTGGGAACCAGGGTTTGCTGGCAGAGCTGCCTGGTGCCACAGTCTGGGCGCTCACCCGCATGCCACACTGCACCAGCACAGGCCGCTCCTCGAGTTAGGGATCTGGGGGTCTTCTGCCTCCCCCAGTGCCGGCGAGGTGTTCTGAGGGAAGGGCGAAGAAGGGGAGGTGCCAGGCTCCATGGGTTAATCTTGTTTCTCACCCAAGCACTGTTGAGATGATTTGGGGAGTGGGGTTCATGTTTGGGGAGAGGAGGACGTGGCAGGCAAGCACTTCAGAGAGGGCAGATGGGGGCCAGTGCTGTCGGCCACCTGTTCGCGGGCTGAGGGGGATCTGGTCGGTCGAGACAGGCGCAGGGAGGAGAGTGAGGTGGGCGCTCTGCTCAGGGCCGGCCCTGCCTTCGTCCATGCTTAGCAGCCCGTGGGCATCCCACCCTCACTGATAAAATGGCCTGGACCAGCTCGGCCTCTTCCCTCTCTGGAGGCACTGAGAGAGCAGGTCAGGATTACAGATTGCCTTAGGATCCCAAGTTAACCCGGCTTGGGCAAAACATCCGTGAAGCCAGGGGAGCAGTGTAGTCAAGGCAATCCGTATCCCAGGGCTGGTCCCCAAAGGGAGTCTGAGCTGAAAGCAACGGGCCTTGGGCGGCGGCAGGTGCCAGCGCGCCCCCTTGAGGCCGACTCCGGCTCCATCAGGACCTTCCGCAGGGGATCCGTGCCCTGCAGGGCGGTAGTGATTGTTCAGCCTTGGGGAAAATGGAGAGAAGAGGGTCTTTGGGTTGTGTTTTATTTGTGCTCTAATGATGAAGGAGACTCAGAGGATTCCCAGGTTGTTGACTTCCCCCATCCCTGTGGCAGAATCGTGCCCCCATTTCAGAAGCTGAGGCCCGAGGGAAGCCCAGCTCCCACACACACCTCTTCATGAGAAGAGAAGGCAGAGGGCCAGCCTGCAGCGGCCCATACCCTAGTGGGTTCCAGTTTTCCGGCCCCTGCTGGGTCAAAACTCCCTGCCTCAAAGCAGCTCATAGACCCCAGTGCAAAGGGAGGCAGGCCGGGATCCCCCAAGGATTTCAGAGGCCTGGCCTGTGGCTCAAGGGGTCAGGCCCATAGCTGCTAGTCTCCGGCTTTTTAAAAATTAACATATTAACTAGCATTTTCAGAGAGCATCCTGTGAACCAACCTCTGTGTATGATTTCAGAGGGAACTGCCCATTTTTGTGCTCACTGCTGTCTTCACCTGTATCAGCTTTAGCCATAGATGCTGCTGCTGGGTCTCCTCCTGGAGCTCCTTGGGGGCAAAAACTGTGCCGATCTGATCTCCAGCGCCCTGTGCCTGCCATGTAGCGACACAGAACAGGCCCTCAGAAAATGTATGGCAGAGGCTCAGAGGCAGGAGCGTAGGTGGGCTTGGTAGGAGTGGGATGGACACAGGACAGGACGCCCCGTGTGCGTAGGGCCTGCAGGAAGGCTTTCGAGAAGGCTGAAGCGGGATGCGTGGATACTACAGGATACAAGACGGGAAGGCTGGCTCTCCATTTACGGAGAGGTATGGAACTGAGATTTCAAGTAGGGCAGTGAGAGTGGACTGACATTCTCTGTCTTCCTCCTGCCGCACCCACTGCCATTCGTTGTCCGACAACCGTGTCTTTATTTTTTTATTTTTTTTAAAGGTTTTACGTATTTATTTGACAGACAGCGATCACAAGTAGGCAGAGAGGCAGGCTGAGAGAGAGGGGAAAGCAGGCTCACTGTTGAGCAGAGGCCTAATGCGGGACTTGATCCCAGGACCCCGGGATCTTGACCTGAGCTGAAGGCAGAGGCTTTAACCCACTGAGCCACCCAGGTGCCCCCAGTGACCGTGTCTTTAGACTGCAGGGCTGTTGCCGTGGCCTGTGGCCTGGCACCCGTGCTCCACAGCTGGTGAGAGGGTTTGGAGATCATTCTGGCTGACTGGTCAGGTTCTGGATCTTCTGAGCCCCTAGGATTAGGGAGCATGATGAGTCCTGGGGGTGAGCATGGGAGAAGAGGCGTTCTAGCACATTCCCAGGATCCTCCCGGCTGTAGGGGTACCAAGGCAAGGGAGTGGGGAAGGATGGCAGAGCCACAGCCTGTCCTTCGTATCCCCAGCCACCCCCCATCCTGCCCGCAGACTCAGATATACAGACGCAAAGGAAAACTGGAGGACAGCCCCCTTGGCACTCCCAAGCCCACAAGAGCACACCTAAAAAGAAAAGGTAAACCACTCACCAGCGTTCCGATACTGTGCTCTGGATTATGTAGGGTTCTAAGTGCTGGGTGGAGAAGGAGGAACCCTAACGCTTGAAGCCTTGACGCACAGCTCGTGCCTCCTGGAGCACGCTTGCCACCGTGTGACCACACTTGCCCACGCGCCACACATGGAAACCTCATGACGGTCCCAGTCTCTGTGAATACAGAGGCTGCAGAAAGCTGCTTTACTCTAGACCACTTGTGGGCTTGGGCTGACATTCAAGAAGAGTCCATTCAAACTCCCGTCCTGGCCTCCGGAGTTGAGCTGGCCACTCTCCCTCCTATGGGGGGGAGTCTTGGGCACCTGGCTCTGCACAGGGAGGCCAGGTGGTGCTGCCCAGAGGGGCCACCCCCTAGGGAATTTGTTAGCCTTCAAGATGGCAAGAACAAAGCCAGCCGCCCTACTCTCCCCAAGTAAGTTGGCGTCTTAAGGAAGCTCTGTTCGCCTCGCCCCAGATTCTTTCCAAGGTGTTCAGTGAGACAGCAACCATTCGTAAGGGCGCCCGCTCCTCCTTCTCTGGTCAGAAGTTGCCTGTTAATTCTCTGGGCAGCAGCTGCCCTCCGCTACCAGTCTCCTCGGGCTCCCCATTCGACAGGCATCGCCTTCTCGGTAAGCCCTGTCAAGAGTGTTCCAGAGCAAAACCACCAAGCCTTCTTGAGTTTCAGAACAGGTTCCCTTCCAAACATACCTTCCCCTTGAAGACGAGGACAATGTCATCTCTTTGGGATTTCAGTTCACGGTTAGGGGGTCCATCCTTTGTTCCTAAGAAGAGAGTAACTTAAATAACCCCAATAATATCAGCAGTAGGAGTAGTGAATGCTAACCTGATTGAAATGTACCCAGTAGCCTGCTCCTTTTAAAAGGATCTCAGTCTCTCTTCTCAGCTGAGCCCTTCGTTAGCAGATGAAGAAACTGAGGCTTAACCCCAGAGTAACCTGCCAGGGTGACCCGCTTGTAAGGGGCAGCCCAGAGTTAGGACCGGGTTAGGCTGCTCCAGAGCCACACTTGGAACCCGTGCTCTGCTCCAGCCTGGCGTGTATTGCCGCCCGCGAGGGGGAAGACGCCAGTGATAACATCCCCAGGATAGCATCCCACTGTCAGGCCACACGGGGTCAGGACTCAATTTCAGGCCCGCCTTTTCTCTTCCCCTCACTCGGGGAAACTGCACACAGTGGGACAGCAGGAGGGCTTGGCCCTCGGTCATCTAAAAGCTTTATCGAATACAAAGATGGAACAAATGCAAGACAAGAAGGTTTATATATGTCCTGTATGTGATACATTTCCCCTTTGCCCATGGATCCTGGAATCTAGGAAATGTCAGATCTCTTTATAGTCCAAATTATTTCCCTAATTCGAGTTCCTGGAATCAAAGGGTGAGACTGAGACTTGCTGGAGCTTATTATTTTAATCCAGGATTATAATGGCTGTAGAAAGAGTCTACTCTGTCCTGTTGACCTCCCTCCTTGGCTAGGAGAGGCGAGGTAGCTGTCCTGGTGATCTCCACCTGTCTGGCCATTAGGGGAGCTGAAGTCAAAGCTAAGCCTGTCTCTCCACCAGGAAACTGGCTTAGAGGGAGAGACCAGACGCGGGGAACAGGCCACCCTTGTCCTTGCAATCAGCTTGGGACACTGGTGGTTGGAGGGACAGAGGGAACGGCCAGAGTACTCCTGTGGTACTCTAGCTGTCCCCAACAATTAGTTCCTTTAAAAGAAAAAAAGAAAGAAAGACAGAAAGAAAGAAAGATGATTTTATTTATTTATTTGAGAGAGAGAGAGAACATGGGCAGAGTGGGGGACGGTCATGCAGAGGGAGAGGGGGAAGCAGGCTCCTCACTGAGCAGGGAACCTGTCACAGGGCTCAACCCCATCATGATCTGAGCCAAAGGCAAATGCTTCACTGACTGAGCCACGCAGGCACCCCCAAAATTAGTTCCTTGTAGGTGGTGTTGCTCCTTGGTAACTAAAGCTCTGTGATGTGAACCCCCCAGGGAGAGGACCTCAAAATCCCCAACCCCAGCCCGTGGGGTCCACCAGACCACCTGGCCAAGACCTGGGCTCCCAGGGTAGCAGCGTGAGTCTCTGCAGCTGTCCAGCTCGCACTGTCTGCAGACGGCGGGGACTAAGGCCCAGGGAGGAACAGCGCTCAGCCTTGTTATCCCTGTGCCCTACCCGCTGAGCTGATGAGTCCCAGACGGCCAAAGCTTTCGGGAGAGGAGCAACATGGTCTGTTCTGAGATGGAATTGCCTAAGCGTAGCCATGCACTGACCGCCCCAGCCCTTCCAGGAAATTTCCACAAATGTGGGAGCTGAGATGGCGGGGTATAGGCCGTGACGGGAAGGGGTTGGCTCTAGGGCCGCATGCCCTGGGCAGAGGCCAGGGCCAGACTAGACAGGAAAGCCTCGCTCGGATGGAAGAGTCTGGACCTGTCAGGCTGGCAGGGCCGGCACCCCTGGGGCAGACGGGCAAGAGGCAGCAATGATTCCAGGGGGGCAGTTGGGCTGGGAGAGGCTCAACGTCCCCCGGCACTGCAGCCGTTGGCCCCCCCCTCCCGTGACAAGGAGCCCTTTCCCCCTCCATGGGGCTGGCCAGGGCCAGGAGTGCCTGCCCTGCTGACCTTGACTGCCATCTGTGAAGGGGGCTGCCACTCCCCACTCTGCTCAGCTTGTCACTGCACGGATGCCTTCAGGAGCCTAAAAAGCCTTACTTTTCCAATCAGTGGAGAAAGCAGCTTTGTTTGCCAGGAACCAAAGCAGGGCAGCTGATGGGAAAAAGAAAAAAAAAAAAAAAAAAAAGAATTAACAGCTCCAAGTAGAGGGAGCAGAAAGGAAGCAACAAAGCTGGAAAATGGCTTAAAAACCTGGGGGCAAGGCCGGTCCTGGCAGCATCTGGCCAGCTGCCTGGGGGCCCTCCTGCCTGCCCACCAGGTCTTGTGACAAATGCCCTGCGACAGCCGGGGAAGCACAGCTGTCACCGGAAGGCTCGGGGCGTGTGGGCGGGCAGCCAGCGGCCCGCGGCTGCAGGGGCGTCTCTCGGGCTGGTAACCTCATTATCTCTGCTGTCGGAGCAGGAGCCCCAGGGAGCACAGCTGCTCTCAGCAGCACATCGGAGGGGCCGCCTGCCTGGGAAGCCGTGCAGAGCAAGGTCTCCCCTGCCAAAGGAGGCTTCACGGGGCCGCAGGCCTGGAGATGCACTTTCACGTCCCTCCAGTAAACCCGCCTCGTTCCAAAACTGTGCCTGGGCCTTGCCAGGGTTCGTATGCACAGATGGTGCCTTTATTCTAGCAGTTCTTTTTTTTTTTTTTTTCCCTTGGGCCCCAAAGCAAGGTTAGGTGCAAAGCATGAGCAACAAAGAAAGAGACAAAAGCAAGCAAGAAGAGAAAAGAATAGGCAAGAAAAGAGAAAAAGAAAGAACCACAGACTGCCCGAGCTTGTCCAAGGATGTCCCAGGGAGGCCCCAGAGTTATGCCATTTCCCACTCACATCTGTCATCTGTCATCCAGGAAACTGCTTGCTGCCTTCTCCGGGTCAGGCCCCTTTCTTGGGGTCACCCATGCGGTGGGCGAGACACAGGATTTGGGGGGCTTTCATCTGAGATCTAAGCCTGGCTGAGCCTCTACCTGCTTGGGCTCTCTTTTAGTGGACCCTCCCTGGTGAGGACAGCCCAGCGGCTGTGACAGTGCGGACAGGGGCAGCCGCGGGGGATGCTGAAGTCACATCAAAGAGTGTGACTCCAGCCACAAGGCCTCTCAGGCTGCCCTGGGGATCCAGGGACGGGAGGAAGGAGACGACAGAGGGTGTGGGAAGGAGACTGGAGGCAGGGGGGCTGGCGATCGTCTGCTTTGCTCTCCACTGATGTTCGACCTTGAGCTGTGTGCCAAATGTTCGTGTCTGCTGCAGAACGTCCTCATCTGTCAAGCAGCGAGCACACCTGCCCTGGGCCAGCCTGGCTGGGGAGAGGGAGCTCGGCGGAGAGAAATGGCTTGTCAGTGGGAGGTTGTGGGGCTGCCTTATTCTGTACCCTGGTGTGGGCTGTAAGTCACTGTCGGCCAGACAGCTTTGAAAGAGGGCCACCGCTCTGGACTGTGGCTCTGGACCGGCCCGGGAGGCCACACATCTGGCAGGTGGGGAGGGCTGGCAGAGGACCTTTATTACGAAATTCGAGCCATTGGCTGACTTGGTGTGGGTCTAGCTTAACTTCTCTCAGCCCTGAGCTGATGCCTGATGGGTTTGGATGGGGACTGAGGCAAGCAAGCACCAAGATTTACAGAAATGTCATTCTCCGCAAGGAGCAGAATGCGACGGGCTGAGGCCTGACTCCTCGTGTCTGCGGTGGGGGCTTGCATGGGTACGTGTGGGTGCAAAGAGAGGCAGAAGGAGAGAGGGAGGTGATGTGTGTAAAGACCATCTGGCTGGGCACGGGCCCAGTCCGACAATGCCAGGCCCTTCCCCCGCCCTCCCGGATAACTCCCATTGCCTGCCCAGGGAAGGAACAATAGAATAATCTGGAGATTTCCCTGCCCTTCTTAGATCCTCCTGGGATCTCTGCATCCGGTCGCTGAGCAGATGTCCAAGGCGGGCCAGCTCCCCAGCCATGTCCAGAGATACTCAGAGCCATCGCCCAGACCCTAGGCCCAGGACCCCAGGCCCCAGGCCGGCACCCTCTGTGCAGGAGCTGGACAAGGAAGGCTGCACATGCAGGGCATTTTCTGGCACAGCCAAGCTCAATGCTGTGAAAGCCCTTCTAATCCGTGTTATTTTCTTCTAATCCCTCCCCCGCCTGCTCTGGCCCGTGTGTCACCCTGCAGGACCTTTGGTCCCAAGCCGGAGTCTGTGCTGAGCCCCAGGCATGAGGAAGCCAAGCATCTGCTGCAGCGAGCCCGCATGAAGGCCCGGACACGGCCCCTCCGTGCCAGCCATGAGATCATGCCCGCCGTTGCCCAGGGTGGCCGGTGAGTGGGGCCCCGGCCAGGCTGGCCAAGGAGGGCTGTGGCAGGGAGGAGAGGTAGGATCTGGCCGAAAGGCCGCCGCTCACTCCTCCCTCTGTCTGCGTGCGTGGTTCCCATGTCAGGGCCTTGATCTGAATCATTTAGTCTCTCAGCACACCTTGACTGGGTGTCGAGGGAGGTGGAGGGAGTGGCTCAAAGGCCAGAGAGCTCAGTGGAAGCACGTCGTGGAAGTCAAGTTGAACAGTGTGGAGGAAATCTCCAGGATCTGACGTAGGTAGAGAGCATGACCACACGTGCATCTTAGTAAAGCTGTTCTGGCTCCGATCCAGGGGCCCCGGGGCAGTGAGCGCGCTGTGCTGTGGTCCTGGTGAGATGGGACCGGGAGGAGGCTGCAGAGACAAGGCATTGCCAAGAGCCAGAAGCAGGCAGGTTTACTGAGGCAGCAGAGAAGGGAGACATGTTGAGACTCTGGAACCAGACCAGTGGGTTCATACCGGCTGTATGCCATTAGGGAAGCCTCCGTGCCTCAGTTTTGTCATCTGCACAGTGGGAATTGTTACAACGCCCATCCTACGGGGTTGTTGTGAGGGTTACATGAAGTCCCACGTGTCAGGTGTTTAGAACTGAGCCCCGTGCAGAGTGGGGACTGTGTGGGTTAGTGACCCATACATAGCCCGTGAGTTAACTGGACATGGGCAGTGTGAGGCAGGGAAGCATCCCGGGTGAAGCCCAGGGTCTGACTGGGTATCTGGAGGTTTGCTGGTGCCTCAGCCTGGGGGTGAAGTCTAGGTGCAGGGTCAGGCTTTGGAGGGGGCTGCCCGTGAACCTCGCCCTGGACTTGCCTATCGGGCAGTTGGATACGAGATCCGTAGAGGAGGAGAGAGGTCAGAATGGCCTAATTGGACATTACCCTGCTTTCACGATGTTAGGGTCGTGGGTGGGAGTGAGCCAACTGGACATGAACAAGTTCAAGGACATTCAGACCATCACTTCACCTAGGTGACCACTCCTTGGGTGACCTTGATCCTGTCATCGCGCCGTTCCATGTGCTGTGCCCCTCCAGGAACCGTTGACACATGGAGTTCACACACCCGAGCCAGTGCATCTGGGTGGGCCTGACCCGGAGCTGCCAGCCCGTGCCACACCGGGCCAGCCCCAAAGCAGGACGTCCGCGCTGTTGACAAAGCCTGTGATGGGCACGCTGGCTGTGCTGGTTTCCATCACGTGGTACTAGCGGGAGCGGGGATTCTCAGTGGAACTGGACCATATGCTCTCTGATGGGGAGTGCTGAGCCCGCTCATGGAAGGTCATGGCTCCGCTGAGGTGACTCCAGCATGTGCAGAGGGCTGAGGCCTGCCTCCGGGTTCAGTGTCACGGTGACACCTAGGAGGGGCTCCAGAGATCCTAACCCGGCAAGCAAGCTCCCCTTTTATTTCTGCGTCTGTGCCTTGTCTCAGTGTGCTTGGAGGACACTAGCTGGGAATAGGCATGGCTTCTTGGGAGCATCCAAACTCTTCTCCTCTGCATGTATGTGGCACCCAGAGCCATAGAGTGTCACAGAGCCCTCCGCTCCACTTTCTATAGATCCTTGGGCTGGGCTTTGTAGCCACAAAACAGTCAAGAGGATGATTTGCAAAGCAGATGTGACTGTAATGGCGGTCCTGTTGGACACCTTCTGTTCCCCAGATCCCCCAAGCAGCTCATAACAATCCCAGTCACTGACCTTAAAGTACGTTCCCTTTCGTCAGGCTGTCCCCTGGCTATCGAAATGCTATGGAAATGCAAGGTGACCCACTTTAACAGCTGCCGTGTCCAGAAAAGAATTACTTCGACTTGGCGGCACTGGTGAATCCTCAGAGGGGGTAGCTGAAAAATCAACGCCAGATGGCTCGCTGCAGATGCTTCTAAAGGTTATGCTTGTCAGATCACCCTGGAGAGCCATGCTGAGTTCACATGGAGATGCCACACAGGCCCCAGGCCTGAGTCAGACGCACCAGCACCCCCGTACCCTCCCCCGCCCTCGGCCCAGAGGCATCCCTCCTTCCAAAGAGCAGTTCAGTGAAAGATGGCTGGGAGAGAGGGGGCTGTCTCCAGAAAGCCTTCTCTGTCCTAGGTCTGGCTGGAGGCGGCTGGGGCAGGCCCAAACAGACAGGCTTTTCCCGCAGGTGAAGAGGTGGCAGTAGCTGCCTTTTCTGGAAGCAAATCAGTGTAGAAACCCAGTAGCTCCTGGAAACACAGACTTTTGCCATTTGGGGCACAGGCACACTGAGGTTGCTATTCCTAATACCAGGAGGGCAGAACATGCCAGAAAGATGCAGGGTCCGGGAGGCGGGTGCACCACGAGAGCTCTTGTCCTGTGTCAGGTCGTGGCTCCGTTAAGACTCTGGAGCATGTGTGGGTTGCATGGATCGTGTGGTTGGAAACGCACAGTTATAGGAAGTGAGCCTCCAGAAAGGGCTTCTGCTCGCCTCTTGTTCCAGGGGGATGGGGATGGGATGGGGATTCTCTGGCCAGAGCCTTCCCTTCCCGGCAAGAGGGCTCTGGAGAGCTGACCCAGAAACCCCCACATGGACAGCGACCCCTCAGATCCTGAGCAGTGGAAGAGACACAGGTGCAAGGTGGGGTCTTCAAGGGCCAGCGCTCGGGGCTCCAGGGGATTCACAGGCACCAACAGAGAACGGTCCCCGGCTCAGGGATCCCAGGAACCTCCCTGGCCATGCGGAGACAGGCAGGGAGACCCTGAACCACCCAGGGGGCGATCCTAGGGAAGAACTTCACATCTCAGCTGCGAACCCCTCTCTGAAAGCAGACCCACATTATGACTTTTGGGGGTCCCAAGGCATTCTGGCCTTGTCTGCCTTCCTCCATAATAAAAGTTAAAAGTTACAGTTTACGACCATGCTGATTTAAAGGTATCCCATATTAGAATGTTTTCTTAGACTTTAAAGACTGTTTTCTTCTGATTTGAAAAGAAATTGAAACATTTTCATGGGTCCCTGGAAGTATCGTGGCCCGTAGGCGTTGCGACTGCTGTGCGCAGTGGGTAGATAGGGCCCGGCTGAGTGTGAGCTCCAGACAACAGGAGGACTGATAGCTCTGCAGAATTCCTCCAAGCAGAGCTTTTAAGCACAGGTTCCACTCAGGCCTCAAAGCAGGCAGACCCACGTGCTTGACAGTAGTTAAAAAAAAAAAAAATTTCCTCCTGGAGCAGTGCTCATTGAAAGAAGATACTGGAGTCAGGATTAGCAGCCAGTGTGCAGGCCCCCAGGACCCAGTGCATCCCCGGGCAGGGAAATATTTAGCCAACACCTAGTCGCCGCCTCCAGGGAGGCCCCTGTGCTTGCCCTGTGGCACTTGAAGCTGCATGATTTAGGAAGTGTTCACCCCCCACCCCCCTTAGTGTGGCAGGCAGGACCCTGGCTGTCACTTTCCTCTGCCCGCTCAGCATTCCCAGTTAGGTGACCAGCAGGCCTGAGGGATCGGAGGCCTAGGCTCCAAGGTTTGAGCCTGTACTCTGCCTGACGAGGCCCGAGTGAGGGAGGGCCCTAAGCTCCCAGCCGTAGCTGGCTCCCGTGGAGCTTTGCAGAGACTCAGTCTTGAGCAATGTCTCTCTGACCTCACAGCCTTTATACACCGTATTGGACCCCCTCAGCCATCCAGACCATTCCAACCCATCAGGACTGGGAGGTCAGCCAGTGGCTTTGCTGTCAAGACACAGAGGCAGGGGTAGATAGGGATGGCCAGTGATACCCCCAGGGCACCAGTCACGTTCACGTGAGCCACAGAGGCAATGCCATTTATTCAGACAGAAAGGACAGCCGGGACGGACAGCCTGCCCAGTCCAGTGGATGCTGTGTCTGTGTCCGGGCCGCTGTCCCCACTGGCTGGCATGCTTTAACAGTAACCATTAAGCATGTATGGTTTCTTCCTGCTGCTGTCTGAACTCCTTTCCTTTTAATTGTGTATCAGAGCTGTCCTTCTGTTGGGTAGCCGTAAGCTTGGTGAAGGAGAAACTCAGGTTAAGGCGGCCTTTTGGAAAGCATTGGCATCCTTCTTCCAGAGTCACTGGAGCATCGAGTTCGGGGAAGGATTAGTAAATCCACTAATCGCCCACAGACATTTCATTATAATAAGTTGCTGGCGTCTCCAGGCAGCTTGAGCCAGTTGTGCTCTGTACACAATGCTACTGGAGAAGAGTCTACTTCTCTGTTGGGGGAGGTGGGGGAGGGGGGCCAGAGGAAGGTAACATTAGGGAAGGTTTCGGAGACACTTTGAGGACTAAAAACAGTAACATAACACATGGACTACACCAGTATAGATGATTGCATATGTGGGCACATTTCTAAGCAATTGGAAAGAGGTAGCAGGTCTCCAAAATGCAGGCTCCTGTCTCCAGGCAGGACTAGACCACCAGCTCAGTCAGGGTCTAGTTCTATTTTTGTGGCCCTGTCTGAGGGAGAAAACATACCCACGGCTTGCCTTTGCAGCCGCTCAGGTGCCCGTCAGCCTGGGAGCTGGTCCTGTGTGGCCTCTCCTTTCTAGGAATGAGGTCGGACCATGTGGCCACGGAAGAGCCTTCCAGCACTAACATCCTGGGAGTCTGTGATGACACATGAGTGGGGCCAGTGGTGCAGGTGTTCAGAGGAGGAGATACGATCACGGTGCATTAGGTTTCTTCAGAGGAAAAACCAACAGGGGTGTGTGTGTGTGCGCACATGTATGTGATTGTGAGAGAGAGAGAGAGTGTGTGTGTGTGTGTGTGTGTGTGTGTGTATAGAGAGAGAGAGGGACTGAGATTTATTTTAAGAAATTGACTCATGTGATCATAGAGGCATGATAAGTCCAAAATCTGCAGGGTAGGCTGGCAGGCTTCAGACTCAGGGCAGAGTAGCAACTCCAATCTAAAGGCATTTAGTCTATTGGCAGAATTCCTTCTTGCTCCAGAAAGATCCGTATCTGTGCTGTTCAGGCCTCCAGTGGGTTGAATGAGGTCAGCCACATCGTGGATGGTAATCAACCTTATTCAAAGTCTGCCCACCTAAATTTAACCTTACCCAAAAAATGTCTCCACAAAAACATCCAGAAGACCGTTTTACCAAGTAGCTGGGCACCGTGGTACCTACCCATCAAGTAGATGCACAAAAGTAACCATCACACGTGGGATGTCGATGCAGCAGGTAACATGTAACAGATAGGATTCTGATGCAGGCAGGTTAAGAAAAAAGACCCCACCCCCCCCCAAATACCCAGGAAATGGGGCAAGCAGGCTGCATGAGGGGGATGAGGTAGGAAGCCTGGGGGGCCCTTTAGAGTGGTTGGTGGGGGGGCAGAGCTGGGGAGGAAAACATTGCAGAAGGTAGAGGCATGGTATTTTTACCACAAAGACTGGGAGCTGAATCTTGTACCCCCTTGGGGGACAGTGTGACAAGGCTGTGCTCCAGAAGGATCAGCAGACAGGAGGCAAGGAGTCTGGGTAAAAGGCAGGAGTCCAGTGTGAGTGATAGAGAAGTGATAAATGAGAAAGATGGTGTGAATGTCAAACACTGAGCAGTGCATTGACAGGGACGCCACTGCAGGGGAAAGGAGGGGGACATTTAGTCTTTCCTTAGGCAGCCTTTGATAGAAAATGCCTGGAAACTCAAGTTCCTGGCTCCGGGGGGCCCTGGTGTGAGATTTATGTACTGTTTTCTTGAGCGGAGCAGGACTTGACCACCAGCACAGTGTCTCCCGGAGCAAAGGCCGGTGACAGGATGACTCTTCCTAGCACAGTCCTGTCCTCACAGCTTTTCAGAGTGTGGGGAAGGGGCTGAGGAGGGCAGGTAGGTGGGTGCTGGAACAGATGATGCAGAGCCCAAGGAGAAACATTGGTAGCATTCTGTCCAAATTTTGTCTGAGCAAGATGGTTAGGAACCCTGAATGGGCACCCGTGGGAGCAAGAATGCTTAGAAACCCTGACTTCAGGTCACCACATGCTCTGTGGAGACTTAAAATTCACTTTCCCATTAAACCTTTATCGCAAATACAGCATTGGGAGAGTTCATCCCTACCCAATGCCCATGAATGACAGGCTCGCCTCCTAAGTGTGCATGCACACACGCACGCGCACACACGCACGCGCACACACGCACGCGCACACACGCACGCGCACCCCACTACGAGCATTTTGCTGTCATCCTTCTGTACATCCCCTGTGCCTGTATAACGTTTCATCTTGAACCAGGCTGTGCCAGGCTACAGAAGGAAAGCCAAAAGTAAAGAAGCGCCTATAGATTTTGCGCAGTGCTGGGTCTCAGAATCGGGATGGGCTTGGAAGTTACTCGAAACCCACGTGGGGTAACTTTGGAATTGCGGTTATCACAGAGCTGTCCCCCGGGGTACCTTCCTCCGGGTCTCCTGCCTGTGACCTGTCTCCCCCTGTCTCCCCACCAGAGACGGCCGGAGAAGCCCAGCCCCGGACGCGAGGATGCCCTTTGCCTGCAGAGACACGCCGCAGAACGGGAACACGAGCGACTCCTCCAGCGGGGAGTCCAGCAGCGGGCAGTGGCCGAAGCGGGGCGCCTCCCCGTCCCGCGTGCGCTTCGAGGACGAGTCGGCCCGCGACGCCGAGTCCCGCTACCTGGAGCGGCTGCGGCAGCGCCCGGCGCGGGGCGGCGCGGGGCAGACGGCGGCGCAGGGCCCGCTGCGCTCCAAGCCCGAGCTCGCCCACTACGTCCGCGGGGGCTTCGCGCGCACCGACGCCGGCGAGGGCGCGCTCTGCCGGCTCGTGGGGCTGCGGGAGCAGAGGGGCGTCCCCGCGCCGCCCGCGCGGGGCAGCGACAGGAAGTGCCAGGCCTGCGGCAGCCGCCTCGACGACAGGCGCCCCGGCGCGGACCCCAGGGCCCTCCGGGAGCGCGAGGGGGCGGGTGGCGGGCCGGGGGTGCGGGCGGAGCCCCTCAGCGCTCGGGGCCCGAGCCCCCCCTTCAGGCCTCTCCCTGCCGAGCCGGGGGGCCACACCGAGTGGATCCGGGAAACGCACATCGGAGACGTGGTGTGTCCCGGGGAGGCGGACTCGGCGCTGGACAGCACGGACACCTCCGACAGCTGCAGGACGGACAGCGAGGAGGCTGGGACCTCGCAGCCCAGCAGGGCTCGGGGCCCGGCCCGCAGCAACAGCCCCCGTCCGCGGAGCTCCAGGCCCCGAGGAGGCCCCAGGTGGTTCCGGAAGGTCGGATCGGAGCTGCCAGGGAGCCCTCAGGCCCCTCACTACCTGCCGGTGGTTGAGCACATGGAGGGCGTCGCAGAGGTGAAAGAAGGCAGAGGACACCTGCCCGAGGGGACTCGGTTTCCCAGAGAAGATGCTTGCGCCAAGCCTCCTACCCCGGAATCCAAAAAAGCTTCTCTGGGCTCCCAGCAGCTGCCTGGACCAGGGCCGGGAAACCACTGGGTTCACGCTGTGGATTCCCGGGCTCTGAGCAGGACAGCCTGTCCCCTGACCCCTTCCACGAAGCTGGGGTCCTCGGTGCCAGGCAGACAAGCCCTGGATGGAGGAAGCCATGAGTCTCTCCAGACCGTCTCTGCTTCCTCCCTGCAACAGAGTCCCGCAGAGCCCTCTGCCCTGCACCAGGCCCAGAAGCAGACTTCCTTCTCCACCGAAGGCTGGGTACCAACCCCTCCATCTTCAAGGAAAACCACTTCACCTGTGTCTCGCAGGAAGGCAGCCCTGGCTAGGCCCCGCAGGCAGGGAGAGCCTGTGGACCCGCCTCTGCCTCCTCCGAGAAGTGGAGTTCCCAGGACCTGTGAGCTCTCCCCTGCCCAGACCCAGCCCTGCAGCCCTCCAGTCCGGCATCCTCTGCTGGCCCTGTCCACCAACAACTGCAACAACAGCACGCCTCTGAGGCTGCAGGAGTCCCCTGCAGGGGCCGGCCTCGAGGGCAAGGTAGAGGAGGGCCCCTGCAGCCAGGAGCCGCCCCCAGAGAACAGCAGCAGCCACGGTAAGCAGAGACCCCAGGCCCGGTGCTCTGAGCCCTTCCTTACCTTACATCTGACTCGATGGCATAGCTGTGCATACTCCCGGCAGCCTCTTGGAGCCCTTCAGAGCAGTGGCAGGTGTTTCCAGAACCTGCGAGGTCTGTGGGTTGGCTATAAGACTCGACATCAGCCTGGACACAAATTAGCCACCTCCTGGGTGGGTAGGGGGAGGCAGAAGTCAGGGAGGTGGGGGTGATTCCCTCCGACTGCGGGGGACCCTGGGGTGTGTACAGAAGCAGCAAACTCTGGCTGCTGGAGGCCTGGACTTTAAGGGAGTTTTACTACTAACAGAGCAGGAATGATGGAACAGCTCTAGGTTTACTGTTTGCTTAGAGCAGTCGGTGCCTACAATCGCATGGTTGAGGCGCTTTCCTTCAACATCTTCATTTCACTCATTCCCTCATTCATTCGTTCAGCACTGATGGAGCACCTGTTACATGCCAGGCATCGTAGCAGGCACTGTGGGGAGTACATAAGTGAATGAATTCAGCAGGAGTCCTGCCCTCGAGACCTTCTGTGGCCAGGCAGACATGCCGTCTAGTCACACCGGTCAGTAGGCAAAGCCGTCCCAGACCTGCAGCCCTCTGGACAGGATCCTGGGTTTCAGCAGGAAGGGCTACAAAGGGGTGAGGGACATCACCACCGCCCTTGGAAGATGTCCTCATATTGTGGACCAATCCTGGGCATCACTGGTCATGGGTTCTGATCCCTGGTGCTGTGATCTGAGGGGAGCAACTCGGCCGTTTCACTCTTAGGCAGAGATAACAGATCTGGCCCCCACAGCCTTGCCTTTGCGTGTCCAGAACTGTGACAGCCCTGGGGTTGGGGTGGCTTGGGAGGGATCCAGGGCCTGGAAACACAGTGGAAGAGGACAGAGAGCTGGTAGACCGCGCTGACATTACTGAAGGTGTGACGGCCAAGTGCCCTCCCCCGGGGCTGCTCGCCACCCCCTCTGCTGCACACGGGGACACAGACATTTTCCCTCTCCTTCCCCTGCTGACGGGAGCCTGTAGAGGGCAGGCACTCCCCTGAGCTGCCTGTTGCCCACCCCCTTCTAAGGTCTGGTTTCTTTGGTGGGGCGGGCTCTAGGCCAGCTGCTGGCTGCCCCCAGCCACTTCCTGAGAGGCTCTTGTCCTACAGCCACTGGCCTTTCTGGGCAGCTTGGCCTTCTCCGGCTCGGACTCCTCCTCTCATTAGCCAGGAGGTCTTGGCCAGGCCACGCTAGCCCTCCATGCTCCAGGCTCTTCCTCTGTAACCTGGGGCTCCCGCCTCTCTTGTTGGGCATGTAGAGGGTTTAATTCATTGCTGAGCACCTCAGACATGCTCCAGAAAGGTGCCTGTCATTACAGCTGTTAGACCTCCCAGCCAACAAGACTGTGGTTTGCGTCCCAGGAATGCAGAAGTTCCCCATTCCCAACCATGTCTCTTGTTATAGGAAGGGCATGACTTCTCACCAGCAGCCCCCTCATCGTACAGACATTTATTCATCACCAGCTGTGTGCCAGTTGCGGTGCTGGGGGTGGGGTACCATAGCAGTAAACAGCCCCTCATTCCTGTCCTGCTGTGTGGGGGGCTCTCCACTGCCTCTGCTTCTCTCCTGGGGCTCCCGCCTCTCTTGTTGGGCATGTCCCCTCCCATGACCGTGACCTGCGGGGACGGCTCAGCGACACGGGAGGGCTGTGGTCGTTGCAGGAGGAGTGCAGGGCTTTCCCGACCCCGCAGCTGCTGGCACGGTCAGCTCCATGAGCATCACCCTTTCCCTGGCCTCGGAGGAGCCAGAGTCCAGCCAGGAGCCAGAGGGAGGTCTGCAGAGGCCAGAGATGAGTCCTGGAGGGCAGGTGCCATCCCGGTGAGTGACGGGAGCAAGGGCCTTGACTGTGGGACGTGGGGGGCTGGGTAGAGAAAGAGACCCCCGCTCCGTGGCATGACTGGCCTCACTACTCCGAAATCCTTAGAGGCTTCCTAGACTTCTTCTGGGCATGGCACCGTAAGACTCCTCTCCCCGCCACTCTGAGTGTGTTGCACACGCTTGCTCCTACCCTAAGCCTCAAGCTCCTGGTACTGTGGTCGGCACACTTGAACAGACAGTCCCGACCCTCGGGGTGCCCCCCAGGCAGGGTGGCCAGAGTGCCACTCGTTTCTGACTCAGGGCTGGGAAACAAGCCTGGCATTCACCTTTCTATTCATTCTCTCCTTCCACGCGGAGGGGCTGAGTCCTCGCCCCGAGTCCTCAAAGTCTCGGTGAGCCAGTGCCGTGGCCATGAGGTTCTTTCCTGCACTACACCACATTCCTGGTGACACGGAGAGCCAGGGCCCCATCTCTGGCGCCGTGTGCTCTCCAGAACCCCAGCCCCTACACTCGCTTTCCCCCGACTTCTCCACGAGGGTGTCTGAGAGGCCCCTGACCGAACCGCTTCCCCAGGCCTTCTTCCGGCAAACTCCCCGTCCACACAGTGCTCGCTCCCACTCGCCTCCTGCTGGCCTCTCTGAGCCCCTGGCATGGCCCTCCAGCTGCTTTCTCCCGGTCTGGGCTGCATGACTTCTTTCTGACAGCTCCAGCAGCTCCAGTGGCTCTTGCCTTCACGGTCGCTCCTACATTCCTTCTCGGCACAGCAGCCATTAAATAATGTCATTTTTCCTGCTGAAAACCCCCAGTGATTTTTTTCTCTGCCCCTTACCTTGCCTTCCGTGCTTGGTGGAATCCAGCCCACCTGCCTGCCTTGCGGGCTCCGACCCGGTGCTAGTGGCCTACATGGGGCCTCTTCCTGCCCAGGAGCTGTGGCCTCCCCCTGCCCCGGGTTCTCGCCTGCGGCCTCGTCAGGACGGCTCCTCCTTACCGTTCGGCTCCCAGCCCGATGCCATCTTCTCAGAAAGAGCTGGCCACCCTCTCTCTCGGCTTGGCATTTCTCGATACTTGCTGTGGGTTTTTCTCCTTCATTTACTAGTCTGAGAGTAAGGACTTTGTCTGTGCCATGTCACATACCCCTGTTGTTTCTAGAAAGCACAGAGGCTCTGAAGAAATGCTGAATGAATGGATGGAATGAGTGGGTGGGTGAGCCCGTAGTTGGGGGTGAAGCACAGGGTCTTGCCTGAGCTCTTGTTTGGAAAAGCTGCCCAAGCAGAGCATCCTGCGGATGTCCTCTCAGGCTTTCTGTAGCCACCTGCCACGTTGTCCACAAGGCTGTCCGTCCTGGGGCCCGCAGGACCCCAAGGGACTGTCCGCCTTCCCCCCAGCCACCTGCCGCCCGCTTCACGTCCAACCTTGCATTGCAGAGCATCCCCGGGGGTGAGCGCGCGACCTGGGCCGCGCTCTGCCGCCCCTTCTGACGGGAGCAAGAAAAGCAGCACCAGCCTGGCCTCCACCCTGGGGCTGAAAAAGCTCTTCCAGGCCCTCGGCCACGGCGCCAGGCCCAAGCTGGGCAAGGCCCGCAGCCATAGTGTGGAGCAGCTGCAGCCCCCTGCGCCGGGCCCGGCGTCCCACACCAGCACCCCCAGAGTGAAGAAAGCCCCGTCGTCACAGTCCCTGCATCTGGTGAGTCTGAAGGGTCCAGCCAAGGGCTGAGTGGCATCAGTGCCACTGGAATGGAAGGTGACATGATGGGAAGGGCTGAGGATGCCCCCTGAAGAGCCCAGGTGGGGAAAGGGAAGCTACTGACCTCCGCACACTTGATCCACAAGACTCGGCTCCCCGCAGGGGTAGGCAGCACCCCGCGGTTCTGTTCTTCCACAGATGGGCTCATCCTAAGCTTCTCTTCCACAGATAGGTTCATCCTAAGCTTCTCTTCCTCCCTTTGTCTCTCCCTCAACTCTGCCACCTCTGCCAAGTCCTAGAGTCTACTGCCTGATCATTCTGGAACCTTCTTCATGACCACAGTGACTGTTAGTCTGCCCAGCTCACTTCACACCCAGACTAGCGCGAGAGCCTCCCGACTGTCATCCCTGTGATGTCTTTCTCCACCTGGTTTCCACAGTGGTCCTTCTGATACACAGATCTGGTTATCTACCCCCTTGCCGAACATCCGCCATTGGCCCCTTAACACCGGCGGGGTAGAGTTCAGATCACCTGACATGGCCAGAGGGCTTCTGTGATCTGCTTTCATCTCTCATCACTCTCCTTCTAAACGTCCTCTCTGATATCCTTGACCTTGCTGTTCTGTCATTAGGCCACACACTGACTTTGAACGTTCACCTGAAATGTTTCTCGCACCGTCTCTCCCTGCTAATGTCTGTGTTTATCTGTGTTCATCTGACAACTTCAGAAATTGCCTCCTCCATGAAGCCGCTTCCAATCCTTTCTTGGGCTGAGCTGGGCGGGGTTGGGGGGTGGGGGCTCTGCTCTATGTTCCCATCCTATCCTGTGCTTCTCTCTTTCGGGGAACTTGCCATGTAGTGTTTTAATGGATGTTTGTCCCCCTCCCTTCACTGGAGTGTGAATTCTTTGAGGAAACACCCCTTGATCTTTATATTCCTGATACAGGTTCCCCTCATGTCCAAAATTAGAGAGTTCCTACGAAAACGTCCACAAGCCAAAATGGTATAAATTGAAGAAGCAGTCACTGTTAATTAATATGGAAATTTTTTTAACACTCTCAGACCCCCAGAATAACCTCCCTCTGGCTTTTCTGAAACCCCAGGACACCCCTGGCTAGCGGATGCACACATAAACCAAGCTGGAGCCCAGACACTCACAGATGCAGTGGTGTGGCGGCTTGATGTGAAAACACTGACAATTGCTGTATCTTCTTATTGGATTGTCCCCTTAATGATTATATAGTATCCTTTGTCTCTTGTTACAGTCTTTGTTTTAAAGTATATTTTGTCCAGTATAGGTATGGCTACCCCAGCTTTCTTTTCATATCTTTTTACATAATGTTTCTCCATCCCCTCACTTTCAACCTGCATGTGTCCTTAGGTCTGACATGAATCTCTTGTAGGCAGCAGGTCTTGCTTTTTTCTCCATCCCAGCAGCTTGTGTCTTTTGATTGGAGCATTTAGTCCATTTATAGTCAAAGTAATTATTGATACACATGTACTTATTGCCATCGTGTTACTTGTTTTGTGGTTGTTTTTGTAGTTCTTTTCTGTTCCTTTCCTCTCTTGCTCTTTTCTCTCACAGTTCGTTGGCTTTCTTTAGTGATACACTTGGATTCCTTTCTCTTTGGTTTTTTTTTTTTTTTTTTTTTTTTGCATTATCTATGACTGGCTCGTGATTTGTGGTTAGTGTTGAGTTTATCAATTACATCTTCTGCATATAACAGTCTACATTAAGTTGATGGTCACTTCAGACCAAACCCATTCTTTACTCCTCTCCTCCCCACCTCCCCACTCCACATTTTAAGTATATGGTGTCTTACTTTACTTTTTTTTTTTTTTTTTTTTACTTTGTGAATCCTTTGACTCATTTTTATAAATGTACTTGACTTTACTGCCTTTGGGCTTCCTAATTTTCTTATTCCTGTTTCTGGTCTTTCCTTTCCACTCAAAAAGTTCCCTTCAATATTTCTTGTATGGCTGGCTTAGTGGTCATGAAGTCCTTTAACTTTTGGCTTGGAAGCTCTTTATCTCTCCTATTCTGAATGGCAGCCTTGCTGGAAAGAGTACTCTTGGCTGCAGGTTTTCTTCCTTTGGATGTATCATGCCCCTCCCTTCTGGCCTACAAAGTTTTTGCTGAAAAATCAGCTGATGGCCTTATGGGGTTTCCCTTGTATGTAACTGTTCTCTTTTGCTGCTTTTAAAATTCTCTTTATCACTAGTTTTTACCTTTTTAGTTACTATATATCTTAGTGTGGACTTCCTTGGGTTGATTTTGTTCAGGGCTCATTATGCCTCCTGGCTCTGGATCTCTGTTTCCTTCCCCAGATTCAGAAAGATTTCTGCCCCCTTTTCTCTCTCTTTTCCTTCTGGGATCCCTATAACAAGAACGCTTTTATGCTTGATGATGTCACTGAGTTCCCTAAGTCATTTTCATTTCTTCTTGCTATTTTTCTTTCTGCTTTGCAGCTTGATTGCTGTCCAATACTCTATCTCCAGGTCACTGATCCATTTTTCTGCTTCCTCTAGTCTACTAGTTATTCCATCTAGTATATTATTTTTCATCTTAGTTATTGAGTTCTTTATCTTTGATTAGTTCTTTTTTATGCTTTCTATCTCTTTGGTAAGGGTCTCACTGGGGCCCTCCACTCTTTTCTCAAGTCCAGTGAACATCTTTATGACCATTGTTTATATTATTATTATTATTAGAGAGAGGGAGAGAAGGGGGGCAGGAGGGACAGAGGGAGAGGGAGAGAGAGAATCCAAAGTAGGCTCCATGCCCAAAGTGGAGCCTGACACGGGGCTTGATTTCACAACCTGGAGATCATGACCTGAGCTGAAATCAAGAGTCTGATGCTTAACCAACTGAGCCACACAGGGGCCCCTGACCATTACTTTAAATTCTCTGTCAGGCATATTGCTTATCCCTGTTTCATTTAGCTCTCTTGCTCTGATTTTGTCCTGTTCTTTCATTTGGGACATATTCCTCTGTCTTCTCATTTTGTCTAACTCTGTGTCTGTTTCTATGTGTTAGGGAAATCAGCTATGTCTCCTGCTCTTGAAAGTAGTGGCCTTATGAGCAAGAGCTCCTGCCATGCCCTGCAGGGCAGTGTGCTCTGTTCCCTAGAACCTGGCACTTGAGTGGTGTCCCCTATGTGTGTTGCATGTGCCCAGCTGTTTTGTCCCCAGTCTAGTCATCTGCAGTGGCTCTCTTTGCCATTTATGGGCAATGTTTGGTCCCTGCGGTGTTAATGGGCCACTGTTGGGCTGTCTTAGACTTGACTCAGACCAGGAGTTTGCCAGAGATGCAGTAGTGTTGAACTACAGGACATTTTCTCTGTATTGCTCCCCGAGAAGTTTTTGTAGGTAGGCAGGGCCTGCAGTCAGACTGGATGTCTGCCCCCAGCCCACCATTGGGGCCACAGTCTCAGACCAATGTGCATGGTTATCATCCCCTCTCTCCAGGGCAGGAATCACTGTTGGGGCTTCTTTGCGCACTACCAGGCTGTGGCACCACTTTGAATGGGCTCTGGCCAAGGGCATATTGGAGGGGCCATGTGCACAAGAGAATGAGGGTATGGGCCATGCTGTTAGCAAGTTAGGTGCTAAGTGTTGGTGCTGTACTTGTTCCCCGAGCTATCCATGTGTCTAGGCTGAGGGGCAGGGGAGGGAAATGGTGCCTACCAGCAACTTTGTTCCTAGAAAAGTCTCCCAAAGATCCCTGCCCTTCCAGCACAGGCTCTATTAGTAAACAAATCTCCCTCCCATATATCCCAGTTGTTTTTCATACTGCTGCTTCTCTCTGCTGTATCTCAATGGGGCTTTTTGCTGTGCCATCTCTTTAAGTGCAGGGATTCAGTTTCCAGTCATCTTGCCAGGTCTCCCAGAGCCAAGGCCACTGATTTTTAAAGTTCCGGTGTTAAGCCCCACTGATTTTAAGAACTCCTGAAATGAAGCCTCTCTGGTTTTCTTTGTCTTTTTTAAAATTTCTTTTCTTTTGTTTAAAAGACTTTATTTATTTATTTGTCAGATAGAGAGACAGTGAGAGAGCACACAAAGCAAGGGGAATGGCAGGCAGAGGGAGAAGCAGACTGCCAGCCAAGCAGGGAGTCTGATGCAGGACTGAATCCCAGGACCCTGGGATTATAACCTGAGACAAAGGCAGAGGCTTAACTGACTGAGCCACCCAGGCATTCCAGGCCTCTCTGGTTTTCAAAGCCAGATGTTATGAGGGTTCATCTTCCATGTCAGGTTCCTCATGCCTGGTATGCTTGGCATGAGGGTTTGGTCCTCTTCTCTCTCTGCACCCAGTGTCTCTCCCTCCCTCCGATGGTCCTGCAGGTCCAGTTAGCTCCCAGTTTCTGCCCCTCCTACCCTCTTCAGTGTGGACTCTTCTCTATGTTCAGGTGCAGAGAGTCTGTTCTGCCAGTCTTTGGGTTGTTTTATGGGTTACTTACACTGATATGCATGTTATCTAATTATATCCATGGGATGAGGTGAATTTAGGATTGTTGTATTCAGCCATCTTTCCTGGAAATCCTCAGATAAAAAATTTTTAATGTAAACAATCATAAAAGTGATACTAAAGAATCACAAAATCACAAAAACTCTAAAGCCATGTTTATTATCCTTCAATTAATTTGCTTTCACTCTTATTTCTTAATGAGAAAATTAGATTTTCTTTATAAATGAAATTATTAGTATCCTAGCACTAAGATTTTTGGCCAAAATTAAAATTGACCTTCAGATCACCTATATAGACCTATCTGCTTGAGTAAATTATGGTGATTCCAGATGGGCACTTTGAAGTAGTGACAAAAGCTTGTGTCCCCACTTTCATAAAAAGCCCTCGACTGAGTTCACGGTTGGGGTCAGGTCTCTGCCAACCCCTGGCCCCTTGTCTTTTCTTACCTGCAATATTGGACTCTTACCACCAGGTGTCGCCGTCCCACCAACATCGGAAAGCTGCCTCCTTTCAGAACCTCCATTCTCTGCTGAGTGGCAAGGGAGACCGGTCCAGCCTCTACATGGTAGGGGAGTCAGGGGACCACAGTGCAGCTGGCCGGTAAGAGTGGGCAAGTGGCATGGGGGGTAGACCCAGAGCGTCATCAGTAGAGGGGTAAGCTTAACTCGGTCCTTCATCAGGTGCCATGGGAGTCTTGGAGCCCACACCTCAGAGACTTGCCCTGTGCACCTGAGCTCTGAGAAGTTGTAGAGTTGGTAGAATGGGGGGAGTTGGAAGGTTTGATTCCTCCATCCCTCTGCTGTCTGATGACATGCTAAAATTAGAATGTTCAGAGAGCTTCCTGAACCAGGAATATCTGATTAGAGATCCAGAGACAGGGTCCCCAAAGAGGCACCTGACTTGTGTCCCTGTCTAGAGGACTCCCACCCCTGCCCCCGACAGGACCCTCTGGGGTAGCTGCTCTTCCCTGCGGCTCCATGGCGTCACCTCAAGTGGCCTGTTCCCTCCTGGAAAAGTTCTATAACATTATAGCTTTTGTTAGATTCTCAGAGAGGTCTGTGTACCACAAAGATCTAAAATTGTGTGGAGGAGGTGGGAAGAGGGGAAGTAGGGGGCCTGGGGTTCGCAGCGGGCTTTGCAAAGCCTCAGAGAGAAGAGGTGTCTGTCATCTTTAAGGAGGGGAGTGATTGGGCCCCAGGGCCCAGCCCTCTCTGCACTCACTGTGTCTCCGGTCCCCTGGCAGAGTAGCCAAGGCCTCACCCCGGCGTGCCCTCAGTGTGGAGGACGTGAGCACCCCCAGCCAGACGCGTATGGTGGGCCGCGTAGTAGAGGTGTTCCCAGATGGCACAACCCAGCTGCAGCTACAACGCTCCCCAGAGGGCTCTTTTGGCTTCTGCGTGGCCTCGGGGGATGGGCGCCGCGACACAGGTATGGCCCCTCCCCTCCTCTGGGCTCCACATCCGTGGGGCCTTAGCAAACCACTTTTGGCTGTGGGCATTTCCAGAATGTGGCTGAGACGCGGAGCTCCAGACTCAGACAGCCTCATAGCCAAAGAGCTGCAATTCTCCCTTCAGGGGCTCTTCGGGAAGAGTCAGGTGCGGGGCTGCTGGGGTGGGTAGGGAGGGCGAGGCGGACTTTGCTGCCCTTGTACTGTGCGCTGACATCCTGAAACCGGAACCTTGAAGGCTTCTTGCTGGAGCGCCCAAGGGAGACGATGCTTGCTGGGTCTCGGGAGCCCTTTGATGTGGCTGATGTGTGTAATGGCTCCCTTCCTCCTGCGGCTGAGCGTGGCTGGGCATCTGAGCCCCTCCCGCAGCGCTGGCCCCAGAGGGCAACGTGCTCAGGGATCCTGCCCTGGCCACGCTCTGCTGAGTGATCGCCTAGGTCAAAGTCATGTCACCGGGAAAAAAAAAAATCTGCCTGCTGCCAGGTTTGCACGCTGCAGCGAGTTCTTACCTCTGTTCCATCCTTCATTGTTTCAACAAGTTTACACTGAGCTCCGACCAGGTGTTCTAGATACAGGGTAGGGCAGGAGCGGTTTTTTTGAGGACGGTTTGTCCTCAAAAGCCCACGTTCCAGGGAGGGAGGCAGCTGTACCTACAAAAAAGTATACACGTTTATATATTCTCCAAATGAGGTGCCAATTCGCAGAGAGTTCCAAGACACAAATCCGGGCAAAGCCGGGTAAGGGCTGGCGTGCGGGTGGGGCAGCCCGTCCCAGCGGAGGATGCTGGAGCAGACCCGGGTGCGGGAGGAGCGGGTTGTGTGCCCGCAGAGCTGATCTGCACGGAGCAGCAAGGGGGAGAGAGGCTGAGCCCGGGACGGGCGTTGCCCGCCTCCCCGCCCCCCCACCGCACTGAGCTGGAAGGTGGTGGGACTTGGAGCCCCACCAACGTGCTCTGATTTGTGCCTGGAACCGTGTCGCTGCCCCGCGGCCGGACCTCGAACAGACGCTAGTGAGCCAAAGGTAGACCAGAGAGACCCTTTGTAAAGATCCTGTGGTGGAAAGACTTGACGGTGGGGGCTGGGGCTGGGGAGGCGGTGGGGATGTGGGAAGGGCTGGACTTGAAGGTGGTGTGACTCAGTTTGCTGATGGATCTTACCTGAGCATGAGAGGAAGAGGATGAGCTCCCCCCACGCTGGACCTCAGGGCGGGTACGGCGTCTGTCCTCACAGGCAGATGGCATTTGTGAAGCTGGGCTGGTATTCCCAAAGCGCTAGCAGGCTGGTAGGCACTCCGCCTCCCCTTTCCTCAGTGAGGGGCGGCAGGCCTTCCCGAGGGGCAGAGAGGTAGGTGACATGGCACGGTTTGTACTCCAGAGCCTCTGCTTTGCTGTGTGGCCCACGGAGGTTACTTACCTTCTCTGAGCCTCAGTTCTCTCGTCTCTAAGCTGAAGATATGCTCAGACCTGCCTGGAAGAGTCAGGAGCTTCCCGTGAGGGCCCTGGGACAGTGCCTGGCACTTCTCTTCCCTTCCCTCTTCACAAAGAGCATTTGTATTTGGGAAGCAGAACTCTGCCAGGGACTTCCATGATCTGCCCCGTCTGTCCGTGTGAGGTCACACACACCCGAGCAGGATGCTCTGCCCTTCAGCGTCCCCCGGAGTCCTGCTGGGCCGCGTTGCAGGCGGTCACAGAGTTGATGTCTGCTGGGCAAGGGTCTCTGGTGACCAGGGCTCCTTGGGCTCTGCCCTGGCCCACCCCCCAGGGCACCCCTCACCTAGGTTGGTACGAGCTCTTCCCTGCCCTCCCAGGTGGTGCCCTGCTCCTGCTGCTGCTGTTGGCCTTTGGACGTCTCTCAGAGACCCCCAGGCACGCGGGACATGACTGGTGCTGGTGCCTGTGGGCCACAGACTGTCCTCTGACAGCCAGGGGTCGCTTCTGCTGGGCCTCAGGGGGGCCGTGAGCTGGGGCCGGTCTGCATTCCTCGCCAGAACATCAAGGTGCTGGGGTTAACTTGCTGGCTGTCACACCGGAGAGCCCGTGAGAACAGCAGGCTTGGCCTGCTTCTGAGTGCCACACAGAGATCAGACGTGCCTAACACAGGCCATTTCCAGCAAACAATAAATACCTACGACAGCCATTCTCCGTCCTATTTTTGTCATGACGTTCTGTGCTGAAGCCTCCCCCAGGGTCTCCCCAGAATGACTGGCACGACATGTCCAGCCCTGGCTACATGCTTTTGGAGTTTCTCATGGCTCCCCACATGCACCTCCTGCTTACAGCGGCCATTTCTGTAGGCCCACCCCTCCCCCTCCTGACCGGCCCTCTCTCTGTGCCCAACATGCAGACGGGGCAAGTAAGCAGTTAGAGCCTCCGGACGGAAGGGGACAGAGAGACGCCGGGGGTTGAGAGAAAGGCCTTGAGCCCCTGAGATGGTCGGCATCCCTCATCAGGAGGGAGGCAGCCTGGCGGCCAAGGCTCTGCTTGGCTGAGAAGCCCCCGCGCTGGGAGAGAGTTCCACAAGTCAGACCCGGGACGGGCTGTGTCAGAGGCTGCTTTGGCTGGACTCTGAGCGACTGACCTTCAGGCGCCTTGAGGGAGAGTTCAGTGCTTCCAGACCCCCATTTCAGAGGGTGGCTCCACAAGGCTTGCTGGAAGCTGGGCCGAACAAAGCTCGTGTGGGGCCAGCGGCGGAGGTGGGGGAGAGTAGAGGCAGGACATCCCACTACGGTTCAAGTGTTTTAAATGCCCTCAGGCCGGAGACCGAGCCACCAGAGGAGAGGCCCCTGCAGGCCCTTTCTAAGGAAGCGGATTCTAGGACGCAGAAGTAGAGTGGAGTGTGCGGCCTGGGCTGGGGAGCTGCGAGGTCGTCTCAGGCAGCGCCGAGTGACCCCCCTGAATTCTGCACATCGTCCACAGCCTGGCCTTGTGCTCTCAGAGCACCCGTGTTCACTCAGTGTGTGAGGGGGTGCGGGCTGGTGCCCAGCTTTCCCCGGAAGACTCTTCGCTCTCTTAACTGAAGGGGAGTCTGGAAGGTTTTCAGAGGAAGTTGAGGTGAGAGGGGTCCCTCAGCAGGACTGGCCTGCACTGTGCACTCAGGAGAGTCCCGGGGAGCTCAGGCTCACCAGCCTCAAGGCCCCACAGAGTCTGCTCCTCGGGTGTGGGCTCCCCGAGTCGGACCTAGGGAAAGGGGAAGAAGTGGGTTCTGCCTAGACGGACACAGGCCAGGCAGGGCCTTCCGAGGGGCAGTGTGGGGGACAAGATGTGTGTGAATAAGGGACAAATGAGCCAGCATGGTTTTTTTAAATAGGGTGTGGAATTTCTATGTTTCCTGGGCTTTTGCCTGGATGCTTCGAAATCCCAGAGAGGAATCACTCTGAGGAAAACTGAGGCCAAGGCTGGTCCTAACAGGAATACGAAGCAAACCAGGTTTGGGTTGACCTCAGCCACGTTCCTCACTCCAGTGATACCTTCCCACGGCCCCACCTACCTGGAGGCAGCAACTGGATGGTTTTTGTGAATCCCAACCAGTGGCGGGCGTGAAGTTGGTCTTTTTCTTAACTTTTAAACATCAGTTTCCTTCCTAGTCTACAATCAAAGCTCACCTCAGGAAAATGTAAGATTACCTCATTCACACTGGGGTATACACAAATAACAGCTTAGAGCATTATTAGCTGAAAGTGTTCTTTCATTAAAGCCTTATTTGTGCAGCTTTTTAAAAGAGAAAAATGAAACGTTAGCCTCAGGTATCATTTCACACTGTATCTATGTAGAAAGTCAGTTGTGGTTGTGAGGTAGACTAATGAGGGTGTGTACCTGTCTGTGTGTGTGTGCGCACGCGCGTGTACACGCATGGAGCAGTGCGCTGTATGAGCACCTGCACCCCCCACCGCTGCCTGGGACAACGCCCACCTGGTCAGGGTCCCACAGAGCTGCCTCTTTGGATTTCATGTGCTCAGTTGTTCTGTTTTCCTTTGCAGGGCTCTACGTGCAGGAGATGGCTGATGCGAGCATGGCCAAGCTGTACTCGGGGCTGCTGGGGGTAGGGGATGAGATCCTCGAGGTGAATGGGGCCAAGGTTGCAGGGCTGGGCTTGGCTCACATTAAGGAGCTCCTGGCCCACGCAGAGAGCTTGTCAGTCCGTGTGCTGAGGCAGAGACCTTTCCCTCGGTGACCCAGGGCTGCTCTTGGCCTCACTGTCACCCCCTCGGCTGCCCTGACCTGCCCCGGGAAGGATGGCTGGAAATGCACTGCATGAAGCTGCTTCGGGGACAGGAAACAGGTCATGGTGGTGTGTAGCCCCTTGGCTGTGGTGGGGTCGCTGGGATGGAGCACCTTCAGGGGAGGGCGGGATGGTGCGTTCTGTTTAAGGATGTTAATTGATGCTGAACTGGGGACAGAAAACATGGCTCTCCTTCCGAGCCGGGAGTGGTGTCAGTGTCCTTCTGTACCCTTGTTGGCAGGAGGAGGAGAGAGACTCAGGGGTACTTGTCTCCTCACCCCCAAATCTCATCCCACTCCTGAGCAGGGACTCCCCCAGCCTCTACACTCCAGAACCAAAGAAAGTGCTTGGCCCTATTGGCCGTGAACCTGCCTTTAAAATCTCAAGTTCTCCATGTCCCATTTGACACTTTGCTCTTTTTCCAGAAATGGGTCAAGTGTCCTAATGTAATGGCCTTATAGCCATTGGCCATATATTCTAAACCCAAAATTGGAACATGTGGTCTGGCATGAGAGCTTATCTGGTAGCCAGAATATTAAGAATCTCTGGGAAATTTTTGTGATATATAAAGTTAAGGGGGAAGAAATGAACCAGAGATTAAGGTGAGGGAAGGGCAGCTCTGGCCAGTAGGTCTGGCCAGCCAGCCGCTCCCCCACAGCCCCCTGCCCTCTGCCTCTGCCCAGGCCGGGCGCTGGCGAGCAGGGCCTGCCTGCCTTCTCTGGTGGAGTGTGGACACCAGCTGCAGCTGGTGCCAGGCTGTCCCCAGCCACATGTGCTCTGCCCAGATTCCCTGGTGGCCTCTGTGGGTGGGCCGGCAGGGAATGCAATGACAGGGTACCGGCAGGGGGATGGGCTCTCCACCTGGGTGCTTCCCAGCTCTCAGCCCAAAGGGTTGGGACTCTCTGGGAGTAGATGACTGTGTGTCAGTCTTAAATTATTAAAAAGCAAAGCTGAAGCTTCTCTTGCTCTGAGTCTCTCAGTTCTGGCCTGGATGCTCACTTGACCTTGAATGGCCTAGAATAGGGGTCTGGGGTGGGGGAAGAGGGAGGGAGAAGGTGGGCACAGCAGTGAGCTGTGTTGGGCTTGCCAGAGGGGAAGGCCGGCGTTGTCCCCTGGGGTTGGGGTGACAGTCAAGGTAGATGCAGAAGCTTCCAGAGACAGCCCTTCGGCTGGGAGAGGAGCCTTGGGCAAGGTACATTTCTGAGCAGAAGACGAAATGGAGCTAGGGGCTTTGGGTAGGTGATACTGGGGGGTGAGGGGGCAGGGATTGCAGAGGGCAGCTTCAGGGCTGTTGGTAAAACACACAGCCTTTGCTAAAATGAATGTCATAGTGGCTCTCAGTGGGCAAGGTCACTGAAAGGCACTTGTGGCCTGAGGGAAAGGTGATGAGGGAGGAGGCGGACAAGCCTGTATAGTGTGCTGTGAGAGATCTCCCTGCAGGCCTAACCTGCAAGAGCCAGTTAAAACCCCTCTTTACTGCCCCCTGGAGGCTAGGGGTTGAGGCGTACTCCCAGGGCCCCTCCACACTATAGAATGGGGAGACTGAGCCACCTGGGGGGAGGGGGCGAGGCAGGTGTGTGAGAAGAATGGGGAGGCTCCAGCAGGGGAGCAGGGGAGCCAGCAGACAGGGGCACGGTGTGAAGAGGGTGCTGGGACAGCTCAGAGAGCAACCTGGCCCCCCAAACTTGGAAATGGCCCCATGTCAGAAACTACAGTCATGGGGAAACACTGGCAGCTCCTGTACCCCAATTTCTGGCCTGGAGGTCATGAAGTTTCAGGCTGAATTAAAGCTTCTAGGGACAAAGGCACTTCTCTTTTTTCTGCACGGTGCTCGCAGACAGCATGCCCTTCTGGCTCCAACTGGGAAGAAAGGGAAGAAGGGAGCTCCAGCTGGGTCGAGGCCCTGGAAGGTCTCTAAGGAATCCTGAGCCGCTGCTTCTGTTACTTCCTGGGGACAGGGCCAGGCTCTCAACACATCCTACTCAGTTCTTAAAAAACAGACCTGCCAGATATGCTCTGTGTCCTCGTCCTTTACACAGATGGAGATCCTTACACAATGACGGGACATTCAGACCTGGGATCTCTGACGCAGGCCCACTCGTCCGCTGCTACCCCTCCCACACACACCCCTACTCTGGGAAAGCCTTGAAGAGGGGAGTAGACACTCTGGACCATGTGGGAAATAGATGTGCACTTCTCAACTAAAGTAGTGCCAGGGGCCCTGAACTGTGTGGGTAGGAGGGCACTTGGATTCCTCCGGACCCCTGTCTGACCGTCCCCATCTGCTCTGCCTGGGGAGCTGCTCGCCAGGTCAGCCTCTGTCACCCACACAAGCATCAGAATGTTCCTTCTTGGAACCAAGTGCATTAACTAGGCGCCAGGCCCTAGGACAGCAGTTGTTCAGGATGATGAGAAAACAGCCTCCAGTGGCCGCCGTCTAGGGTAGATGCAAGCACTAGGCCTGGTGTGGGCGGCTGAGCAGGTGAGGCTGGCCCCTGACGCAGCCTGGGGTGTTCAGCCACCTGCGGGGAAGGGAGGCTTACCCAGGATGGGCACCTATGCAGTGTTTTATAACAGGAGTAGGAACTTACAGGGAGGATGAGGGAAAGGGCGCAAAATAGACAGCACGTGCAAAGGAGTGGTCTTTTCCTGTGTCTGACCTGCTGCCGGCAGGTGACTGGTAATCTGTGTCCGGAGCTCGCTCCCCAGGAGGCAGCAGACGCTGGGACTGCGCAGAACAGAAAGAGGCCCCAACTTCGGCCTCACACATGACAACATCCTTAGGGTGACGTGGGGGTGGGGAGCAAGGGGAGAAGCCGAAGCCGCGGGGTGCGCTGGCCTGGGAGGGAAGCGCCGTCCTGGGCCGGCAGGCTCCGGCAGTGGCCTGTCACAGCGTTTCCTCTGGGCGCCTGTCCAGGTGGCCAAGGGGCCCGTGGGGGACGAGTGCACATCTCGCAGGGCACGGCCTGCGCCAGGAGCCCTGGGAGCGAGGACAGAACCTGGTCGCTGGCCAGCGACCAGGAGGCCACTGTGCGTGGGCAACCGCTCCGCGCCCTCCCCGCCAGGGTTCTCTGCTCGGAGGTGCGTGTGACCTCCAAGCCCCGCGGGTCCCGACAGTTCGCAGGGTCAGCTCTCCGTCCGTGAGCCCTCCCTGCCACCCGGCCGCCCGGGAAGTGTCCTTCTTGCCCGCCTCCCGGCCTCTCTCGCGCGGCCGCTCTTCCGCCGTGGTCTCTGGTCCCCGTGCTGTCCCTCCTGGCCTCGGCGGGGGTCCGGGCGGGAGACGGGGCTCCGTGCACAGTGCCCCACCTGGCGCAGGCTCGCTTAGAGCCGCAGGGTGACTGCAGCTGGAAGTTTGCCAGAGGCTGGGGGCGTCTGTGTGTGTGTGTGTGTGTGTGTTGGGGGGGTTACCCGCCCCCTGCCATCAACACACACAGGACACCTTACTGGGCACCGGAGGCCAGGTAGAGGCTGGTTCCCCCTTCGCCCTCGAGGGATGCAGGGCTGGAGGGGGTGGGGGAGGAGGGCAGAGGGCCCGGAGGACCCACCTGACTGCGCTTGGCTGGAGCTGGCCAGCAGAATGGGATGGGAAACCAGGTAACTCAGGCCCCGCAAGCTTGGCAGGGTCACTGGAAGGGAGGGAGTAGGAATGGCGACTGGTGTGTGCAGTGTCCCCAGTCTCAGGCTGGACAGAGAAACCGCAGGCAAGGCTCCATTTTGGGAAGTCAAGGTTAATTCAAGGGCCTGCAGTCTCTACACCATCTCCCAGCCTGCTCTGTCTGCTCCACAAATACTCCAGAGCTCTCTGTTGGGGACATCAGGATTCAATTCTGAATCCTTCCAGCAGCTCTTCGAGGGAGGGAATACTTCTCTCTGGGTTACAAACTAGGGGCCTGAGATCCAGGTTAAATTACTTACCCAAGCTCACACGGCAAACTAATGGATGTTGGATTTGAACCCAGGCCTCTGCGACTCCCATCCGTCATGCATCCTCCCTCCTGGGACCCTGTGGGGCTCACGTTATCCGGAGGCCCTGCAGCACCCCTCCTGGCCCTCACAGACGGCCCCGGCACCTGGCTGGGCCCACCCAATTGCTGACCTTCACTAGGGCGGGCTGAGGGGTTCGCTTCCGCTTTTCTTCAGGGAACTGGCATTGGCGCACCCACCTTTCCGCAGGGGAACAGATCACTTTTCAGAACAGTGTTTCTGGATGCAGGTGTAACCCACTCATGGGTCACAAAATTGGTCGAGACCAACATTTAAAAGAACATCAGTGCTTTGCACAAACAAGTGTAGGTTTTGTTTGGGAACTGCCTCTGCCAGGGATGGGGGTGTCTTGAGTTGTAATTTAAAGGGTCCTTAAGACCCTGCTCCAGAGGACTCCAGAAACATGCCCTCAGGGCTAAGCCTGGGAAGGCTGCCTCTGCTCTCTGATACTCCAACCTCTTTGGGGGGCAGGCTGCCTCAAGAGGCTGCAGAAACTTTCCTGGACTGAGTGTGCCTGGCCCCCAGGGGAAGAGGCATCCTTGATCCTACATTCTCATCGCCGAGAGGCCTGTGTCCCAGAAGCACAGTATGATGATGTAACTGGACTTCCTGCTCCTCCAGACTGGCCTTGGTGTGGTGGGATTCGTCCCTAGGTATGTATCGGCAGGAGCTCAGGCTGTTGGTGCCCTGATCTGGCCACACCTGGACCCGGACACTCACCCACTTCAGGCTGCATATTCAAGTGCCCTTGTCCATGATGGACTCCTTGGCAGCCTTCAGAAACGTCAGAGGTGCCTATCCTGGGAGGCGCTCCAGGACACCTGCGTGCTGACTTGGGACCCCTTTCCTTAGCTCCCATATAATCAGGTACAAGCGTTCTTTATTGTGGCTCTTCTCAAATAGAATTTCTTGCTTATTCTCCACCAAACTCACCTGGCAACAACTGGACTTCCCTGGTCCGTCTCCTTAACCCACTTCCCACCCCAAGTCCCCAGGCTAGTTCTGGAGCTATTCAGAAGGCCCTGCTGTCACCTGATCCCCTTCCTCCCCTCCCCCCTCCCTCCCCAGCATCCTCTCTGAAGTTTCCCTCCTTCCTATAGAGCCAGAGCACCTGCTTAGAAATGGCAATAGCCTTCCTTGGCAAGGAGCTCTGCCCAGCTTTCTCAGGCTGTGGGCTTGGCCAGGTCGGAGTCCAGGGCCCCGAGGAAGGGGCTGCCGGCATTGGCTCTGAGTCTCTACCCATGGAGCCAAGCTTCAACAGCTGCCCTGCCAGGCCTGGAGGACATCCGGGGCTCTCCTGTGGCTGCCCGGCTGCCCGCTGGGCCTGCCTTTGTCTTGTCCTTCTGCAGTCTGGGCTCAGGCCCCGACTCACAGTGTGGGGCTGACGTTAGGGGTCTGGCCAGGTGCCAGGTGCTGGGGAGAGGCCTGCCCTGCCCTTGGGATGCCCATGTCCCCGGGGTGGAGACAGCCACAGCTGCAAAGAGACAAACCAGCGTGCCAAGGGCTACAATGGAAGCCCCAGGCAGGGGCCCCGCTCCACCTGGTAAGCAGAGAGGCTTCCCAGAAGAGCCCGCCGTGGGCTCACTGGCCTCCGTCTGAGCTGTGGTGTTACCTCAGGAGCAAGGAATGCTGGCAGCCACGGGCGCTCACAGCGGCGTTCAGATGCCACAACGCTGCTTCTCCCCGCCGGGCGCCTCCGATCGCGTCTCCAGGCTTTTCTGAGTTCATTAACGAGTTTGGCTCACTTACTTTTTGCACATTTCCAGCCAGATAAGAGCTCTGAAACATTTTATCAGCAAGGCTAACCTGCTTGAGGTCCTTGACGAGTAGACTTTGTGGACTGCAGGGCGGGCGCATAGGGTCAGAGACATGGTCAAATCCAGGGTACCCGGTGTCCAGGTTTCAGCTCCGGTACTTCTAGTTCAGAGCGTTAACCTAGCATGGACTCATACTACAGCTTTTCGGAGTCCTTGTCCTCGCCTCCACTTTACCTCCTCAGGTTAGAAAGACGCCTTCCCGAGATGCTTGCCTCCCCTCAAATCTGCCTGGTGCCTTTTTTGTCTGAATGGTGGTTGACCTCATAAGGGTCCGGTCAGACCTGGGTTCTCATCCTGCCACTTCCTCATGGAACCCTGCAGCAAATTCTTAATTGTTTCATACCTTTTTTCAGGTATAAAATGGGCCTTGACAGGTTTTCCTTCGCGGGGTTGTGGGAATTAAATGAAGACATAAATTTCACTCCTCACCGCATCCCAGATGCCTTGGCTAAAGACCTGCCAGCCCACCAGATTCTCATCAAATGTTGGTTAGAATTTCAGCTGCTAATTCAATATAAAATTTGAGAAACTTTTTTCTAGGAGTTGATGATCCCTTCCCAGAGGGTGACCAATCCTTGTGTGGACCTCTGTGAAAGCAGACAGGATGCGTCTGATGGTGTGGTGGGGAAAGGGAAAGCCATCACAGAGGTCAGAAAGGTTGGATCTGGATTTCTCCCATCCAAGCTTCTGGAACGCATCCCCTGCTGGGAGACAGATTTGTGGGGATATCTGTGCTCAGACCCTGCCTGCATCTGCACCAAACGGAGGGGTCAATAATATTCTGTCATCAGTGTCACTTGGGGAGGTGTTTCCAGACGAGGGAAACCTCAGACATGCCACCGATCAAGGTTTATGGATCTGAACTATGTTCTCTTGGATGGTGCAACATGATGGCAGCATGGCCTTCCCGTCCTAGGAGTTTAATTTGTGCCTCATGTCTTTGTATTTTCAGAATTTTATGTAAGATCTGTAGCCAGTGGGGACTTTTTGAAAGACAGCAAATCACTCTTTCGCTGCACAGCAGAGCCAACAGTGCAGTCAAGGTGCTGGTCGGTCCAGAGCCCTCAGCCTTGTGGAGTGGTGGGTTGCTTTTCACCTTGTCCACACCACAGTCCACATTTCGTCAGGCTGGGGTGGGGATGAGTTGCTTTCATCAGGGGCACACATAACTATGTCTTCCTCCTAGATCCCATCCTCCTCAACTATTAGCTAGAACTCTCAAAATAAGCCCTCGTCTCCCTAACAAGGCTTGTTATAGGTTGGTTTGCATCAACCCTCCTCACTCTTACCTTTGGGGTAAGTCAAAAGACTCATGAAGCGCTGATGTCCCAATTTCTGTGCTCAGTGCTGGGGGCACGGTAAGCGGCTCTGCCTCTCATCAGCTGTGTGACCTTGAGAAATAATACTTGTGTTCTAGTTTCCGCACCTGAGATGGTTATTAGATGAGGAAACCTCACTATTTCATGCAGCCGTTTTAAGTCTCTGCAGACAGAGAATACCTAGAACAGTGCCAGGCGCACAGAAGGTGTTCGGTTAATAGGAGTGAGGATGAGGATGAAGGTCTGTGTCCTTAAGGCACTCATGTAGCCTCGTGACCTTGTCCCCACACAGAACTGAAGGCAGGTTCTTTCAACTGCCAACTGGGTTGGCCCATATTGTTGTTGGCCAACACTTCGGTGAGGGGGAAATAAGACTCAGTCTTGCTTCCCTACTCCCCACACACACCTTGTCCCAACTGAAACTGTGCTGTATGATATTTTGAATATACAGTGTGCTTATTTGGGGGTTTCATCATTCATGTGACTTGCCCAACCAAGGAAATCACAATTTATAATTCAGACCTTCCAACAGCCACACACTTTCCCAACCCCAGGTGCATGCATATGTCCATGTTTATTAATGGGGGCAGAAGGGGGGTGCTGTGTGTAGGTATGAAAGGAAATAAAAACAGAGACAAAACCCAACAAAACAATGACAAGAACAAACAAAACAACAGCCCAAGACAAAGGTCATGGTCTTCCCATTTCTCTTTTAATACTGAACAGTAGTATTCTTTGTACAGCTGTAACATGATTTCAAGAGCAGAAGTAAGAAACATTACTGATAGACTCCAGGGTGTAAAAATACCACTTTGAAAGACGGCTAGTTGAGATTTTTCTTACACAGTATTTTTAAAAAGTTTTCAAGTGTGTAGTGTCATCAGTTTGTTTAATGTCAGAATTACGCGCAAAGCTGCAGAAGAGGTTTTATTATGCAGGGATGGTTTACTGTAGCCTAAATTCCACGACGCAGTAGCAGTGCTTCTGAAACTAGACTGGGCGTCAGAACCCCCTTGGAGGGTCTGTGAACGCCCCAGAGGCTGTGATACAGCAGGGCCGGTGAGGGGTGCCTGAGAACCTGCATTTCTAGCAAGCTCCTGGGCGATGGCTACCTAGGCTGGTCCCACACCGCACTTGGGAGACCCGGCCTGTAGAAAAAGCAAGACGCATCTACCTGTGGTGAGGAGTGTCGACTGGCACCAGGACCCCCGGGCTCTTCTCATGGGGACTAGCAGGGGGATGGGGGGGCACCACCTGGAAGTCACCTGGGCATCTGCAATTCTAATCTTTTATCTCACTTCTTTAGTTTGTACCTTCTAGTTATTTAAAAATGAAACACTGTAGGTTATTTATCTTTCAAAAGAAGATTCCATGGTTTAATGTGGCTGAGTACTGCCAGGTATTACACATTTCATTTTTTCATTACACTAATTTCTGATTGCATATGAGCTAGTGAAAGCGTATTTTTCCACTTAAAAAAATGAATCCACAATCATTTACAGCTTGCTGTCTTTGGCCCTTTCCTGGTTTCCAGGCCACCCTCACCCAGGGCATTCTCCCAGCCTGGGTCAACCTAGGACGGAGGCACATCAAGCGTACAAGCAAGTTCCAGTAACTTATTCTACTGGGAGGCACCTGGCTGGCCTCTCCTCACCCCGCACGGATACTTTCTTTTCCCGAGGACTAGGACGTCTGCCTCTCCCAGGGCCGACTTCAGCTACAGGGTTGCAATTTCCAGCCTGGAGCAGGGTCTCAGCTAAAACCCACTTTCTGCGGAGCAGAAAGAACAATGGTTAACGTGGTCTCGGCCCAGGGCTGACGGAAAGCCTGGCCTATGTGGCGCATTGGGCCGACACTGAGCTACACAAGGTCCAAGTGCTCAGCGAACAGTGAGGCTGGGGGTCTTATTTCTAACATCCCCTGGATAATCGAGTGGCTTCTGGGTTCAAGAACTCCTAACCTTAAAAAAAAAGAAAGAAAGAAAAGGATAAAATACACTTTCTCACAGGTCCATGCCAAGCAGCCAGGCAGGTGACTGAGACATTCACTGTCTCAGCAGAGTTTCGGTCTACACAGACTTGGGGAAGGGCATTTCTGGACAAAGGTCACATGGGAAGGAAAACAGCACCAAGACATTAGCTTATGTCGCAGGGAAACCAAGTTCTTTCTTCCCCGCCTTGCCACACACCTGTATCATAAAGAGACCAGAACATGACAAACTCTGCCTACAGGTAGACGGCATCAACAGGGCCGGCCCGCCGGAGCTTTCGAAGCTTCAGTGTTTATCCAAAAGCAAAAAACATCAGATGGTTGGGGTGAGGGATGCGCATGACAGGTCACTACCGGCCTAACTTGATATGTCACCGAGGTCACTTGTCCCAAGCTGTGCACAGCTCCCTGGGGCCCAAGTCCAGAACGCAGTGCAACAAACGATCCTCGTGTCTGTGCGGGGAGCCGTGCTGGGCTCGTCCTAAAACAAGAGGATTGAGCTGAGTGGTCCGAGCCCTTCCAATGGCGCTGTCGGCGACGCTGACCCCAGAAGCCAGCCAGTCCGGGGTTCAGCCCTGCCATGAGGGACCGGGCCCTGAGCCTTAAGAGCAGGAGCCTCGGAGGTTCACTGCACGGCTCTCCCAGTCTGTCTGACCGGCTGTTCTACGCAGAATTCTCTTGATTTTCTGGACCTGACACCTGAGGGCAGCTTCAGAGTGTCACAGCAAGGGACCTCGGCGAGGCCGGTGTCCACACTGCAGGCCTTGCAAGAGTAAGACCTTCTCCCTTGAAGCGCAAGCATGTCTATGAAGGCGGGGTGGGAGGGGGGCGGTAAGGACAGGGCACGCTCGCCTGGTGACGCAGCTGTCCCCGCTCAGACCCTGGGAGAAGCCCGTGGCTGTGCCCCCGCTGGGCCGCTCACGGGGGCGCCATCTTCCCGCCCGGACTGGTCGGCGACAGCGCCGCTGTCGGAGGTCTGCGAACCCTCTGGTTTCACCTCTCTCTGCTCTTGGTGAAAAAAACATGCATTTCAAAAATGTTATTCTTAAAAAAAAAAAAAACCTGGCAGGGAAAGAAATGCCCGCGAGAGAAAGACAAAGGGGCGGGTCGCGCACGCCGCGGCGGCCAACTTCCGCTCTCGGGCCAGCTGTTCCGCTTCCGAGTTCCTCCCGCGGCCTGAGGTGAAGCCGCGTGCGGAAGCCCGCCGCGCTCCAGGACCGTTCCCGCGCGTCACGCCGGTCCCAGATCCTCAAACGCGACGAATTCTCTAGAAAGGTAACGGTCGCACTTTATAGCCGGGGAAATTACCAAAAGAGAGATCTTGGCTCTGCCACCGTCGCTTACAGAAGGTACCGCACTTCGCAGAGACAGATTTCTGTTGCAGTCAGACTAGATTTCTCTTCACAGCCCCGAATCTCACGAGGTGAGAAGGAGTGGGAGTTGCCAAGCGGTTGGCTACCAGACCCATCAGTCTGTTTAACTCTGGCTAGAAGCGGGGGATAATGGGCAAGCTCCCAAGTTTCCTCCCTTGGGCTCTGGCGTGAGGATCCTCGTGCGGCTCGCGCGGCTGCGACTCCCAGCCGCCCCCGGCAGCGGGCGCCACGGAGCGCCGGGGCGCGCAGTCCGCACAAAGGCGAGGTGGAAACTCGGGACTGAAAACGAAAGGTATTTCGGTTTTCCAGCTGGATCCCCACTCTGGCAAACTCTCTCGGTGCTTCATTCCCCCCACCTGTCCCCCCAAATCAGCTGATTAGAAAAACCTTCCAATAAACCGATCAATGTAAGCCGAGCTCTCTTGTATCCACCACATCCCGCCAGTTCCTTAGAAATGACATGTGTCGGGGCGCCGAGGCTGCGGGGAGAAGCCCGCGCGCTACAGCATGTGCCTCTGAGCAGGGCAGAGGGTCATCGGGGTCTACTCTCCCCGTTTTACAGGCAGGGGGACCACGCAGGGGCCCCCCCAAAGCCCGGCAGTGTTAGGATCGCTGATGAAGAAACATATGTCCTCAAAAATCAACCTAAGCCCCTGGCTTGTTCCCTCGGGCTGCCCCGTTTGCATTCTGAGCTGAGCGGAGACGTCTGCGGCGATGCCCAGTTCGGGCACAACAGGGTCAGACCCAGGATCCTGCTGGCGGGGCCAGAAACTGTGCTGGGGGCAGAGCTAACGCGGACGATCAGCGAAGAGGCCGCCCGTCCAAGAGTGGTTCCTGCGAGGCGCAGAGATGGGGCACCCGCGGGGAACGCAGGCACTGCCCGCATCTTGAAGTAAACTTTCTCCTCCTAAGGAATTCCCCGGCCAGGTTCAATGGGAGTCTGGTCTACAACAGCCACTGCTTAGCAAACATCTGAAATTAAGTGAGGTCCTCACGCCAATTCCAAATCTCTCCCGACATTTAGTAATTACCTGGGTCACAACACTTGGCCCGCCGACCTCAGGAAGCATCTTACCCATTAATGACCAGGCACGCTCCCAGCAGGCCCCAAGGATACCCATGACAGTGGTGCAGGGCACAGTAAACCTGGTAACAGCAGGAGAAGAGCACGGCTTTTGGATGGCGTGATCATACAGGTCCTTAGGCTGCTGGCCGCCTCTTGTAGCGTGGAGTGTGGATTACAGTACTCAGACAAGGTCCCCATGTACGGTAGACAAAGACCTGTTCATTTTAATGCAAATCTAAGTACCATCCCTGTTCTAAGTTTAGAGAAAACTATTTGAATGAGTCTCAAAATTGTAAAACAAATAATCTAGTAGCCTACGTCTGAAGCCCTTTGTAGTAATCTTGTGGATTTTTTTGCTAATTTGAAAAAAATAACTTATTTATATATCAAATAGAGTGTAAACGTGGATGTCAGCCACCCTTTTAGTTTTATAAATCTGCTTTTAGCTTTCAGCAAGAGGCAGATTTCCTTACCTACTGTGATCCTAACCATGAGAAAATACCCTTCTTTAAAAAACTGTTACAAATATTTATTAAAAAGTGCAATTCATAAGTCAGCTGGGCAAGTACATCATTGCAAATCACAAAAAAGGGGGGAAAAGCCCAAAGCAAATAAGCAAAAAAAACCCCAAGAAATACAGACAAAACATGAAAAAAGGGAAAAAGGAAAAAAAAGAGACTATGCCGAGGAATGGGCCCCAATAAAATGAGGAAACAGGAAGTCAAAGCTAGAGCTCTATCCAGACGTTGCCGTGCTTTCCAAGTGCAGAAGGTGGTGGGGAGAGCGTGGCCTCTGCCACCGGGCTCCGGGTCGGCTGATGCTCTACACCAGTGACGGCATCGGGGAGGTGATAAAAATATCCTACAGACTCCAGGACGCTGGAGGCATCATCGGAAGCTTAAAGTTTAGCATCTCAGCATTTCAGCTACTAAAACTCAAAGCATCCGTTCTTCAAATTTGAATTGGCTCAGTTATTTGAATGGGTAATAAAAAAAACTGAGTTGTCATCTCAGTGGGAAAAAACCCCACCCAAGATCACCTACCGCCATTCTTGCTATTCCTCCCAGGTTAAGAGAAATCTGGTCCAGAACTAGCCTTTTTGGTCATTACGGTTTCTGAGTGAGTGTCGCTGTACCTGCCAGTGTACTAACCGCCCCCCCCCCATGCAGAGTGCCACAGCAACGACCTGACCCGCTGCCAGACCGGCCCTGGGTCCAGACCGTCCAAACAAGTGGCTGAGCTGCGCAGCAGCCGTACAGGTAAGGAGCGTCCTAGAAACACAAGCAGCCCCAGGGTAGCGACCTGAATCTGGCGAGGCTCTGGCCTCCAGCAACCTCGTCCACCCTCCCCTCAGCTGTGGGTCACGCTGCCCCCTCCTCCCTTCAGTTCAGGCCACCAGCTGTGGGCACCCCCAAAGCCTTGTGTTTTCCATTATTTTCTATTAGTTGTTTCTACCACAGAATAATGAGCCTGGAAAAGCAATTTTATCCCAGCACTTATCCCTGAAAAATGGACCACTGCATTTTCTGTCACAAACTACTTCTGGGCCTTGTGTCCCCAATAGCAACCAGCTCTGGGGGGGGCATTGGGCCGTGGGGCCGCTGCCGCCACGGGAGAGGAGACCCGCCCGGGAGCCGGTGCGGCCAGCGCGGTCCCGGAGGGCACAGGCGTGCTGTCTGGGCAGGGGAAAGAGCGGCCAGAGAAGGATGGAATGAGCAACAGCAAGCACTAGTTGAGTCGCGAACTTTCCTGGATTCCTCAGAGGCTGTCCTGGGGGCCCGGGCCCCGGAGGCAAAGCAGCGGCAAGCCGTCCTCAGGACAGGCGGTGCCGGGCGCGCACAGTCTTCCGCCTCCTCTTCCCAGCGGCCCTGCCAGTGCCGGGGCAGCGCCGCTGTCTCCGCGGCGGGGTCGCGAGGAGGGAGGTCAGTGCAGGCTGTGTTTTCCAGACAGGAGTGTGAGGAGACGGCAACGCCGGGCGCTGCTGCCCGCCTCCCCTGGGGTCCGTGCGCAGGAGCCGCGCGGGGCCGCCGTCACAGCACTAAGAAGAAGACCAGCACGACCAGCAGGACCACGAAGAGGACGGCGATGGCACACCACTGGCGCCGATCTGGAAGGCAGGACAGGAGGATTAGTGCTCGCGACGCTTTACTCCCCAAGGTACAGCCACAGGCAAGGCCCAGAGGCAGAGCGGGGACAGAAAGCACACGGGTGGGCGCACAGATGCTCCGGAGCCTGCCTGGGGGGCCTGCCCCACGTGTGCATCCACGGCTCGGCCCGTCTCCTGAAAGCGGGCCTCTAAGTGCGTGCTTCGTGTCTTAAGCCGTGAGTTAGACTCTGGCTCTCGGTTTGCTGCTGCTCGGGGGCACCGTGTCCGTGGAAGGCGGCTGGCATCGGCCGTACAGACCAAAGCCCGTCTGCTTTCATCTCCCACCAAAGTGAAATCATTTCATTCAACAGGAATCATGTTCTTTGCTCAATGAGCACTAGGGAGGGTGGACAGAGGACAGAAGCGCCTGCTGGTCACTTCAGGAAATGAGGAGCTGAGAAAGCAAACTCTGGGATCAAGAGTACGACCCACATTGCCCCACAGCTGGTCAGGAAAGGAGTAAGATCACTTCAACAATCGGCACAGCCTGCCTGACAATGAAAGTGGAATGTCTTCCCTGAAACATTTTGCCCTATCGACGCCTGAGGACAAGCACCGGAAGCTAAGTGGCTAGAGTCCAATTAAATGGTGAGAGCAAGAAGGCTCGAGGGGCAGGAGGGGGCAGGAGAGCCAAGGGGAAGCCCCAGGGGAGCACCCACAACCCTGGGTGCGGGGCCCTCACACTGCACAGCAGCTGCCAGGCCAGGCTTTGTGAGTGTGAACACCAAACAGCCTCACACACTCTGGGCCGGGCCGGGCGTGGGGCCCAAGATGCTGCCATTGCCAGAATGCCTTGTTCACTTGTGCAGGTGTATAAAGAACACACGGTCTTTCTGCAGACGAGTCCTGCATTTTCCACGAAGGGTCAGACTGAGAGAACAGGATTTCATGGGCCTATGAAAATGCAATTCAACAGCTAGAAAAGATCACTCGGTTTAAACAGAAACATAAAGTCATACTGATTCATCAGAAGGTTATTGGAGAGCCTGCAGACTGTGGCATACCATAGTTATCAAGAATCACATTATATAAAGGTCTGAATCTAGGAAAACAAATTGCCAAACTTGCTACAGAGCATTGCTAAGTCCACAGACCAAGCACTTAAATTACTTAAATGTCATGGAGAGCAGAATCTTAGAACCAGCCAACAGCCAGCCACCAAGTAGCAGTAAGCAAAGTAAGTATCATCTCAGTGCCAACCACCTTGTTCTACTTCAGACGTGCTACAGACTCACTAGTGTGATCAGGGTAAAGACCCCAAGTCTGTCAGTTACTTACCTGACAAGGGCTAGTTGAATGGGCATGGGAGGCAGAATCAGCCTACTCAGAAAATATTTTTAATCTGTTTATCGCTTCACTGGCCAAGAAAACTTCAGTATCTAGCATTTTTTCATCTATTTAAAAATGTTTATGATGTTTTAAAAACCCTCTCATTAAAATGATTAGTCAGTATTCCTCCAGCACAAAACAGTCAAGGTAACTGCTTCCTCACCACCCCTACCCCCCAGCCTCATACAGATCCCTGCCCCGCTCCCCAACCTGCCATCTCAAACCCAGATTCCCGATGCAGAACCAGTTTTCCACTTTCTGGCTTTTCGCCAGCCTCTGCCCAATCCCCTCCCACCCCCAGTCACTTTCTCTTCCACAACTGCATTGAACTGGGGGTTTTCATCAAGAAGTTGGGTCACACGAGCAGCACAACCCAGAACTCTGTTCCAAGCCACCTTCCTCTGTAGTGGAAAGCTGCTGCTGGGTTCGCCGGAACCAGGAAAGCTCTGGGAGCTGTTACTCCAGCTGACTTCTCCCCAGAAGGGGTTGAGTCCTAACCACACAGGCTTCTGTGCTTTCAAGTGAAAAGCCTAACCAGCTTGGCAAGTTTAAGGCCTGCCTCAAAAAGTCAGAGAGGAACAAAGAGAACTCCAACGGCAGGGTTTCCCCCCCCCTTCCAGAATATTTTCCTTCCCTAAAGAGAAAAGATAACGGAATTTTGGAATGTGAGGGGAAGAAAACCTCCGTATCTACTCAAAAGAATAGACTTTCCTTGGGTCACTTGGAAAGGCAGGTGCATCTTGGCTGTCCTTGGCCATGGAGCAGCCAGCCATGGGGAGGGCAGCTGCCCTGTGAGTGCTCAGTGACCGCCTCGTCGAAAGTCCGTGTGTCTTACTACACTTCAAGGACAGATGAAGAGGTAGTCAACCTGCCCCAAAGTTTTGGAGAACAGAGACAAATACAAACTGCCTTGTTGTCAAACTGAAGCCAGCACCACTGTGCAGGAGGTCCCTGAGCAAGCTTTCTTTTGGGAGCGAGCAAAGATGAAAATGAAAACCCCAGGCGAGCTGTCCAAACTGAAGGGCCTTTCAGGCTGAATGCTCTTTCTCTTAGACAAACATAATTGAAGTCCCCACTTTGCTCCCCAAACTTTTCTTACAGGATAAAGTAGAATAAAGCATAAACAAGGCTCAGTGCTATTTATACACACTGAACGGCTTATCACAATGCAAGTACTTTTCTAAATTATTCATACCCGGAATGCTGTGAAACAAAGACACAGTGCATCTTTGTTCTTTGCTCTTCCCCAAACAAAACTGGTGCTGAAGTAGCTACTTGACTTTGTGACTAATACATACACTAGTGAGAGGTCTGGTGTTGCAACTGGTTATATAATAGTTCATTAACTTTTTTTTTTTTTTAAGTAGAGGGGTGAAGGTGGGAGAGGAGAGAACACGGAGCAGTAAGGAAGGCGGCTTTGCTAACCTTTCTCTGAAGAGTGTGAATGATGAACTAAGGGGGCGTGTGCTTCCGGCAATGACTTGCTAGAAGGATAAAGGTATTTGTCCCTGGAAAGGAAGAAGGAAGCCTGGGGCCACCAGCTTCCCTCTGTTTTGGATCTAACAGGTCTTTTGCCCTACAGGGCCATATTCCGCCTGTCTAGGTATTTTTTTAAAACAAACCTTTGGTAAGTACTAATACACGGGAGTCACTGTTAAACACTTGCAGATTAACTACTGTTACTTCATTTAATCTTCACAGTGATCTTGAGACCAAGGCATCAACCTATTATTTTACAGATAAGAAGCTGAGCCCCAGACGACTGTTCTATAACCTGACTATGAGCTGAAGTGCTAGAAAGCAAATATGCATTTGTATTTAAGTCTCAGCTCAAAAGTCCGAACTATCAGACCCCATAGCACAGACCTGAGGGGAGGAAACCCAAAGAAAGACATGTCAAGAAAGAGGGGGGGATCTTGGTGGGTAAGCTGGGAGCTCTGGTTCAAAAACAGCTACATCAGCTCAAGGAGTAGCTCAGGTCCCCCCTTCACCAGGCCACTCCAGCCAACGAAAGAAAAAAGGAGATACTGGATTTTCTTTAATTTAAAATACACTATTTCTGGGATGCCTGGGTGGCTCAGTTGGTTTAGCATCTGCCTTCGGCTCAGGGCATGATGCTGGGGTCCTGGAATGGAGCCCCACGTTGGGCTCCCTGCTCAGCGGGGAGTCTGCTTCTCCCTCTGCCTCTCCCCCCTGCTCAAGCTCTCTGTCTCGTTCCCTTGCTTTCTTTCAAATAAATAAAATCTTTAAAAAATAAATAAAACACATTATTTCTAATGTACTAGGGGAAGCAAGGGTTGTTACAATATAAAAAAAAAATACGGAGAGCCTGCTTCCTCCTCTCTCTCTGCCTACTTGTGATCTCTGTCTGTCAAATAAATAAATAAAATCTTAAAAAAAAAAAATAGAGTCATTGGAACATATTTTCCTACACAGTGACTGATTTGAAAACTGTTAATTCTTCACCCCATCCTGCTGTAAACCCAATGGAGTATTTCACTGTGGATTTAAATGAAAACCATTAAATTAGATCTGTAAGGCCATCTTATTCTGAAATGGTAGGATTTTCTCAATGAAAGAAAATCAGTCCAGAAGAAAACAGTAACTGGCTTAATTACTTATAAGAGTAAATTTATAACAAGTTCCCTATTTTGGCAAGGAAATAGAAAAAATAAAATTAAGTAAGAAAGGATTTTCTAAAGAGAGTTGGTCTGCCAGGAGAAGAGCCACCCAACACCACCAGCCGTGTGCAGTGGGGGTGTGCGAAGACCACTTCTCAAGCCACAAGCAGCAGACAAGGCCTATGCAAACTAGTCATCCTTCTCCGACCAAAGAACAGGACCAAAAATGTCCCACAGGAGAGATCCGAAGGGGCATGCCTACAAGAACCCTACAGACAGTGTTTCTAGATTTCAGTAGGAATTCTTAAGCTTTAAATACCATACATACCACTGGTCATATGAGATACTTTTGCAAGTTTCTTCATCACATTGTCCAGCCGAGACTGAGTGCTCTCCAACTCATGAGAAAAGTCATCCAGCATACTAGAAAGAGAAGCAGACCCAGAAGGGTAGCTGATCAGCATAAAGGCTTGGCAATGCATTGGCCACAGAATTAAAACAGGATCTATGCCTCTGTTTTGGCAAACCTAAAACCAGTAATTTTGGGATTCAAGCCCCCAATCGATTACCCAAAATCCTTAGCACAAGATAGGTTTTTGAATTTGGGGGAATTAAAAAAAAAAGGTACTAAGTTGCACGTGCTGTGTATTAGCCAACAACCTCAAGCAGGGTCAGGGGCAGACCTCATCATCAAACACAGTAATATCGCCTCAGAGCAAACCATGAGGGATCATAGCTGCAGTCAGTTCAGGTCAGGTTCTTCAGAGTAGGAACTTGCTGAAAACCTTTTTAAAAAGACTTCTTTTTTTTTTTTTAAGATTTTATTTATTTATTTGACAGAGATCACAAGCAGGCAGAGAGGCAGAGGAGGAAGCAGGCTCCCTGCTGAGCAGAGAGTCCGACGCGGGGCTCGATCCCAGGACCCTGAGATCACGACCTGAGCTGAAGGCAGCAGCTTAACCCACTGAGCCACCCAGGCGTCCCAAAAAGACTTCTTTTTTTAGCACTCTTTCAACTTCATGATCGGAGATCAGGCAGTACGAACCGGACCATACAGTAACACAAACTCAGGGGCAGGGCAGCGTACGCGGAGGAGGCTAAGCAAAGCCCAACAAGCAGGCTTCGCCACTTGCTTACCTCACTGCCCTGACAAGGCATCCCACTCTGGGACTGTTTTCACATCCGTAAAATGGGACAGCTTCCCTGCCAGGGTCTTGTGGGGACCAGGGTGTAACACAAAGCACTTTATGGCAATGAGTTAAACATGCTTTAACCACATAATAATCTTCCTAACCGTGCTCTGTGCTTTGTCACAGAGCTGGGAGGCCCTGGGACTGACACTCCTGCAGGTGTGCCCTCCTCGTCTATACCCACAGAGGAGTCGGTGTTTGCCTGCTAAGAGAAGTGGCTCCAGGAAGCAAACACTATTGGCTGTCCAAGCTGCAGCTGGGAAAGAAAACACCAAAATACTCTAACTCCAGCAGTGTTTCATAAATGACAAAACATTCCAGACTTTTCCAATTGGAGAAAGACAACTATCATGTGATCTCCCTGATATGAGGAAGTGGAGATGCCACGTGGGGGGTTTGGGGAGTAGGAAAAGAATAAATGAAACAAGATGGGATCGGGAGGGAGACAAACCATAGGAGACTCTTAATCTCACAAAACAAACTGAGGGTTGCCGGGGGGAGGGGGGTAGGGAGAGGGTAGTGGGGTTATGGACATTGGGGAGGGTATATGCTATGGTGAGTGCTGTGAAGTGTGTAAACCTGGCGATTCACAGACCTGTACCCCTGGGGCTAATAATACATTATATGTTAATTAAAAAAAAAATTCCAGACTTTTCAACTTGCGGTGAACATATGATTATTCCGAGTATGGAACCTAACACACCAATTAGTAGCAGAGGTCTTATTAAAAAGGCCTTATTACCCTAGGAGCATCAGTGGCAGCTAGAAATGACTGGGCTTGGTCTGTGCCCACAAGAGGCACCTGACTACCCGCAGGATTCGGGACAACCAACTCCTCATTAAGTCAATTATTAAATAAACTCCACGTTGACAACTAAACAAACAGATCTTTGTCCCTTACCTGAAATTTCAAATTAACACACTATTAGCTCATTTAAGATCCTGGTAGCAACTTGGCCTGCAGCTGCAGACCTACCCAGGCAGGGCCAAATACTGAAAAACAAGAGCCACCCTTGTATGCTGGGCATGACTTTTCCTACTGAGGACAAAAAGGCCAGTCACCCAACCTCCAGATCTGACTCGGTGCTGTCCAAAAAAAACAGACTGTAAGTCCGATATGCTATTTAATATTTGCTAGTAGCCACATTTGAAACAAAGAGATGAAATTAATTTTAATAATCTGGGGTTTTGGCTCATATATCCCAAATATTATCATTCCAACATGTAATTAAGAAAAATCAATCACAAGCTATGCTACTTTTTTTTCCACAGGAAGTCTTCAAAACTTGATGTGCCTTTATACTCAGGGCACAACTGTGTTCAGACTGGCCACATTTTATGTCCTTACGGGCCACAGCTGCCAGTGGCCACTGTGCTGGAGGACACAGGTCAAAATCCAAGACTCAGGGACTTTCCTTTTATTTTCACCAGAAATATTATTTTTTAACCAAAAAAATTACCAATTTTTTAAAATTTTTACCAGTATTTTTACCAATATTATTATTTTACCAAAAATATTATTTTGACTTATTATTTTTACCAAAGTGAGACATAGTTTAAAGAGCTACGTAGCATATTCAGGCTTTTTAGTAAAAAAACATGGATGTTTCCTGTCCCCTTGGACAACTGCTACCAACCCCTCCCACTATCCCCTGGGTGCTTCTCCATGAGTTCAAGTAACACACTCACACCAGAATCCTGTCCTACCGACTCGACTCTAGAAAAGCCAGGGCTTAGCCCTGCGTCCACCTCCTTCCTCATCTCTGCATCCATCCCACCACGCATCCCCCTTCCTTCCAGGAGGACCGTGTCACCACGTGATGAGCGCGCCCTTCCCAGCTCACACTGCCAATAGGCAGGAGCGGCATCTGCTCCTTGGTGTCCCCTGTGGCTGGCGGAGGATTCAGCTTTCTCTGGTCTGTTGAGTCAAAAGCCATTCATTTTCCTACTTTCCAGGACCTAAAATGTTATGGTTACTGCTTCTTATTTCATGCCCTATGTCCCCACAGGTCTTATGACAGTTTTTTAAAAAACTCCCTCTGCTAGTGCCTTAGTGGGCTGTTGGGAAGGAGCGACATCAAGGGTGTGTTTGGTGTGTTCAAGTCACCTCTTTAACTGAGGTCTGCCAGGCTTCTCTACCATCTACTGAACCTCGAGGAGGAGTCAGGCAACTAGTCCTTCTCCACCCACAAACTGAAATTTTAGGGGAACAATGCATTTTAGAAATTCAACACACATGCCTAGACTCCCACTCTTACAGCTTCCCTCTAGTCTCCCTGCCTCCAGTCTGGCTCCGCTGCCGTCTGTCATCCAAACCACAGCCAGATGGGTCTGCCCCAAATGTAAACCTGTCCATGGCATTAGTCCCAACATAACCTTCCTGGTTTCCCACCACCCCTTAATGGGGCTTCAAAGGCCTCCCTGCTCTGTGCTCAGCCTCCCTGTCTTGACTTCTGCAACCCCCCTTTGTCTACACACACCAGACCTTTCCATCCCATGCACTCTCTCACTCTAATCCCCAGGTGACCCTCCCCCGCCCCTCCCCCAGCCACCTTCCACTCATCCTTCAGGTTCTAGTTCCAAACATTTTCTCCAGGACCTGGGCTAAGTCAGGTCCACAGCCTGAGCTGAGAGAGGGCTCGTACGGCACCACACCCTTCCCCCTTCCGTCTCTGCGCCTCTTAATGACCTGCACCGTCTGCAGATGTCTGTTCTGTGCAGTAACTGGTCAACTCTGACAGAAGACAGTCTGTTCTGTTCCCTCCTCTGTGGGTACCCAGGACCTCCCAGCAGAACAGATACCAGTCTGAATTTCTGAAGAATGAATGTGTAAGGCTGAATTCAAGACTGTGATAGGAGAGGTTCTGCAATATCCTCGTAGATGGTCTTATTTTTTCAGAAAGAAATCTGTGGAATGAAAGCATTTAAGGATGCTTTTGGTGTCCTACTTCTGAGCACAGAAGGGGACTGTGCTGAAGGAAAAAACAAAGAAACTCAGCTATGTTTTCATCTGCTTTGTTTTTACTTTTTATTTTTGAGAGGGAATTTTTTTTATTAATCAAAATTAAATTTAAAAACTTTTCTTCGTTAAGTTAAAGTTTAAGATGTTTGACGGAGGAGAGTCACAGGATGACAGAGGGAAGTCAGCTCCTGTCCTATCCCCTTCAGGACCCAAATCTCCAGGGAGGTTACACAGCCATATCTGTCTCATGTTTCCATCCGTCACAACACTCTGCGAATCCGCTCAGAGGAAGCTGTATCTGCTTTTGCAGGGTGTAAAAATAATCATGAAAATAACTTTGCCCAAACCCTGCTGAAAATTTTATCTGATAAATGTGCTTCTTTGGGGGAGGCTAGTCTGGAAGACAGAGTAAAGATGCAGCTAGATAATTAAAACAGCTTTTGGGTTTACTAGCCATGTAACTGTCAGGCTTTTTAGGGGTCTCCCAAGACGGCTCTGCCCCTCCATTTCACTGCAGCGAGAGGGGGTGTGTCACACTCACACGGCCTGCTCCTCCAGCTCCCCTCCAATGCGCTGGGACATGTTCTTCAGCACCCCGATGCTGCCAGAGACCAGCTCCAACTGCTCATCCTGCTGTTCCACGATCAACTGGTGCCAGAGAAATAGGAAATAAGCAATTAAAATCCATCTTACCTGGTTCCAAGCCCAGTACTCTAGCAGCTGCTAGCTTCTTTGCCAACTTGGGACAATTCTCATTCAGAAGCAAAGCCCAGAAATCGAAGGACCAGACCATCGCCTCTGAGAACACACTGCTCAAAAGGCTGGGTTGTCAAGCTACTGATATTTCCTGCTGATCCAACTTGTGAGCAGTCAGCAGGCCCGGAAACCACCAAGAGCGAGTTACTCTGGTTGGCTCAAGTCCAATGCAGGAATAAGCCAGGGTCAGAAGCACCTGTGCAGTGACCACTGAGACATGGGATGCTGAGGAGAGGAAGGCCACTGCCAGGGTCAAGGTCTCAACCACAACAGACTGCCTCAGCCTGACTACAAGAGAGAGGCCAGCTAATCTGTGAATGCAGGAGAACTGTATGCACAGTCCTGTCCCTCCTCCACAAGGACAAACTAGGGAAGCCCTGTGGCAGTAAGCTGCATCAAGGACAACTACTGAGTGATAAATAATTACTTTTAATTGTGGTGTAGCCTCCTCATTTTTTATTAAAAAAAATCTCCTTGATTAATAGCAGTTTAAGTAGACAACTGGTTACACAGACACACTAAAGGAAAAAGAACACACAAACGTAGGTGTATACGTAAAATGTAATATTGAAGAACCAGTAGCTTCAATGGATAATCCTCAAATCCCCAGATACATTATTATCAGCTTCCTTTTTAAACCACAACCCAAATCAAAAGCCACGATGTAAACATAATCAACCTTCCTTTCCTTCTACCCTATAACCTCCACCAACGCAATCTATTTCTACATATAATGGAACCAACAATAATTTGCAATGAAAAAACAAGGACTCAGTTTTTCTGAAAGTGCCTTTGTTGAGATGAACAAAAAACTGAGCATACAAGTGGAGGCGGGGGAAGAGGCTGCTGGGGTGCTTTCTGTGTTCTTGTTTTTGTTTTTAAGTCAATGGCCTTGTCTGTAGGTTTTGGATGTCTGGTCTGCCTTTCCTAAGAGATCTAATCAAGCTTGGTTCTCTTGAAAAGGTCATGCTCGGAAGAAGGTTTTAAAAACCCTTCATCTACAAAACCGCTGTGCACATGGACACAGGCAGCTGCAGGGCGAGTGCGGTCCCCCTGGCTGGTACTGGTCACAAAGCCCCCAGGCTGGGGGGACGGAGGGTAGTGCCCCGCCCCCGCCCTCGGCTTCTTGGGTACCTGTTGCTGCGCCTGCTGCTCCTCGATGAAATGGGAGTTGGCTAACTGGAGCTCGCGGTCGAGGCGCCCGTATTTGTCTGTCGTTCCCGTGCTCCAGTTCTGGCCACCACTGTCCCCAAGGAGTGCCTGTGAGAGCGGAGCAGGGGGCAGCCGGGGCCGGGGAAACAAGCCATTACTTTCTGAACCAACGCTCTGGCACAGGGGCTCGACGAGTTCACACGCTGCTCACGGTGCACTTTCTGCTGGGTCAGCCCTTGTGCAGTGGTGTGGGCTGCTGCCTGCGTGGCACAATCTCAGGAATGCCAGGAAGGGCACCCGCTGCCTCCCAGCTCTCCCAGGGCGACTCAGAAATGGGCTTTGTCCCATGCAAACACGGATAAAGGTCAACGCAAAATCAACAAACGCCCATCTGTAAACCGCTTTCCGATCTAAAAGCACTTGGTCTCTTCAGGCCAGCTCTAAATTTTTTTTTTTTAAGATTTTATTTTTTATTTGACAGGCAGATCACAAGTAGGCAGAGAGGGAGGCAGAGAAAAAGGAAGGGAAGCAGGTTCCCTGCTGAGCAGAGAGCCCGACCTCAGGACTCGATCCCAGGACCCTGGGATCATGACCTGAGCCGAAGGCAGAGGCTTAGCCCACTGAGCCACCCAGGCGCCCCCAGACCAGCTCTCCTAGCACCCTCGGAGGTTCATCAGAGACCCAGAGGTTCTAATCTGACTCCACAGATCAGGAGCCCTTTTCATTCAAGTATGAGCTGGGAAAGTTTCTGCATTTCTTTGGAAGGAGGTGGGAAGAGCTCCCTGGAATGACGAGCCCAGTCACAGCCCCTCACGTACAGAAGATACCAGAACCACCAATGTCTGTTCACCCGAACCCATGAGTCAATCCCCGTGCCCCCTGGCTGGACTAAAAGGCTGCAGGCATCCCAGACAGGAGCCGGGGCTGCTTCGGAGGCAGGCGGGGCCGCAAACCAGCACCTGGCCCTCACGACCCAAGCAAGCGCGGGTTCCCATGTCCGAGCTCTTCCCCAGCGTCAGGTTTCACACTATGAATTCAAGGAAGTTTGCAGCCAGAACAGGATAAGTCTGGAAAAAGGATAAGTCTCCCTTACATGAAGAGGCCGGCCAGGAGTGTGAGAGCTCATTCTCGGTAGCGGGCTCTGACCGGGAGCCCCTCGAGCCCGTCTGACCAGGTGGTCAAGGTCAGCGCTCCCGTCAGCCCTGCACAGAGAACCAGAGATGCTGATGCTACAACACTTCTTCCTTGTGGAGGCACCGGATCTTCTTAGCAGGTACTTCTAATCCCTGGAACTGTCAAAGGCCTCACGGGTGACTCTGTTTTCTGTCTGCAAAGCTTTTCAACAGTCCCTCGATATTGACATGGACCTCCTGGTCTGACATTCAGAGGTGACTTCAGTCAAATAGCCACACAGGGTCGGGTTCGGCAAAGCTCAGGACGCAGAGCCCAAGTTCTGAGGGAGTTCGGAGAGCTGCCAGCAGCCCAGGACCTCAGTCCAGCCAAGAAGCTGGATGGGGACTGTCTCTGGCATAAAGCAGACCGAGGCCTTTTGTAGATGGCTCTGCCCAACCTGATCATCAGGCTGTCAAGTTTAAAAGATCCTGCTCATTCCGTGGCAGAGACTCTAAGAATCTCTGCAGAGGACACGGAGGCCTAGTGACCATGTTTTCAAGGTCACAAAGTCTATGTACAGTGCATCACGAGGCTACCCACAGAGAACTGGGGGCTCTACCAGCCTTGTGCACTCCTGGGGTCATAGTCGGGGCTCTTCTTTCTGGTCTATCTGTGGTCTGCACTTAGGCAGACATAGGTCACGCCGGTAAGAGCTATCTATGCTTTACTGTGAAACAGACTAGACGTCACCAGTCTGACCTCGGGAATCTATCTTCATAGAAGGAGGAGAGAGAGGGCCTGGGTGCAGATGCCGGAGCGGAAGGTCCTGGCGAAGCAGAGGCCAGAGCACAGTGCCTCGTCCTGGCACGGGGCAGCGAGGCCGACTTGGCCTCCTTGCATGTGACACAGAAACCTGGCCCTGCCATTCCGTGGGAATCTGTCCTTTCACTCCATGCCAAAAACAAAATCCCAAGCCATACTCAGAGAGACAGGGTGTAAGTACATATTTTATTTATGATAGTTCAACTTTCACTATCTGGAGAATAAAACAACTCAAGTTCAGCGTGACGGAGGCCTGGTGTTCCCCATGTCACTGTCACAACTGCTTTGAGAGTAGACACGAGAAGGGAGCTGCCGGCCGTGGCCATGCCCTAGCTCCTTTCAAGAGTTAATGCCCAAGGGACACCTGGGTGGCTTAGTGGGTTAAGCCTCTGCCTTCGGCTCAGGTCATGATCTCTGGATCCTAGGCTCAAGCCCCACATCGGGCTCTCCACTAGGCAGGGAGCCTGCTTTCCCCTCTCTCTGTCTGCCTCTCTGCCTACTTGTGATCTCTGTCTGTCAAATAAATAAAAAAAATCTTTAAAAAAGAAAAAAAAAAAAGCTTGTGCCCGATATGCTGGGTTTCCCCTGCTGCAATGCTGAGAGGAAGGGAGGGAGACAGGAAGGAAAAACCCCAACAGTGACTTGAAGAATGAAATGCAGGGAAAGGAAACAGGAAAACTAAGTAGGTGATATCCTGAGAGCCCCTCCCTTTCTTTGATCTCTTACTTGTTTTCGGATTCAATGGGTCAACACCTGCAGGTCTGAATTAAGGATGTACTGATTCCTCGTTAAGGACAATGAACTGTTTCTTAATAGTCTATTAAAAGGGTTATCAGTAACTTGATGGAGTCTGAACAGACCTGAAGTTAAATCTAAATTTTAGGCAACTGTTGTATTTTTTTTTTTAAAGGATTTTTATCAGTCAGAAGGGAATTTCTATCCAAAGTGTCTAATTTTAAAAAGATACTTAAGGGACGCCTAGGTGGCTCACTCAGTTAAGCATCCGACTCTTGGTTTCGGCTCAGGTCAAAATCTCAGAGTCCTGGGGTCGAGCCCCACATCAGGCTCCCTACTCAGCAGGGAATCTGCTCTTCCCTCTGCCTCCATCTCTCCACCCTGATCACATTCTCTCTCGAAAATAAATAAAATCTTTAAAAAAAAATTTTAAAAGACACTTAAATTCAAGGACTGGTCTCCTGTAGCTTTTTTTTTTTTTTTTTAAGATTTTATTTATTTGACAGAGAGAGAGAGATCACAAGTAGGCAGAGAGGCAGGCAAAGAGAGAGAGAGGGGAGGAAGCAGGCTCCCTGCGGAGCAGAGAGCCCGATGCAGGGCTCGATCCCAGGATCCTGGGATCATGACCTGAGCTGAAGGCAGAGGCTTTAACCCAGTGAGCCACCCAGGCGCCCCTGGTCTCCTGTAGTTTTTATTTTTGATAGGACCTTATCTGCCCTGGGGTTTTAAAATCAGGTTTCATAATTTATCTGTAATAACTAACAAAAACTGGACCTCACCTTTAAAAAGTACTTAAAACAATGAAAGGTTTCATTTAACACAAATTAAAGGTGCCGCCAATGTCTTTACATAAAATTTCACTTGGTAGACGTTTAGTAAGTTCTACGGGCAATGGAATAGCAGCTAGAGATTTAAAAACAGCTCATGACATAACTGCCCCTCACTGCTTGGGGTCCAGCAGAGAAAAAAGAGAAAACAAGCAATCAGAGCACTTTCCGGAGAGAACGGCTATGTGCAAGGCCTATGGGGATAAGCAGAGGGAGCTACGGGGGCCCAGACGGCAGAAGCAGAGGGTGTGCGGGAGGGAGGGAAACAGCACCGTGGCCCTGGGGCCCGCGGACCAGACTTGTACAGCACCTGCCAGCCTCCCGCCAGACGCAGCACGTACAGGTCTTCTGGGTGAACACACGGTACACAGACGTCAGCATTTTTCAATTCCAAACATCTAACCATGCGACTTTCTTTGGTTGATCCTGTGTGTTCAGAAGTTCACTCACCTGTCTATTTTTTCGTTCCGCTAATGCCTGCACAGATGAAGCCGACATCTGATCCTTCATGTCCTAATGAGACGAGGAGAAGACCAGAAAACGAGTGAAAATAAAATCACGGTTCATGTTTTATAGGCTAACAAAATACACATAGATTATTATGAATTTTTTTAAACAAAAAGACAACATCCTTTAGCTTCTAAGTCTCAGAAACAAAGGAAATAGAGACACTCACATTCCTGGACAATGAACTCAAATAGCAAGAAAGAGGAAGGGAACTCGTATTTCCTGGGTACCTGCCAGGGGCTGCAACACCGTTGTACACTTACACATGTTGTCACTGAATTTTCACAATGACCCTGTGAAGCTGCTATTATTTCCATTTTACAGGTAAGAAGACTTAGATCTAAAAAGGCTAAGGTATTTTCTTAAGGTCACTCAGTCAGTAAATGGCAATCCTGGGGCACAAACACAGAAGTCTGTGTTCAAGGACTAGCCTCTTCACAAACAGAATACATGTGAAAACCACACACTTTAGGATCAAGTCTTTTTACTATTAAACATCAGAGGACACTTTCTAATATTCTCCTTTTATTTATTTCTGAGTGAGACTCATGTGTAGTACAGACTCCCCTTCCTCCCTCCCTGCCTCCTTTCTCTCCTCCCATAATCTCTGCACCCAAGGCTCATACTCACAATCCCAAGAATAAAAGTCGTATCTTTTACAGACTGGGGCAGCCAGGCATCCCCAGTATGGACGATTTCTAACACAAGAGTGGATTTCTAGAGCAGTACCAAAAATAATCTTGTATGGAAAGAAAAATGAATGGACCCATTACTTAATCTGAAGCAAAACACTTTATTAAATATGAACCCTTTTCCTTATATTTAACCCCAACCCAATATACTTTAAAATGATTAGAACTGAATACATGATCACTGTAATACAAATTTTCTTTGGAAAAAAAAAAAAAAAGAAAGGCTGCCAAAATACTTTATAATTTTCTGTTGGCAAGTAGGCTATTTTATAGATGCAAATGTTGAGATATTAGGCTCTTAGAAACTTCTTCCAAGCCCCGTGACAAGTGAACAGCAGATCGAACAGTGCCAGTTTTCGTGATTCCTACTGTGGGGAGTCTGAATCACGACCACCTTGCTTCAGCTTTCCAAGCGCCCATTTCTATGTTTGGCAAATGCTCACTAAAGCCTACTATGCACCCATATGGTACCATGAGCAAGGGAAGGCGACTGCCCGCGCAGGGCAGGTACTGTGGTGGACAAGGGGCGAACAGTAATTCCACAGACACGTCAACAAGGTGCTGGGAAGGAGGGGAGAGACAAGGGCTGAATTGCATGAGTGATGGACACCACTTTAGAAGGTCGGGGGTTACACTGGAATGGAGATCTGAAGGGCAAGAATGAGCCAGCAACAGAAAGAGCTAAAGGCTGAGAATTCCAGGCAAAGCGAACAGCAAGTACAAAAGCTCAGAGGCAAGAAAAAGCTCAGTGCCTCTAGCTCTGGAGAAGGCAGGCCAGAAAGGCTGAAGGAGCCAACTGTGCGTTCAGGGCTGGGGGAAGAAGGGAAGGTTGGCCAAACATATGGGGGGCGCTGGGAGGGGGGCATCAGGTGGCTTAGATTTTATCCTGAGGCAGGGGCTGGCAAGCTTTATTTGTAAAGGAGTAGATATTAAGTGTTCAGTCCCTGTCATATACTCTGTTGTGTATTCTCTAATCACCCTTTAAAAAATGTAGAACTGTTATTGTATGGATCGCAGGCCCTGTGCAAAGGCAATGGGAAGGCCTTGAGGCATTTTAAGCAGGGCCATGGAGTATTCTGGTTCATGTTTTTAGAAGCTCACTTTGGTGTTTCTGTAGAAAAAATGTTAATCAAGCAGAGCAAAGGTAGAGCGATCATTTTCCTATAACCTGTCACGAAGTACCAATGCTGCCCCAGGTGAGAAAGGCTGCCTGCAGAAGGAGCGAGCCCCCTGCCGTTGGGGGCCTTCAACAAGAGGGTGCCCGAGCCCTTGGAAATGATTCTGGGTGGGCAGCGCATCTGAGGGTTGCTCTGTCTAAGGTCCAACTGACCCAGAAATAGAACTTCAAAAGATAAAAAAAAGATAAAAAATAGAAGCCCATCCACAGACACCGAGAAAAATATACTTAGTAAAAGAAAGTATTCACTGTAAAAACAAAGAAATAGATACTGGTATATATTTTTTTAATATATATATTTTTTAATTTATTTATTTGACAGAGAGAGATCACAAAGACAGAGAGGCAGGCGGGGCGGGGGGAGGTGCCACGTGGGGAGCAGGCCCCCTGCTGAGCCCCAATGCGGGGCTCAATCCCAGAACCCTGAGATCATGACCTGAGCTGAAGGCAGAGGCTTAACCCACTGAGCCACCCAGGTGCCCTAGATACTGGTATATTTAAAACAGAGGGAATTCAGTTATACAAGCCAGAGTTCTTAAATGTGTGAGATTTGCTTGATTCAGTCACAGGAGGCAAAACGCAGGTCTCTTGGATGCCTGGGTGGCCCAGCTGGTTAAGTGTCGGACTCTTGGTTTCGGCTCAGGACGTGATCCCAGGGTCGTGACATTGAGCCCAAGGGCTCTACGTTCAGAGTCTGCTGGAGATTCTTTCTCTTCTTCTCCCTCTGCCTCCCCCAAGCCCCTTGCGCCGACATTGTCTCTCAAATAAATAAAATCTTTAAAAAAAAAGAAAAAAATGCAGGTCCCTGGAACCCACCCAGATCTATTCAGGCAGACTCTAAGGTCAGCTAACAAGTCCCTGTCTGAGTCTTACGAAGTCTGAGCTGCTCTGGTCTAGATTCTAGAAGCCTGGAAGTGAGCCTGTCACCTAATAAGTATCTCCTAGACTGCATGCTCCCAATAACCAACTAGAGTTTAAGATGACATTTTGAATTAGTCAAATAATAACAACACTACAATCCTATATGAATTACTAACTATGCAGAGCAAATATCTGAAATGTTTATTGGCTTGGATAATAGATGCTTTAAAAATGCACTTAAAGGGGACGCCTGGGTGGCTCAGTGGGTTAAGCAGCTGCCTTCAGCTCAGGCAGTGTCCTGGGATCGAGTCCCACATCGGGCTCCTTCGGGCTCCTTGCTCAGCGGGGAGCCTGCTTCTCCATCTGCCTCTGTCTGCCATTCTGTCTGCCTGTGCTCGCTCGCTCTCCCTCTCTCTCTCTGATAAATAAATAAAATCTTAAAAAAAAAAATGCACTTAAGGGGCACCTGGGTGGCTCAGTGGGTTAAAACCTCTGCCTTCAGCTCAGGTCATGATCCAGGGTCCCGCAACTGAGCTCTCTGCTCAGCAGGGAGCCTGCTTCCCTTCCTCTCTCTCTCTGCCTGCCTCCCAGTCTACTTGTGATCTCTCTGTCAAATAAATAAATAAAATCTTTTAAAAAATAAAATAAGAAAAATAAATAAAAATGCACTTAATACATTTTATAAGCCTTTTTTCAAAACAATGAACATTATTTGCATAATGAAAATATCAACACATGTGTATGGAAAAAGTAACCAAAGTTCAAGTAAACTTTGAACGTCAGCTGTAGAATGTGTTTTTGCTGTTAGAAGTCGGGACAATGAGCAGGAATAAAAGATTGTAAAGGGGCAAAAGGAAGCTTCCAGGGGGTGCTGGGACTGCTCTGGAATGCTTCGAGGTGCTATTTCCACGGCTGGGGTCGGTTTATAAACTCTTCACGCTGTGTACTTGGGATACATGTACTTTTCTCCATTGTTATACTTCAATAAAAATGGAAAACAAAACAAAACACTACTGTTCTTCAACAATGGCTGGGGGTTAAACTGGACTCTGAAAAAACTTGACATTTTGTATTAAGAGCTATGATATTTGTATTAAATATTCATGACCTTGACCTAGCAATTCCACTACTAGGATTTATTTTAAGAAAACAATAAAAAGGGGGTGCTTGGCTGGCTGAGTTGGTAGAACATGCAACTCTTGATCTCAGGGTTGTGAGTTAGAAGCCCACATTGGGTGTGGAGATTACTTAAAAATAAAATCTTTTTTTAAAAAAAAGTAAAATACATACCAAAAAAAAAGAAAAAAAAAAGGAAAGATGTACACAGCAGTGTTATCTATAATATGAAAGAAAAACAGAAATAAGCAGCAGGTCCAAACCAGAGAGTAGAAACTTAGAGTAAACCCAGAATAATATTTCATTACTTTTAAGAGTCTATTTCAGGATCATATAATGGCTACAGACAATACATGAAACTGTTAACAGTGATTATTCCTAGGAAGTGGAATTACAGAATGGGCAGGGGGCATTTTCACCTTTCTCATACAGCAAAATGACTTGCATTTTTAAAACAGCAAGTATGAATTACCTTTAATTTTTAAAAGTAAAATTTAAGAAATGCTTATGATTGCTTAAAAGTATGATCAGAATTATGTAAAACACAACTGCCATGTGTTAAGAAAATGACTATGAGAAAACATAATAAAGTTTTGTGTTTATTATTTTGAGCTTAGGTTTCTTTTTCTATTTTTTCTCTTATTAACATTTTTCTAATTTTCTTTAATGAACATACATTACTTTAATAAAATATATGTTGGGGGGAGGGGGCGATTAGCCCCCATGGCCGTGACTTCTCCAAAAGCTGTGTGTGGCGTGCACCCTGTGTGTGGCCATGGCAGCAGGTAAAGCACTAGGCTTTCACTTCTAGGATGACATTGTTTCTACAGATGCTAAAAGTTGTGAGATACCATGCAGCAGATTATGTTCTTATTAGGATTATGTTTCTACAGATGCTAAAAGTTGTGAGACACCATGCAACAGATTATGTTCTGGTATGATTAATTAGGATTTAAGAATTTTAAGCTTAGTCACTAAACAGTTTTAAGCATTCTGTAATAACCCATCAGGCCAAAAACATACTCGGTCGTCTTTCTAACACATGAAGTTTAAAACCAGCAGTCAAGAAGCAGTACCAATATGATTAGGTTCATCTGCCAAAAGACCAGTACAAGTCCTGGTTATTTACACTCCTGTTCCCATGTCATGGTATCTTCCAGACTGAGTGAATGGGACACTACATATATCCCAGTGCTTCCCACTAAGAGGTCTCATATCCCAATGTCCTCTGTGCCCACCCTGCACACCTCATCGTTGTTGGTTAACCATGTCTGTCTTGACTTAGAATGAAAAGTGAACAATTCTTGGGTTGGAACAAGTTGGGTTCCTTTCCCCACTGGGATGTACGGTTCTCATTCCTTTGAAAGTTAACATTAGAAAATGTCTAAGAGGGGGCGCCTGGGTGGCTCAGTGGGTTAAAGCCTCTGCCTTCAGTTCAGTTCATGATCCCAGGGTCCTGGGATCAAGCCCTGCATCGGGCTCTCTGCTCAGCGGGAGCCTGCTTCCTCCTCTCTCTCTGCCTGCCTCTCTGCCTGTCAAATAAATAAATAAAATCTTAAAAAAAAAAAAAAAGAAAGAAAGAAAGAAAATGTCTAAGAGGATCATTTAATTGATAAAGAAAACACAGAGCCAAAGAAGCTAACTGACTTGCCACGATGAAAATTTATTAAGGTCACAGATGAGCCTAGAACTCCATTCTTCTAACAGCTCCTTCCCTGAGTTCCTCTGCCACACACTGCAAAACCTTCTGCTACGAGGTGAAAATGTGGTCACTCCTGGAACAGATTTCCGCAACAGAAAAATTCCCCATGCAAAATCACTGATGTGGCGATAACCCCACAAATGTACAAATGATTACTTCAACATTATCAAAGGCTATTTATGCACACAAAAGAATATTTTGCTTTCTTCAGTAAAAACTGCCAGCAAACTGTACAACCTTAAAAGACACTTGGGAAAACAAGACGCCTAAAGCAAGGAAGGCTTCTAAAAGCAAAACCAATGGACATTAAGTGAAAAGAAAAAAAAAGAAAGATGTGATTCTTCAGAGAGAACAACCACAGACACAAATGTACAGTGTATCACTGACTCTCCCGCCTGAGAAGGAGAAAGCACTATGGGCATCAGCTGCGGCTACAAACGTATTCCTTTCACAGCAACTAAATGAAAACCTACTGATAATGGTTAACAGAGGAGTTTACATGAGCTTGTGAAAGACAAATCCCATACTGATTTGGGACCCATAGGTCTCATTTCCCAAATCGGTGAACTCTCTGACTCCATTCCGTCTCCTCCAATTAGAACCCAGAGATCTCTGTCTACAAATGCTGCTTAACTAAATGCAATAATGTTCAGTCAACACAAGGTGCTTAAAAAAAAAAAAATCCAAGTTAGCACCATGACTACCTCCTTCTCTTCTTACAGGACTTCAGTTAGAATTTATCGAAATTAGATCAGCAAAAGCTCAGTTAGGTACTACTAACCTACAATTAGTAAACAGTAACAGTAACAGCTTCCCCAAAATGGGTCATAACTAAAATAAGAATGATTAGAAACTCTAAAATACTCAGTTGGATTATATAGTTAAGTATGATTCAGACCTCAACTCTAGAAGGACTGCATCACTACATATGAAATGTGGACGTGGTTTAGAATATGTCTTTCTGGGGCACCAGGGTGCCCTGGGTTAAGCAGCTGCCTTTGGCTTAGGTCATGATCCTGGAGTCCCAGGATCGAGCCCCAAGTCAGGGTGCCCAATCAGCCGGGAGTCTGCTTCTCCTTCTGACCCTCGTCTCATGCTCTCTCTCACTCTCTCTAATAAATACAATTTAAGAAAAAAAAAAAAAAAGAATACTTCTTTCAAAGAGTATAATTTAAAAACCTTTTTCAAGTATTAGAAAATGAACTTCAGTTTCTACTTGCAATTATACCAACTAACTTCACTTTCAATATATTCACCTCTGAATCTCAATGTGCAGAATTTACAAGTACTATCTTGCGAAAAGAACAAACACAGCGACCGAGTTCAGGAATTTGTGTTTCACTGCCTGGGGCCACTTAAATACCAGCCTCTACAGAAGTGTCATTCAGAAAATCTACTACAAAAAATAAAAAAGCAAACTATATTTATAAAATAAATAATTGGGGACTTACCTTATCGGAAAAAGGGGCTTTCTTATCAGAACAGAATTCTAAATTGGCTAGAAATTAGGACTAATACAAATGCTCAGTGTATATCAATGATGTACCCATGTCCCAAAAGGTTACTGGCCCATTAAACTATGGGCTTATTTAACAATAATTTATACACACATATACACACACACACAGAAAGGCAACTACTGAATAAAAGAAGACACAAGAATTAGTTAAAGTTCAGTGATAACCTACGATTTGAAATAATTTCAAAAGGAAATCACATGACATAAAGTCTTTGGCAAACACATAGCAAGGTTCCTGCCTGAGATGACTCCTAAAAAGCCATATGTTAGCACTGGTATGATCCCAAGTTTCTTTATTCAAGGAAGCTGCTTTCTAGTACATATGTTAAAGACAGCTGGTTCTCTTACATCTAGTTATGCTAATCAAATGGCTTAGCCATATAGTTTCAAAATACAAACATATCCCAAGAAGACAAGATTTGACTTAAATGGTATTTTCTCCTTGTTTTTCTTTTCTTTTTTTTTTTTAAACAATAGGTTATTAGCTCTATAATTTGAGGCCAGAGACTTCTTCACTTGGATTGGTGTTTTTCACTCTAATGGATGCTTGCTCTGGACAGCTCCCGGAAGGCTGTCAAGCCGTTGTACATGGAAATGTCAGTAACATGGGTTGCAAAAGTTCCAGAAGCAATTCAGATGGTGGAAGAGGCCGCTATCCAAACCTAGTAAGAGTCATTCTTCACAATGCAAAGTGATTACCAATCAATCAAGAAACCAAATGGTTTCTACAATAGTAGTTCTTCCTTTTGTCCAAAAATACGGTATACCGAGATATTAAGAGGCAAAAAGATAATTGGTTTGGAGAAACGGGAGCTATGGACAAGTAACCTCCAAAGCCAGTTACCTATTCTCACTTTTGCTCCAAGAAAATAAACCAGATAATACTCAAATAAATTTCTTTATTTGAATCATAGAAATCAGGAGGGACACTGACATTTAATTCATACTAAAAAGTCATTTTAGAGTTGACCTATTAGTTTACAATTAAGAAAAAGAGTTTTGAGAAGTGTGGCTATTTCTTGCACAAATAACATGGTAAGATATTCCTTACCCTGACAACTTGCCGAGTACTTGTGATGAAGGTTTTTCTTATACTCAATTCAGTTGCATCGAGGTTGAATTTTCTAGGATTTGCTTCAACTATGCGTGGGTCAAAAAGTTAAGGGAAAGCAATTTCATCATTAAAAACCTAACAAACATCATGTTAAACCACACAATCTCTCACAGGTAAGCAATAAAATCTGTCTCAGTGTTTCTTAAAACACTGTCAACTTGACATACATCATTCTCGAACCTTCTCTTCCCACAGCTGTGATGGTCTCTGTGCCTCGGAGTGGAGAAGAGCCACCCAGGTGAAGAAACAACAGCCCTTGCTGAGTTCGTTACAAATCCATGGTGAGACCATGGCTGAGCCCAGCTCTCCCAGATGCCTGCCAGCACTCTTTGTTGACTCTTTTCTGACTCCAGACCAGCTTTCCCAAGACCACTTTGCAAGCCTTTTTCACCTGCTGTTCCAGATTATCTCATTTATGTCAGGAAGCTAACCCTGCTTATTCTTCTAGAGGTCAAGGCTTCTTCAGTGAAGTTTCCTCTAATCATCTCGTTCCCAGCCTGGTCCCGCTGCCCCGTGTCAGACGCTCACATGGCTCTCTGGTCTTTTCTCTTACTGCCTGCAAATCCACAGTGCTGTTATTTGATTAACGACTGTTCCCCTGTCCCCTGAGCCCTTCACAAACCCCCACCATGAATTCCACAAGGGCTGGTACACTGTTGTTTTATCACTCCAATCTCAGTAACTAACAAAATACCCAGCTCATGGTACACTCAACAATTATTTGTTGAAGGAATGATGAAAACACAGGCATACCTCGTTTTATTGTGCCTTGTTTTACTGCACTTAGCAGACACTGTGTGTTTTACAAATGGAAGGCTTCTGGCAACCCTGTGTCGAGCAAGTCTATGGGCGCCATTTTCCAAGAGCATTCGCTCACTTTATGACTCTGTCACATTTTGGTAATTCTTACAATATTTCAAGCTTTCTTATTATTATATTTGTTATAATGATCTGTGATTGTGACTCACTGAAAGCTTAGATGATGATTAGACATTTTTTGCAATAAAGTTTTGTTTTTTTTTTTAAGATTTTGTTTATTTATTTGACAGACAGAGATCACAAGTAGGTAGAGAGGCAGGCAGAGAGAGAGAAGGAAGCAGGCTCCCTACTGAGCAGAGAGCCCGATGTGGGGCTCGATCCCAGGACCCTGAGATCATGACCTGAGCCGAAGGCAGAGGCTTAACCCACTGAGCCACCCAGGCACCCCGCAATAAAGTATTTTTTAAGACTTTTTTTTTAAAGTAATCTCTACACCCAACAGGGGGTTTGAACTTAAAATCCTGAGTTCAAGAGTCACATGCTCTACTGCCTGAGCCAGCCAGGTGCCAGCAATAAAGTACTTTTAAATTAAGGTATATACATTGTTTTTAGACAAAATACTGTCGTGCACTGAATAGACTACAGTATAGTGTCAACATAACTTTTATATGCACCAGGAAACCCTAAAAATTCACTTGTGTCCCTCTACTGCGACTACGATACTCACCTTACTGTGGTGGTCTGGAACGAACCCACAGTATCTCCAAGGTGTACGTACACCTGTTAACACTTCCGTCCTCTTTTTCTCACAATTTCTCGGTCTCATCAATCTTCTTCTCTTCCCTCTATCTCAAGGTATCTCCCTGTACCTGTGTTTTTGATCCCACCTTCTCAAGTTTTGTTCCACTAATTTTTAACAATATACTTTTTAAAATAATTTAAAAGGTACCCAGGGTCATATGATAAATAGAAATATGAACAGATAATGCCCTCCACTTATTAACTGCATATGAACCTGAAAAGCTGGTTTCTTAGATCACACAAAGAGAACAAGAGAGAAGTGAGAACATGCAACTGGCATATCTTCAAAATTTTTGATTAACTGGAATTTTTCTAGCTGAAAAAAGGCCATCTTCTCTGGTTCGTCAGTCAGGTCAGTGGACTTCCCAACAACAGCATGACTTAATAGATCCGCTTTTACTAAATGCAGTCTCATGGCACAAAATGCCTCTCTTGGACACTAGCACTGTAACTCATCACTTCTTGAACAGGAAAAAGTCCACAAAAGGATTTTCTTTTGGTTTCTAATTAACAGTGTAGGACACTGGTCTGTATACAGCTCTACAGAATAATGACTAACACTCCCAGAAGCTCACTGCATGGCAGGCCCCCCACTTATCTGCTCAGCTTACACCACCCCTATGAGATAGGTACCACTGTTACCTGAACTTTCTACTGAAGAGGAAACTGAAGCAGAGAGCAAGGCGCCCAAAGTCACCTGGCTGGTAACTGGTGTGGCCAGGACTTGAACACACGGTCTGTATTGAGGGACCAAGCTCTGAACCACTGCACCACACTGTCTCCACGTGGCCAGATTTATCACACACTGTAGAAGAAGGTGACCCTACACCTTGGCTTACTGGGCAATTATTTCAAGTGTGTCAAGGTACAAATAAGAGCACTATCGGGGCGCCTGGGTGGCTCAGTGGGTTAAGCCTCTGCCTTTGGCTCAGGTCATGATCTCAGGGTCCTAGGATCGAGCCCCGCATCTGGCTCTCTGCTCGGCAGGGAGCCTGCTTCCTCCTCTCTCTCTGCCTGCCGTTCTGCCTACTTGTGATCTCTGCCAAATAAATAAATAAAATCTTTAAAAAAAAAAGAGTGCTATCAATCAATTATAAAGAAAGATTCTAATCAATGTACTTGAGACATCAGGATAAAAACATGTTCACTTTTCTGTTGACCCCAAAGGCACAGGCACCATGGAAAAGGATATTGATGGTCTCGTCAAGGTCCTCGAGATCCCACTCTATGCTCCGGAGGTTGTTCCTCAGCTCATTGGTGGTCCAGTCGATTTCTTCCCTCGTTGCCGTAGAGGGGTCCTGGAGGAGCTCTGTCCATCTCTGAAATAATCCCTGGGCGGTGTTGACGGCTTTCTGTACCTCTCTGCAATCAATGTGAAAGGACAGAAATCACAGACGCGCTCCATGAACAAGTTAACTACTGCCTGATCTAGTTAACACCGTGATCACATACCATCTTCAGCGACTACCATCCCCAGAAGTGTTTTAGACCTTTACGGAAGGATCTTGACGAACAAATACCAAAATTCAAACCTTTAAGAATGTAACAGTATTACGTTCTCAGCTGATTTTGGAATAAAATGGTCATTATTTAAATAGCTATATCAGGTTTATTTGAGAAGGACAATTTTTTGAGAATTATTTGAGAAGACAAGTTTTTCTCTGAAGAGCTTATACTTAAAAGCCATGTAAGAAACAATCCTACAAATTAACTAAAGTGCCATTAACATTCACACACGCAGCCATTTCGTGTGCTAGTAATCTGTATTCACAAAAACAAGTCCTAACACAGCTTTCCTTTTCTTGGGGGGTGGGGGTAGTGGGAGGTGAGGGAAAAAAAGGGTCAAGGAAGGGTTATATTCATGCAACTAGCCTTTTAGAAGGGAAGTACTTTAATCTGAGACTTAAAAAAAATTGTTTTAATTCCAGTATTGTTAACATACAGTGTTAGGTGCATTTCAGATATACAATACAGCGATTCAGTAATTTCATACACTGCTCAGTGCTCATCATGGTACGTGTACTCTTAATTCTCTTTACCTATTTCCCCCAGCCCCCCCACCCCATACCCTCTGATAATCATCAGTTTGTTCTCTCTAGTTAAGAGTCTGTTTCTTGGTTTTCTTTTTTTTTTTTTAATTTTGCTCATTTGTTTTATTTCTTAAATTCCACATGAGTGAAATCATATGATATTTGTCTTTCTCTGACTGACTGACTTCATCTAGCATTATACCCTCTAACTCCATCCATGTTGTTCCACATGGCAAGATTTAATTTCTTTTTACGGTTACATTAATATTCCATTGTTTATATATATACACCTCATCTTCCTTATCCATTCATCTATCAATGGCCACTTGGGCTGCTTTCATATTCTGGTTATTGTAAATAATGCTGCTATAAACATAGGGGTGCGTGTATCCCTTTAAATTAGTGTATTTGTATTTTGGGGGTAAATACCCAGTAGTATGTTTCCTGGATCATAGGGTAGCTCTATTTTTAACTTTTTGAAGGACCTCTCTACTGTTTCCCACAGTGGTTGTACCAATTTGCACTCCCACCAACACTGCACGGGAGAGTTCTTATTTCTTTGCATCCTCGCCAACACTTGTCGTTTCTTACATTTTTGGTTTTAGACATTCTTGACAGGTGTGAAGTGATAACTCATTGTAGTTTTGATTTGGATTTCTCTGAGGATGAGTGATGTTAAATATCTTTTCATGTGTCTGTTGGTCATCCATATGTCTTCTTTGGAGAAATGCCTACTCCTGTCTTCTGCCCATTTTTAAATTGGATTATTTGTTTTTCAGGTGTTGAGCTGTATCCGTTCTTTTTATATTTTGGATACTAACCCTTTTATCAGAGTTGTCATCTGGAAATATCTTTTCCCATTCAGTAGCTTGTCTTTAATCTGAGACATTTTAAAATCCAAAATCTCATTAGAAGATTTCCTAGTATTAGTAGCTTTAAATATAAATATATATTGTTATTTAAATATGTATTAAACATACACGTAGCAGACAAGTGTGTTTCTTGTTTAGAGAGTGAAACTAGGCCATAAAGTGCTATGATTTAGAATGCTTTCAAATTAGATAAAGTCACAAAGTTGTAAAAATTTTCCCACTTCCATTCTCATGGATTGGAAGAACAAATATTGTTAAAATGTCTATACTACCCAAAGCAATCTACACATTTAATGCAACCTTATCAAAATACCAACAGCATTTTTTAGAGCTAGAACAATCCTAAAATGTATCTGGAACCACAAAAGACCCCAAAAGCAAAAGCAATCTTGAAAAGGAAAAAGCAAAGCTGCAGGCCTCACAATTTCGGACTTTATAACAAAGTTGTCATCATCAAAACAATATGGCACTGACACAAAAACAGACACAAAGATCAACGGAACACAACAGAAAACCCAGAACAGACCCACAAGCAGAACAGACCCACAAGCATAAGGCCAACTAATCTTTAACAACACAAGAAAGAAAATCCAATGGAAAAAAGTCTCTTCAATAAATGGTGTTGGGAAAACTGGACATCCACATGCAGAAAAATGCAACTGGACCACTTTCTTACACTACACACAAAAATAAATCCAAAATGGATGAAAGACCTCAATTTGAAGTAGGAAGCCATCAAAATCCTAGAGGAGAACACAAGCAGCAACCTCTTTGACACTGGCCATAGCAACTTTTTACTAGACGTGTCTCCTAAGGCAAGAGAAGCAAAAGCAAAAATAAACTACTGGGACTTTATCAAAATAAAAAGTTTCTGCACAGCAAAGGAAACAATCAACGGAACTAACAGGTAGCCTCCTTCCTGGAAAGAGATATTCACAAGAGATCTATCTGATAAAGGGTTAAAAAAAAAAAAAAAGACCAACCACTTTTGAGGCAGCATTCTATATTAGTGTAGAGAGAATGACACTGTAACTTTTCGGATATGCAAATAAAGGTAAGAGAAAAGAAAAACAACAATAAAGTTTAGCCACCTAAAAATGGGCCAATATCCACAATTTAAATGTTATAACTGAATATTATTGCATATAAAAGCCAAAAAGGAATCATTTTGTAATTAATTATATGGTCTCTTATATCAAATATTATAATCTCCACACACCTAAACTAAGAGATCTGTTTTGATCCTTCAATGATTCTTAACTGGTACTTCTGGGGGTTCACTCAGGGTGTTTGCTTCCTATAGCTTTAAGACAGAAACTGTATGCACCCTAGTCCCTCTGACAGTTTAATCCGAAGATAAAGCACTAGCAAAATGAAGAAAGGTACCTTACAATAATATTTCGGTTTGAGAATACTCATGAGAGCTAAAAAGAGTCTTAAAACAGAGAATAGAGCTATGTGGCCAGGCTGAATACATCACTGAGCTGTATGGCCAACAGAGACGTCTCCCCAGGTCTATTCAACACCCAGTTTAAGCTTAGCAGGGTCCTCTCATTGTTCCTCCCACATCAGCCTTATACTTTCTGTGTTAATGAGAAATTCTATTTAACATAGAGTTAGGAGAAGGAAGGGACTAAGCATGCGTTTTTTACTTTTTCCTATGGTTTCTGTCTGGTTTGGTGGAGAAAGAGGTACACATCTTCCCATAATACTGGGTACCTGGGTTTATTTTTAGGTGATGAATATCACCTATGGTACTAGAAGACAGAGTTAAAGAGGCATCGATCATGACATCTCATTTTAAAGAATATAAAAATTAGCAATTCTGTAAAGTACATATAAATTCCTTTTTGAGAACTAAGAAGCCTTAAAACAAAGAAGCCTGAGGCCAGGGCATACCACACTCTCCATCCCCAGAACATGATTATATTCTCAAATTAAATTCTCTATGGTAGCAATCCATACACTTTTTCTTTTTAAGGCTTTATTTATTTTAGAGAGAGAAACAGACAGAGATAGTGACAGAGAGCACAAGCAGGGAGAAGAGGAAGAAGCCGGCTTCTTACTGTGCAGGGAGACTGACAGGGGATTTGATCCCAGGACCCTGGAATCATGACCTAAACCAAGGCAGACGCTTAACCAACTGAGCCACCCAGACATCCCTCCATACACTTTTTAAATCTCAGGGATCCTTTGCACTCTTCAGAATTACTGAAGACCCCAAAGAACTTGGATTGTACAATGGAATATTACCCAGGCATCAGAAAGGATGAATACCCAACTTTTGCTTCAACATGGACAGAACTGGAGATTATGCTAAATGAAATAAGTCAAGCAGAGAAAGTCAATTATCATATGGTTTCACTTACTTGTGGAACATAAGGCATAGCATTGAGGACATTAGGAGAAGGAAGGGAAAAATGAAGAGGGGGAGGGAAACAGAGTGGGAGTGAACCATGAGAGACTCTGGACTCCAGGAAACAAACTGAAGGTTTTAGAGGGGAGAGGGGTGGGAGGATGGGTGAGCCAAGTGAGGGGTATTAAGGAGGGCGTGGACTGCATGGAGCACTGGGTGTCATATGCAAACAGTGAATGGTATTAGTCACTGTATGGTGACTAACGTAACAATAAAAAAAAAAAAAAAGAACTTAGATTGGTGTGGGTTATTATCTATTGCCATTCACCATATTAGAATTTCAAACAGATGTTTAAGAAGTATTTATCAAGTAATCAAATAAACTAAACTTGCTACACTTTAATGTTTTTTGCAAAATAAAACTTCTAAAAAACAAACAAAATTACCCTGTTTCACATGTTTGCAGATCTCTTTAATATCTAGTTTAACAGAAGACAGCTGGATTCTCATATCTCCTTCTACATTCAGTCTGTTGACATGTTTTGTTGAAGTATAGAGGAAAATGCAGCCTCATATAGATAGACAGATGGAAAAGGGAGGAGTATTTTAATAGCCTGTTTAATTGTGGATATTCTTTTTTGACCCCATACCAAAACGTAACAAAGCGGCAGTTTCTTAAAGGTTAGTTGCAATGTGGAACCTGAAACTGTATCAAAGACTTTTTCAACTCTTCATGTATTACCATCCATTGTATTTTGAATGGATCCTTTACCTGCCCATGTTTGATTTTATCACATATACTGGTCATCTGGAAAGTATTAGTTTGCTGAGTACCACAGGTCTTGAAAATGCTGACTCTTTTCATTAAACAATATCCCAAATCATATAACACCACCACCAATCTCATCAGAAAAAATTAACTACTGGGAACCTGTAAGATAATAGGAGTTGATAGAAACTTTGCAAAATTCTGGTTTTTTTTTTTTTTTTTAAAAAAGGTTCTAACTTTATCATCTGCAATAAAACCTGTCAATTGTCTATTAAGTGACAGGTTCACTTTCTTCATTTTTGAGAAAATATCTCAAGTACTTTTTAGGTAATTTTCAAGTTTGAGAACATATGCAAGTCTTTTTTTTAAAAGATTTTATTTATTTATTTGAAAGACGGAGATCACAAGTAGGCAGAGAGGCAGGCAGAGAGAGAGAGAGAGGGAAGCAGGCTTCCTGCGGAGCAGGGAGCCCGATGTGGGGCTCGATCCCAGGACCCTGAGATCATGACCCGAGCCAAAGGCAGCAGCCCAAACCACTGAGCCACCCAGGCGCCCCAGAACATATGCAAGTCTTGATAGCCAGTTTGCCAGGCATACTTTCAAGTAAAAATGAGAGTCTGTGGAGGAAAACAAAAACAAAAAACAACAACAACAAAAAAAAAACCCCGAGCTATTTCAGCTAGCAACTCAATCACAAATTGCTTTTCAGAGACAACCATCTTATACCATAATATAGCAAAAGTGCTTTGCCATACTCTCAGTTCGTCACATAGAATAGTAAAATGTGTACAAAGGCTGGGGAAAAACATTTATGTGACATAACTGATCAATATCTTTTTATCTAGAATATAATTTTTTAAAAATTCTCAAAACTGGGGTGCCTGGGTGGCTCAGGGGGTTGAGCCTCTGCCTTCGGCTCAGGTCATGATCTCAGGGTCCTGGGATCGAGCCCCACATCAGGCTCTCTGCTCAGCAGGGAGCCTGCTTTCCCCTCCCTCTCTGCCTGCCTCTCTGTCTACTTGTGATCTCTGCCAAATAAATAAATAAAATCTTTAAAAAAAAAATTCTCAAAACTTAGCAAGAAAAAAAAACCTAATTAAGAAATGGGGAGGGGGTAGGAAATGAGCAAAAGATGTGAACAGTCGCTTCACCAAAGACGACACATGGATGATAGTTAAGCACACAAGATGTCCAATACCATTAGTTATTAGAAAAATGCAAATTAAATCCACAATGAGATACCACTACTAACTGAGAATGGTTTAAAATAAATGACTGACAACACCAAAGGGCTGACCAGATAGTAGAGTAACTGGAACTCCTGTGCATTTCTAGTAGGAATACAAAATGGTACAACCACTTTGGAAAATAACATGCCTTTCTTAAATTAAACAGGTTTATGGGGCGCCTGGTAAGCAAAGGTAGTTAAGCCTCCGCCTTTGGCTCAGATCATGATCCCAGAGTCCTGGGATCGAGCCCCCATCAGGCTCCCTGCTCGGTGGGAGGCCTGCTTTTTCCTCTCCCACTACCCTTGCTTGTGTTCCTTCTCTCTGTCAAATAAATAAATAAAATCTTAAAAAGCAAACAAACAAACATGTTTATCATATGACCCAACAACCTCACTTCTAGGTGACATGAAAACGTACATTCACACAACCACCTGGAAATTCTTACAGTAGAGCTTTAATCATAATTGTCACAAATTGAAAACCACCCCCCCTCAGGCAATAGCAACTGACCTGACAAGACCTCCAGCCAGCCCAGACCACCCAGACCAGTTTGAGTGTAAGCCCCAACTCAAGCCTGCACAGACAGATCATGGAGTGACTTCTAGAATGACCAACAACTACCTTTATCACATTATAATATTAAATTCTCCACCCAAAGAGGAGCATAGGCCTCACTTACCTACCATACAATGTACACACAGGCATGTTTCCTAAAGGCACATGTGCGCCTTTCCACCCACTCTACATATGACAGACAAGCTTCTCCTTTTTAAATAATCATCCTAATCCAAAATGAAAGGAACCCATCTACACTTGCTCAGGGAATCACAGCTTTGAAAGTTATTCCCCGTGATCTCCTTATTTGCTGCAAATAAAGTTTCCTTTGTGCAACAACCCACCTGGCACAGTATTTTCTTATTTAATTTTATTTAAATTCAATTAATTAACATACAGTGTATTATTAGTTTCAGAGGTAGAGTTCAGTGATTCATCAGTTGCATAGAACACCCAGTGCTCGTTACACAGTTTTATCTGTGACTCACCAACGAGCAAACTCACATTAGTTCAGCTACAATGGGACACAGAGAAACCTTTGGGTGGGGATGGGTCTGTCCTAGATCTTATTTGTGGAGGTGGTGATTGCGCACAACTGTATCCATTTGTCAAATTGTGAAGAAATGTACACTAAAAATTAAGATCAATTTTACGGTAGACAAATTAGAACTTTAAAATCTGGATGGCTCAGTTGTTAAGCACCTGCCTTCAGCTCAGGTCATGATTCCAGGGTCCTGGGATCGAGCCTCACATTAGGCTTCCTGCTCAGTGAAGAAGCCTGCTTCTCCCTCTCCCACACCCCCTGCTTGTGTTTCTGCTCTTCCTATCTCTTTCTCTGTCAAATAAATAAATAAAATCTTAAAAAAAACCCCAAAACAAAACAGGAAGTGTATTTAAGGATCAAGATTTGATACAATTAATAATTTTTAATTTTTCAATGAAGAACATTTTTAAGGGAATATGCCTTTTTTTCTTTTTCACTGCAAGGGAGGGCAGGCTAAGGCAGGGCAGTTTTACCCGCCACAGCTTTTTGCACCATTGGTGTAAATGTTAGTACAATGGAAAAAGCAAACGACATCTGAGTTATTATGAAAAGTGTTTTAGGTTAAGGGAGTCTTCCATGAAAGGGTCAAGAACCCCTTGAGATCCAAGGACCACACTTTCGTAACTGCAACTCCTGACACTGAGAGTCGGACTTGATGGGGAGGAGGGGGCACACAGATGGATTCAATTCTGGTAGCACAGAGTGAAATCAAGGAGTCCTTAAGCATGTTCTGAAGAAGACACCAAAGAAATGGCAGGAATCAGAAAAATGCCACAAAGCAATCCCAGGATAACATTCAACACCCACAGGCCTGCCCAGTGACCTGGCTTATTCCACTCTCAATCTCTTATTTTTTCAAGAGATTTTCAGTTAGTGGCACAGACACAAGAAAGGGAAAGTGGTGATTATTTTGCAGTTCTAAGACAAATGTTTCAAGGAATTACAAAGGTGAAAACTATCAATTGTTCAAGTCTTGAAGAGCCGGAACCTGTAGTGTGTCATAGAATCCTATTTTAACAGCAGCTTGTGGGGTCCCTCAAAGTTTAAAACACCTCCCAATTTCATTTCAGTTTAGTGCTAGCCTGAAAAAAGGCGGCATGAAAGGAGAGTAGAAAACATCGTGTGTCACAAACAAATCCTTTTTTAAGCCAGATATTTAGGGTAACCAGAATTTAAGAGAACTTGGGATTTCTGGTCAGCTTCAAGAGCCCCAAGCCACACCTAATAATGTGTGAGACTCTAGCGAGACAACTCATTCAATTAGGAACCATTTGTAAATATCTGGAACTAAATATTTACAATCACTAGGCATTCCAAGGAAATCAATCAGGACAGAGGAAAACAACAACAAAAAGACAGAGGAGTATATGATAGCGTGATCTGTTTGAGATTTGTGAGGGTTTTAACAAGGGAAGAAGAGCCCACTGAGTTTTCTTCACACGACTCTCTCAGGAAGGGCAACGGAGTCGTTTCTGTAAGAAGTGGCGGGTTAGGCAGGCCGCCCTCTTCCCGCCCACATACATGCCCAGCATAGGCGGCTCTGTACAGCCCACATGAGCCCAGCACCCTGACCAGACAGCAGCAGTGGCTGACTCCTTGGGCAACAGAGATCCAATTTTGTGTAGTCTCCAGAAAGGTTAAAATCACAAAACACTGCTTTCCTTTTCCTGTGAAGTGCGGTTTACTTATTTGAGGTTTTCCTTTCAACTATGTGAAGGGAATGACTGGTGAAGTCTGATGCCCAGAACTTTCCATGAGGGGCCAGGTTTACCATGACTTTTGGATCTCTTTGGATAAGCAGACTTCTAGGTTAACCACCTGCTCACCAACAGCTCTGGGAATCCTGTCTGGCACCATGTCACCAAAAACTTGCTGACTGCTTTCCTAGAAGTACAGGGTTAGCACCTGACCCAGAGAAGGTCCCCACAACAGTCAAACAGATTTTCTGCTGCTACATCTGTTACAGATGTTTCCAAAGTCATTTCTGTCTTACCCAGTTCACGGGCAACAGAAGTCACAGTGTTGGAAAATGCCAGGGATGAAGATCTTCCACCTTGCTGTCTACCAAATGGTCTATCAAAATCAAGGGACCTGTCATATCCTCATGGGCTAAACTCCATGAACACCGGAATGAAGGTCCCTCACTGTGGTCCACATCAATGCCCAGAGAGCTACTGCCAGGCAACTGTCAAAAGTGAAAACACAGTCCACATCTTTGAAGAATCTTTTGGACCAAAATGAAGTCATCAAAGCTTTCAAAACCAGATTCTTCCACTCATTACACATAAAAAGTTGACACTGTCAGAACTAACCTAGTTTGTTTCCGAAGCCAAACACTAACCCTCTGTCATTGCTAGCTGAGCCTCTCCCATACAACATTCTAGTCTGTTCTACCATGGGGAAGGGCCCAATATCCCAACCAACCTCTAGGACTAAAGGCAATACATCTAGATGTCCATTAAAATCACCAAATTTTCTTCTCTAGATCTTGCCAAGTTTCTCAGAAAAGTTGGAGGAAGGAGTATCTCAGCCATTAGGGAGCTTTGATTTTGCAGAATCTGCCATTCGGCTATGCCAACAAGTTGCAGAGTAATTGTAGCTGCAACCTCCGTCAGCCTTCTAATTTCTCCTTTTTTCTTTCACCATGCTGACAGACTCCAAATTGGCATCTGTTCCAGTTCCTGTGGCTATATAACAACCATCCCAAAACTTAGTGGGAGTAAAACAAGCATTTATTATCCTCATGGATTCTGCAGGTCAGGAAACCAGATGGCTGGTCCCTGCTCCACAATGTCTCGGGCTGCAAAAACATGGGCTCCCCAGTGGGGTCTCTGTGTCTCTGCACATGATCTCCCTAGCAGAGCAGCTGCAGTATAGCTGGACTTCTCACATGTTAGCTCCGGACACCCCTGCCTTCCGTCCCAAGTCAGGAAGAAGCAGGTGGAAGCTGTATGGGCTTGGCTATCTTTTAGGACTTAAGCTTCGGGAGTCAAGCAGTGTCATCTCTGCCTCATTCTGTCAGGGGAGGCAATCAGGTCCCAGGGAAAGGAACTAGGATCTCAGCCTGGTAGGTGAATGTCAGCTTCACAACTTCAGAAAAGCAAAGGAGGCAGGATAGATACTGGGGTGGCCACCTGTAGAAAAAGACAATAGGCCACAAGACCAGTATCTGGGGCAGGCAGCGCTCGTTCTGCACAACTCTACTGAGAGGTTCCTGTTTCATCAATAGACTGAGAGGCTAGGAAAGGCAGACGGTGTCCATTCCAGTAATGAAATCTGAAAAACTCAGGCTCTGCGAGCCTCTGTAATCATATCCCCCTCCCGCCCATATCCTACCAACCTCCTTCCACCACCAATCTCTCGTGCTAGGTAAGGGGGGAGCTCTGGTTGCTGCTTGGCTTCCGTACTCACATCTTCTGTATTTGAGGGGAAAACCACACACACTCCTTTCACTTGACCTCACTGTCATTTCTGAATTCAACTGTACTGTGATACCTTTTGCAATTACTCTTGTGGGGGAAAAACTGACTCTACTTATTGACCTACAGTTATATACAATTTTGACCTCAATTTGCTGCTGCTTCCACAACCCCCCTGGGATAGTACCACTACTACCAATGACACCGCAGGTCAGAGTCATGACTGGCTTGAACTCGTCTTCACTTTCACTGTACTTGCCACTACAGCCTTCATAGCTGTTTTCTTGAAACTCTCACTTCCTTTGTTTTTGTGACATTGGGCTTTTAGTTTCTAGCAGTTTTCTCTTTCCTTTTCTTCCACTTGGTCCTAGTGTTTCTCAGCACTTTTTAGAACTTCTAGGTGCTCATCAACACTCAGAGGTTCCAATGACCCCTTTTAGCTGAAAACTCCACTCCCCAACAGCATTACCAACCCTAGTCACTCACCCAGGATTAATTCCTGGATTTTTGGCTGCCTGCAGGACCATTCCATTTGCCTAAAACCAAACTGATCTTATCCTGCCTACAAGTAAATAAATAAAAAGCAAGGATTCAAACAAACAGATAAAGCAGAAATAAAGTCTGCTTCCTTCTCTAACTTCCCCTTTTCAGTCAACAGTGCCTCTATCTTCCAAGATTTCAAACTTGTCTAGACACTCTTCCTCTTCTCACTTTGCACAACTTCTACTTAAGTTCAATCACTGGATTTTAGATCTGGAAGAAACTTTCAAGATAACTAGTCTGCACTCGTTAAACACACAGAACTGGGCCCAGGCATCTTGGCTGTTTGCGTCATACGCTTCTGACCCTGACTATGAGGTGCCTTCCAGTACCAAGACTACTCAATCCCATCTTTGCTAAGCCTTTGGACAGATCTGTTTTCTTTGTGGAATCAGAAGACCTGGGTCTGAACCCTTAACAGCTGTTTGACCATAGGCAAGTAAACAATAACTGCTAGTTAAAACTGCCTCTTAACTGCTAGTTAAGAACTCACAATAGGAAACAGGGGCGCCTGGGTGGCTCAGTGGGTTAAGCCTCTGCCTTCAGCTCAGGTCAGGATCCCAGGGTCCTGGGATCGAGCCCCACATTGGGGGTCTCTGCTCAGCGGGGAGCCTGCTTCTTTCTCTCTCTCTCTGCCTGCCTCTCTGCCTACTTGTGATCTGTCTGTTAAATAAATAGATAAATAAATAAATCTTAAAAAAAAAAAAAGAAGAAGAACTTACAATAGGAAACAGATTAAATTTAAACTCCTCAGCTGGGTATTCCACATCTTCCTCCCCCAAACTGGCCGACTTTAATATCCAACCTAATTTTTTTCACTAAAACAAAATCTGTGTCAGTTGGCAGGGCTCCTTCCCATCCTCCCCTTTCTCATTTCTGGCTCTAGACCTCTGCTGGCTGCTTCCCCAGCAAAGAAAGAGTCCCTACATCTCTGCAAATGAAAAGCAGACATTTCCTTTAAGGGCTAGAATGAGACCCTATACTTGCTTCACTAAAATGTCCTTGACCAACAGTCCTACTGCGGTCTTTCCTTTTTTCAGTCTCCATAACATCTCAATTCTACTCTGAAATCTTACACACAATGCACATTGTCTTTTGCCTACACTCTGCATATCTGCATAGTGTTGTCCAACTAGACTACAATTTCAGCCAAATATAGTATTAGGCATTCAATAAACTTAAAACAAATGTGTACAAAGTCTTTATGGTGAAACATCTGATTCTGATTTTAAAACGCAGAATGTGAGATCTCACTTACATTCATTTCATTACACTAAGATTTCCTTGCAAGCAACTGATTTCTTTTTCAGTGATTATATCAATAAATAGTTCTCTCAACAACGTGAATAAAATGCACAATGCTCGCCTTCAAGAAACTCACAATCTAGAGTTAAGAAGGCAGCACATACAGACAAATGCCAATTAAAGAATATAACGTAAGAGGGGTGTCTGGGTGGCTCAGTGGGTTAAAGCCTCTGCCTTCAGCCCAGGTCATGATCCCAGGGTCCTGGGATTGAGCCCCACATTGGGCTCTCTGCTGAGGAGGGAGCCTGCTTCCTCCTCTCTCTCTGCCTGCTCTCTGCCTGCTTGCGATCTCTGTCAAATAAATAAATAAAATCTTAAAAAAAAAAAAAAAAAAAGAATACAACATAACATACACCATATTGCTCATCTGCTTACTCAGGCCATTATTTCAACATTGATCCACAGCCAAGAACCTGGAAATGATCCTTACTCAGGCACACAAAGCCTCCAAAACAAAATACTAAAGAGCCACAACATTCATGCCTTTTACCTACAGGAGAGGCTCACTTGGTACCAACAGACTCTCATTGCTCAATTTTGTGGTTTTCTAAGTTAGTTCAATTAGAAGTTACAAATTCTAAAAAGTTGCCAACAAGACAGGGAAAAATACAGAACCCAAAACTCAAAATGTATGCACTCATCAAACAAGCACCACATGAGTCCCTAACAAAATACAAAGATGAAAACAACACAATTCAAACATGGCGTTTTTTTTCTCTTCGCAAATGAGTAATGATTTCTTAAAATGAGAATCCCAGGACTCTTAGGAGATCAGGGGAAATGGATGGGGGTTGGAGAGAGAGTGGAGACAGGGTATATTCTGGAGGGCAATCTGGTAATACGCATCGGAAACTTTGAAAACGTGCTCACTCTTTGAATTAGCAATTCTGCCGCCGGAAAACAGGCTCTGGAAATAATCAGAAGCAGCAATAAAGACGTGTCAGGCATTCACTCTCCTTGCCACTACTCTATTTGTAATAGTGAAAAACTAGAAACATCCTGTCATCCTCGGTAATCAATTATATTACATTTATATGGCAAAATACAACGTAGTCCTCAAAAGCCCCCCCCCACTGAAGACATTCTGAGGATATAAAAAAATACAGCTGGCCCTCCGGTCCCCTTTCTGCCATCTTTCAGTGCCGCCACAATGTGCACATGAATGTCCTGCCAGAGTCTCCAAGAGCATTAGCCACGCTGAGGAGGCAAACGCCAGGTTCTTCCTCGGCCATGCTCCGAAGTCCTCGTCCCGTCTCTACCTGTGAGGACGAAGCAGGGTTACACTGGCGAACGTGAAGTCACGGGAGATCAGAGAGCTGGGAAAATTGCTGTGAAACCCACAGGCAGGTTAAACATGTGTGGAGCGATCAGCCCCAGATGTGATGTACTCAAAGATCTAGAAAAATGGCAGAATAATCTGCTCCCGTACCACTATCTTGGTTTCATCATATGGATAATCTCTGGGATCAATCAACCTCTCACGAGTGGCCTCATGGACCATGAAGAAGCAAGATGAAAACACACACGAGGGAAAATCCTGGGATCCTTCTTCTAGGGATATAATACATATGTGTAAATAAGGTGCCTCAAAAAGAAAAAAATATACAGATGAAAAGATTATAATACAGTTTGATCCCAATTTCTAAAACAATTATTCGATAATAATAATATACACATATATAAGTCCTGGCCTTTCTGCTTATAAGTGTATAAGCCTGAAGTTTGTTTTGTTTTGTTTTGTTTTAACTAAGTTTCATTTTCTTCATTTGTAAAATGATAATAATAGTATGAGTACTTACTTTGTAAGGACTAAAAAGATAATTACTGTTAGGTTCTTAGCACAGTGCCTAATACATAGTAAGAGATCAAAAACTGGTGAAAAATATTGCCTATAACTATTTTTTTAAGGATTTTATTTACTTATTTGACAGGCAGAGATTACAAGTAGGCAGAGAGGCAGGCAGAGGGAGAGGAGGAAGCAGGCTCCCTGCCAAGCAGAAAGCCCAATGTGGGGCTCGATCCCAGGATCCTGGGACCATGACCTGAGCCGAAGGCAGAGGCTTGAACCCACTGAGCCACCCAGGCGCCCCCTGCCTATAACTATTAATAGAAGTTAAGAACAAAAACACACAAAAATTTTAACAAATTATTTCTGGATGGTGGCATTTCAAGAAATTTTTATTCTTTTTATATTTTTGTTTCTTAGATTTTCTAAAATAAGCATATATTGGTTTAACATTAGTTTGAATGTTACTCAAAAACCAGTAAGACGTGGTCTTTCCTCTCAGAAAGGGCACCTTATTTGGCTGGAAACACAGAAACAGACCTTTTTCTTTCTTTTTTTTTTTTTTTTAAGATTTTATTTATTTATTTGACAGAGAGAGAGGAAGAGATCACAAGTAGGCAGAGAGGTAGGCAGAGAGAGAGAGTGGGAAGAAGGCTCCCTGCTGAACAGAGAGCCTGATTCAGGAATTGATCCCAGGACCCTGAGACCCAGAGCTGAGCTGAAGGCAGAGGCTTAACCCACAGAACCACCCCGGCACCCCAGAAACAGTTAAAAGAGAATGTTTACTGGGCATTTAACATGTGCCCCCAACTGCTAGGCCATTTACATGTATTAATTCACTTTATCCTTATAACCAATAAGGCAGGTATTGTTAAGTCAATTTTGTACAGTGCTAAGCCACTTTGTAAAAACAGGTTCAAAGAGGAGAATTCAATAGCCAAAGTTACACCAAGTAATTAAAAGGTTATGATCCCAACATTGGGTGGGCTCGATTACCAAAAAACAGTTCTTTCACCAAACTTCACTGCCTTCTGAAGTCAGATAAAAAGAAAAATTACACCCAGAATCCACGTTCCTTTCTCTTTACCCCCCTTTACTCTTACAGAACTTATCACCACCTGACATACCACGTTAGTGGTCTGTTTCCTGTCCCTAGAATGTAGTCTCCGTAAAAATGGGATTTTGTTTGCTCTCTGCTGTACCCTCAGCTCCTAGCACACAAAAACAGACACTCCATAAGGGTGTTAGAATAAAGGATTCTGAATAGAGAAGTGACCTAATCGTGTCTCTGTGGACACATCTGGTAGCAGTGCAAAACTTGCTGAAGAAGTTGCTTGCAGACGTCCAGGTGGGAGAGAACTAGGACAAGCACTACAGTAGAAGAACCATAAATAGGGAGGGAGAAGAGATTCCAGAAGTATCCAAGGGATGGCCCTGATAGGACATGATGACCAAGTAGACGTGGGACTGAAGGAGAATGGGGAGTCAGGAGTGGAGAGCTAAAAGGAGGAAGATCTGGTGAGGCATCTGTAGGGAGGGAAGAGAGTGGGACCAGAGTGACCAGATGTGCTCAGATACACGGGCAATACCTGATGCAGGGGAATAACGAAGCTGCCCCAGTGGCAGCACATGGACAGGATCCACCCAAGAGGCTACGAGCGAAGGGCAGGGGGAGGTGATTCAGGAGACCCTGGAGTTTCAGACACTGAGTTCTGGTGTTATAAACACCACTGGGAATGAGGCCAGGTTGGGTCCCCACATGCCCTGAGAGCTCAGCTGCCCCACTGTGGTGGTTTTCTCCTCTGTGTCCTGGGATTCTGCTCTGAATGGGACACTGATCGTGTCAAACCCTCACAAACCTAGCCCAAACATCTGGGCATTAAGAACTGCATATTTTGGGGCACCTGGGTGGCTCAGTGGGTTAAAGCCTCTGCCTTTCGCTCAGGTCATGATCCCATGGTCCTGGGATCGAGCCCCACATCGGGCTCTCTGCTCGGCGGGGAGCCTGCTTCCCCCTCTCTCTCTGCCTGCCTCTCTGCCTACTTGTGATCTCTGTCTGTCAAATAGATAAACAAACAAACAAACAAAAAACAGAATCCCTACTGAACTTTAAAAAAAAAACAAAAAGAACTGCATATTTCAATTCACACAGCTTTCTAACTGGTCCCCTTTTAAATCTTTCCTCACATGGATGTCTCCAACAGTACTACCAGATCAATATTCCCCAAAACCCTCATTTCATTCCATTTCCCAGATTGAAAAATCTCCAATGGCTTCAAAATGAGACTTTCCTTGACCCTATTCTATCTATACTGTGAAGTTTTAACAGTGTGAGTAGAACCAGGCAGTTAGAATTTGAATCTTGGGTCTACCATTTCTTAGCTGTGTGACCCCAAGCAAATAACCCCTCTGGGCTCCCTTGGTTCCTCATCTCTAAATGTGGGTGGTACCCACATCACAGAGCTGTTCCTATCAAGTGAAAATGTTTATAAAGTCCTTACTTAGCTCAAAACGCCTGAACAGGAGCTGTATCCTTTAAATGTTAGCTATTATTATTACTTCCCTAAATAAACTTCCTATAGTACCCGGGACACACTCCTTGATCATTTCTAATACACAATGCCCATCTCAGGGCATCTGTTGGCGGTGTTCCCACCCAGGAACCACTACTCTTCAACCACCACCACCACCACCACGAGTATTTATTTAACATTTACACCGTATATTCAAGGTGCTGGGCTGGAAATATAGGAAAAATAAATAGCCCCAAACCCTCAGAGCTCATAGTCTAATAATGAAAGACAGCCAGAGGAAGAGGTGTAATAATGTGTTACAAGGGCCAAGGGAAGCACTTCCTGGAGGCAATGCAGTTGCTTACACTGATCTTCAAAGCTTAGTGGGTGAACCAGGCAGAGTGGGTGTAGGTGGAGTAAGAGCAGCCAGGACTGTGGTCGTAATCACTAAGCCTGACCTTGCTGGAGCTCTGAGCTGAGAACGGGCAGACGGGCCAGAGGGTAAAGGACAGCTGCATCACGGTGGTCATGGAGAGTCTGGACTTTAAACAGGCAGCCACGAAATGATGCTAAGTGCAGAACCCCTGCTTGGGTTCTAGAAGAGCTACACATCTTCTACCCACCATGGGCTCCACACATGACTATGGAATGCCTGCAATGCACTGGTTGTGACTGAGGAACTAATTTTTTAATTTCAATTAACTTACATTTAAAAGCTGATATGCAACTCAGTTACTGGAAAATTTTTAAGTATGTCTGGGATGTTTGGGTATGTGAGTCTACTCTTTCAACTGTAAATTCAATATACTCTAAATACAGAGCAAATATTCCTGATGAAACTTTAGTGTCCAAATTGAAATGTTCTGTATGTGTAAAATATACTCCAAATTTGAAAACTTAGTACAGAAAAAGTAAAATATCCTATTATAATCTTCATATCAGCCATCTGTTGAAATATTTTGAATACATTAAGGATGAAATTAAAATTAATTTCACTAGTTTCTTTTTACCCCCCCCTTTTTTTTTAAAGATTTTATTTATTTATTTGACAGACAGAAATCACCAATAGGCAGAGAGGCAAGCAAAGAGAGAGGAGGAAGTAGGCTCCCCTCTGAGCAGAGAGCCCAATGCGGGGCTCGATCCCAGGACCCTGGGATCATGACCTAAGCTGAAGGCAGAGGCTTTAACCCACTGAGCCACCCAGGCACCCCCCCCTTTTTTTTTGAAGTGAGCTCTACACCCATTGTGGGGCTTGAACTCATGCCATGGAGATCAAGAGTGACATGCTCCACCAACTAAGCCAGCCAAATGCCCCTCTTTTTACTTTTTAAGATGGCTACTAGGGCATGCCTGGGTGGCTCAGCAGGTTAAGCCTCTGCCTTCAGCTCAGGTCATGATCTCAGGGTCCTGAGATCAAACCCCACATCGGGCTCTCTGCTCCGTAGGAAGCCTGTCTCCGCCTACCTCTCTGTCTACTTGTGATCTCTGCCTGTCAAATAAATAAATAAATAAATAAGATGGCTACTAGGAAAATGGCATATATGGCTCACATTATATTTTAGATAGCACTAACCCAAAAGAACCAAAGGCAGATGACTAGAAGCAGGCAAACCAAATAAGAGACTCTTTAATAAGAGTCCAGATGAGACACAGGCCTGAATTATCTCAATTCTACCCATCTTCATAACCTAATTCAAGACCTACTACTACTTCTAAAAGCTTTTCCAATCATAACCAATTTTAATGAGTTGCTTTTCTCAGAACTACTGGGGCAGTTAATCTTCTGTAACATTTGTTTTAGCACTCAATTTATCCCCTGTCATTTCTACTTAATTTTGGGGTGAGTTGTTTCTCAGAACCATCAGCTGCTAGGCTAAGGGCCAATTTTCCACGTTGTGTGATGCATTTTCAATACTTCCAATAAACAGAGGTACACAGTTCCCCAGATATCCTGTCACAATCTGGAGACACCCTTGTGGCTAACTTTACCTTCTATGGCAGAAGATATCACCAATCTCTTCCTTCAGACACCTTAAGGACACAAGCTAAAATGATAAAAAAAAAGTCAACCAAGAATCCAGGCCAATGTTCCGATACAGCAGTGATATCTCATCAGTGAGCAAGCACTGGTAGACTCTATAGGATACTATCAGTGGAAAAAAAGGCCAAGATGGTGCCGCAATTTAACATTTTCAGATTCCATTAAAAATCAAACAAACAAAAAACTTCTGATTATCCCTGGTTTCCAGATGATAACCTTTGCAACCTGAGCATCAAGAACTTTCATTTGAGGGAAAGACACATGGCTTTAACATTTAAAAATTAACCTCTAAACTAATCCTTCTAACAAATAACACATTTTCCAGGTAGAGAGCCACACATTACTAATCAAACTGCAACTCAGTTTTCCCTATCTACCTTTAAGTAGGATGAAGAAAGAGACCTTTACGGATAATGTTAAGAAATACATATTTTACTGCATCATGGATAACAAAGTACTTCACCTAAAGTACCATGTAAATTTTCTTAGAAGAATCCTTAAAAAACACAAACACTCAAGCAACTGGTCAGCATTAAAAAGAAACTAGCAGCAACTAGTTGGAAGCAAAGGGACACTTTGCGGTTATTAGCCCTGATCTGGGAACTATGGAGTTGTCAGATTTTTTTTATGTCTGACATTTAAAACATAAAGCTGACAAGTTACAACAGCATGAAAACCGACCCCCCCCCCTTTATTTGTTTAATAGTTATAAAGATAATCTAACAAAGTGCAAATAAAGTTTCTATCTCCAAACAACCGAGCAATCAAAGATGGAGTCAGGACAGCTCCTAGGGAAAAAATAAGTTAAGGCAGTTCTGTTCTGAAAGGCTGGATAAGAATGGGGGAAACCTGTCAAAGAGCCTGGATGAAATCAGGGAGTTAAAAAGAAAGCACTCACTTCCTTTAGCACTGTGGGAAAATCCCAGTTGCTAATAGAAAGCTGAGGAAAGTTTAGTTTGGCTGATTTCATTTTGTTTTCCTTCCAACATCACCGCCGAGTTCGAACGACTGCTTTCCTCCCCTCACATTACTCAGTAAAAACGCCCCCACTGAATTGAGTTGTCTTCCGGAGCCCTGCTCCCCCGCAGCCCAGCCTGCAAACGTGCTCAGACGCCTCTGGGCGTGTTGTGGTCTCACCACTCTGCGGGCCGGCGCTCCAAACTCAATGGACAATGGGAGCTCACCCCCATCAACGCCAACTACAAAGCTCAGGAGGGCCATTTCCCTTTTCCTGCCCAGATGCTGTTTTCCCTCCTTCGAAGTAGGGCCCCGTGCTCCACTAGAGCCCCGGTGTGGGCTGGGACGCGTGTTGCCCTCCCCACCTGCAGAGCTGCTGATCCCCTAGCACCCCAAGTAAGTTGCATCTCCGCGCACAGCCCAAAAGGGATCCCCTTCCCCAGGGGCTTGGTTGGGGGTACGGTTTTCACAGTCCAGGTAGGACGGAGAGGGGAGGTCTCTGGACGCTTGGTCATGGCCCTGCAAGCTAAGCCGTCCTCACTGTCCCCTCCCTAGCCTCCACTTGTCTCCCCTCCCCCTCCAGAGAGAAGAGCGGGGAGGTGCGGGCTGGCAGCACGGCCACCTCCTCCTCCAGTGGAGCCCACGGGGACACTCACCCTTTCACCACAAAGAAGGGGTCCTCCATGGACATGGCGTCCCGGAGCCCGGCTGCCTCACGCCCGCTCCGCGCACAGGGCGCCCGCGCCCTCCGAGCCTCCTCCGGCCCACCCCACCGGTCTGCCGCAGCCGCCGGGGCCTCGGCCCGAGGAACCCAGAGCAGCTGGCGCGCTCAGGCCGGGGCGCACGAGACCGCCGCCGGTCCAGCACTCGATCGCCCCGCAGACCGAACCCCCGACTCTGACGCCGGCCCCCGCGCCCGCCTCCTCCGCCGGCTCCTCCCGGCGCGTCTGGCCGGCTTGACCCCGCCCCCGAGCCCCGCGGCCGCGGCCAACCACAGACGCGGCCCGCTGCACCACTTCCGTACCCGCTCTCACGTGACCAAGGCCAGCCCCGCCCCCCGTCGGCGGGGCTTGGGCGCTACGTCACTCAACCCTGGAGGCGGGGCTCGGAGGCGGGTGGGCGAGGGCTACAGTTACTCCCTTGGCGACTCAGGTTTGCTCCCTCCCGGAGGGCAATACCCCAGTACCTGATCTTTATGATTTTTTTTACCTTTCCTGTACTTTTAACACTTAATTTTGATGACAAGATTTATAAGTTCATCTTGTCCATGCAATGAAGCACGCTCATATACATTATCTGACTATGATAATGTTGCACAACCCCTTTATGTAGTTCTTACTATGTGTCCCGCAATGCCCTCAAGGCTGAATGTACATTATCGCAATTTTCCTGGGGGTAAGGTATTATTTCCAATTTGTAAATGACAGAAATTCAGAGGTTTCAAGACTGCCTGTGGTCACACACCCTGGACCTGGCAGTCACAGATTCTATGCGCTCTCCGCTAAACTGGGTGTATTTTCTATTGCCGTGCACCCTGCAAGTGAGCAGTAATTTTTCTCATACAGCATACCGGGCTTCCCTAGAGAGAGCTCCTTTAAGAGACCAAGAAGGGACCAGTGATGGCAATTTCTTCCCCGCTGTAGTTCAAAAGCCCTTCCAGATAGCATTTTGGTCAAAACAATTAGCCAGCTCTCCTGCTATGTATGCTATAGGCTTTGTGAACTTTAACTGCTGATGATTACTGAGCACTTAACTGTGTGTCAGGCACTGTACCGCTATCTCAGTTGCTCTCATAATGAGATAATTGCCATTATTATCCCCATTTTAAGAATGAGAAATCTGAGATTCTTGGAGTTTAAGTGACTTGCTCAAGGTCACCAGTCCTTTTGGAGATGGAAGAGTCCTCAGAGCTAGACAAAACCCATGTGAACCTGGATTCTATTATTTGGTTTCTCATCTCAAAACATGAATAACAATATTTAGCCTGTGGATTATCGTGAAGGTTAAATAATAATACATGTAAACCCCAAGGCCCCCAAACAATGGGGCAGCAATTGCAAAGGTGCAACTAAACCAACATGAGTTTGCTCTTCTGTGAGTCAGAAACTGAACCATGTTGAGTCGTCACACAAAGAAAACTTTTATTTTCAGCAAATAAGGAGAGTCTTGGGAGTCTTGACTTCCCAAGAGAGGGTGGATGGGTTCCTTTTGTTTAGGATTAGGATGAATTGTTAGATAAGGGAGCCTTGTTCGTATGCAGAGGCAGGCATAAGTTTGCCCAGTGCCTTAAGGAAACATGCCTATACATGCGTTGTACGTTATGTGAATGAGTGTAAGTCTCCTCCATAGGCAGATATATTATAATGAAGTAAAGGTAGTGTAGGTCACTCCAAAGGTCACTCCATGGTCCATCTGCACAGTCATGAGTGGGGGTACAGGTAGTCTGGGCTGGTGGGAGGCCTTATCAGGGCCTTCACCATCACCTGAGGGGTGGTTTTGGGTTTCCTGTGCCTGAGTTGAGAGGTAAGCGGAAAGAAGAGCTTAAGGCAAGGTGTAAGATAAAGATTAGTGAGTACAAACAGGTAGACATGTAGGCAGTCAATGAAGCTGAGGAGGAGAGAGGTGAAAATCTCCATTCTGGGATGCCTGGATGGCTCAGGGTCTGCCCGTCAAGTTAAATGTCTACTTTCTGCTCAGGGCATGATCCCAGAGTCCTGGGATTGAATCCTGCATCTGGCTCCTTGCTCAGCGGGAAGCCTGCTTCTCCCTCTGCCTGCTGCTCCCTCTGCTTGTGCTCTCTCTTTTTCTCTCTGATAAATAAATAAATAAGATCTTAGGGAAGAAAAGAAGATCTCCCTGCTTCTGAGACCCAGGAGGAACAGCGAGGTCAGATGTGGGGAAAAGAACTTTGGAGAGAGAACCATTCAATTTGGCTATGGGCATATTGAGATAGGAAGGTGAAAAGGATCATTGTTCATTCATTCAACAAACACATGTCATTGAGAATACTGATTAAGAGCCATACTCTTAATACTGATTAAGAGCCACATTGCTGGAGTTCAAATTCCAGTTCTGCTGCTTCCCCACTATGGTGTCTTGGGCAAGCTATTAAATTTCTCCTTGTTCTCATCTGTGAAATGGACTGCATCCCAACACCTTCCTCACAGAGTATCACAAGAATTAAATGAATTAATGTGTGAAAGGTGCTTAACAATGCCCAGCACCTGCTGTGCTCTTACTGTGTGCTAGGCAGTGAGGACACAGACATGAATAGTCTTGGTCCTTGCCTTCAAGGAACTCTCAGATTGGTGGGACACACAGGCCCCATGGAAAGGAAAGCTATAATTAAAATGAGGGAGAAACAAAGGAAGTTACTTCTTTTTTCTTTTCTTTCTTTCTTTTTTTTTTTTTTTTTTTTTTTTAACTTTAACATGCCTCAGGTCCTGGCATACACAATTACTCAAAAAAAAAATCTCAGCAAAAAACCATCTCCCCCTATTTCCCTGCCTCCCCCCAAAAAACCAAACCCTTAAAAATTCTTATGGAATAAAAATAAAATAAAAACAGTAGTTGCCTTGATGTGGGTGTATTGACTGGGAAAGGAAATTTTCTGAGGGGTGGATGTTGTATATCCTGATAGGAGTGTGGCTTATACAGTCAAATGCCTTTGTTAGACCTCATAAAACTGTAACATTTGGATTCTGTTCATTTCATTTCGCTGGAAGAGGCTGCCATGCCACCTCTGAGTTTTCTGTGCAGTCCTGAGAGGGCGTCCAGGAGAAACTCCAGTCCCTGAGTGAGTCTGCAAAGGTAGGAGAGTGGGTGATGGAAGGAGCCTGCTGGGGGCCAAGCACAGGTCACTAGGTCAGGGATTGGATGAGAATGAGGATCAGAAAGTATAGAATCACATCCTATCAATAAGGATTCCAAGGCAGACCGGAGCCATTGCTTTCCCCTAAAAGCTGGGGGGGGGGGCTCCATGACACCCCAGCAAAGGAATCCCTCCTACTCTAAAATGGGAATAAAAATACCCAACCTGTTCCCTCACTGGGTTGTTTTAAGGATCAACGGGTTGCTGTAAGTGCCCCAAATCCTTTTTAAAGAGTAATTTAAAAATTTTTCCTTGGGCACCTGGGTGGCTCAGTGGGTTAAGCCTCTGCCTTCAGCTCAGGTCATGGTCCCAGGGTCCTGGGATCGAGTCCCGTATCGGGCTCTCTGCTTGGAAGGGAGCCTGCTTCCTCCTCTCTCTCTGCCTGCCTCTCTGCTGCTTGTGATCTCTGTCTGTCAAATAAATGAATAAAATCTTAAAAAAAAAATGTTTTCCTTGTGGTAAAATATAAGTAACAATTTACCATCTTAACCATTTTTAAGCATTTAATTCCGTACTGATAGATATACTCACAGTGTTGGCTTAACCAATGTCCAGAACTCTTTTCATCTTTGCAAAAACAAAACTCTGTACCAACTCAACGACGCTCTTCTACCCTCCCCCCATCCCCTAGCAACCACCGTTCTACTTTCTGCATCTGTGAATTTGACTACAGTAGGAATCCCCTAACCAAAAACATGCAGTATTTGTCTTCTTGTGATTGGCTTATTTCACTTAGCGTAAGGTCCCCAAGATTCATTCATGTTGTAGCATGTGTCAGAATTTCCTTTTTTTTTTTTAAATGCTGGATAATATTCAGTTGTGTGTACATACAATATTTTGTTTATCTATTCATTTATCCATGGTCACTTGGGTTCCTTCTCTCTTTTGGCCATCGTGAATCATGATGCATGAACATAGGTGCACAAATACTGGTTCAAGACCCTGCTTTCAATTCTTTTGGGTATATAACCAGAAATGAAATTCCTGGATTGTATGTTAATTCTATTTTAATTTTTTGCGAAACCACCAGAGTGCCTCCACAATGGCTGCACCGTTTTACAATCCCACTTACAGTGCACAGGGTTTCAATTTCTCCACATCCTTTCCAACACTTGTTATTTTGTTTGTTTGTTTGTTTTTAATAGTACCCCTACTAACAGGTGTAACGCAGTATGTCGTTGTGGTTTTGGTTTAGAGTTCCCTGATGGTTAGTGATGTGGAGCATCTTTTTGTGTGCTTGTTGATCATTTGTGTATTTTCTTTGGCAAAATATCTATTCAAATTCTTTTTTTTTTTAAGATTTTATTTTTAAGTAATCTCTAGACCCAATGTGAGGCTTGCGATCTTGACCCAAGATCAAGAGTCACATGCTCTACCAACTGAGCCAGCAGGTTCCCTTCAAATTCTTTGCTTATTTCTTGAGTTGTTTTTCGTTGCTGAGTTCACTCTCAATCCTTTTTGAGAGTAAGGGAGAAAAGGGAGAAAAGTGTTACATACACGTTAGGTATTACATTCTTCATCATTTTCCCAATTTTTTAAAAACCCTGTGTTCTAGAACACTCCAGGAAACATTCACTTATGTTGGTTTCCATTGATCCAGCAATGACTATGTTTCCCAGTCCCAGACACAGGAAACAGACACACAGTGGTTATTTTCTTTCCACTCCTTGGATGTTACCAGCATCTCCCACTCTTACTCTCTACATATTGGTTTAAAATAAATAGGGAGGAATTCTATTCAACTCATATATACCAACATTAAGAAGTGATTAAGAGGGGCACCTGGGTGAGTCAGTGGGTTAAAGCCTCTGCTTTCGGCTCAGGTCATGATCTCAGGATTGAGCCCCGTGTCGGGCTCTCCGCTTAGTGGGAAACCTGTTTCCTCCTCTCCCTGCCTGCCTCTCTGCCTACTTGTGATCTCTGTCAAGTGAATAAAATCTTAAAAAAAAAAAAGTGATTAAGAATTTTTTTTTAAGTACGAGCCAGGCCTGATGTGGAGCCCAAAGCAGGGCTCAAACTCACAACCCTGAGATCAAGACCTGAGCTGAGATCAAGAGCCAAATGCTTAACTGACTGAGCCACTCAGGTGCCCCAGTGATTAAGAATTTATAGAATGTACATTTGGTGATTATTAGAGATGTTTTAAAGTGTACAATGACAAATATGGAAAACAGCAAGACACAACATTGAATATATGATACACATTTTTTAAGAGATTTTTAATTATTTATGTAACAGAGAGAGAGATCACAAGTATACAGAGAGGCAGACAGAGAGAGGGAAGCAGGCTCCCTGCTGAGCAGAGAGCCGGATGCGGGGCTCCATCCCAGGACCCTGAGACCATGACCTGAGCCAAAGGCAGAGGCTTAACCCACTGAGCCACCCAGGTGCCCCTATGATATACAATTTTATATACACTGTTCATTTATATGTATACATTTAAACATATATACATTCATTTTATATACATATTTATACATATATACAAATGTCTTTATACATAGAAAATGTTTATATGTACAAAAAAGGAAATGTATTTAAAATTTCATAATTTTTACTTGGATAATCAGAAATACAAAAAGTAAAAAAAAAAAAAAAATTTAAAAAAAGAAAAGTGAGAAAGCCAAGTGACCACATGTTCAAAAACTACATCAAAAGTTAGCAGTCTTTTTTTTTTTTTTTAAATATTTTATTTATTTATTTGACAGAGAGAGAACACAAGAGCAGAGAGAGAGGGCTGAGCAGGGAGCCACATGTGGAACTCGATCCCAGGACTGTTTCTAGAATAAGGCAAGTTAAGCATGTATGAATGGATGGATATTGATACTATTAAAAGTTAAAATGTGTTATTGGAATTCAGTGACCTCCTTGACAAAATAGTGAATTTGAACCATTGTAGGAGGACAGGTTGACCTTTACCATTTTCTACAAATTTGTCAGGGTACAGGGAATCTCTCCTGGAAAACAAGAGAATCCTAAACATAGTAACAATGATTGCTCACATTGACTTACTATGTAGCAGACATTGTGCTAATCCATGCACATCTTCAGAAGTGGCTCCAGAATTTCTACATAGGGCAGGTTTTAGAACGTGTTTGTATGCCAGGGCAAGGAGGCTTGAATTAAGGTTACAAGATAGACCCACTGCCTTTCCTTAAATTGCAGGTTTATTTGGGAAGGCTCAAGAGGGCCGATGTTGATTGTGTGTGTGATACTAGTGCTCTAATGTCCCAACAAGTAACTGGTCACCTCTTGGTTCCATCACTGGGGATCTCACTGAATCCTCACAACCCTGCAAGGAGGATACTGTCATTACCCCTTTTCCACATGAGAAATATGAGGCTCTGAGAGGTTGATAATTTGCCCCCGGTCTCATAGGTAGGAAATGGCAGAGCCCCATTGGAATACAAGTTTGTCTGACTCCTAAACCCATGTTCTTTGCTACCGTATTCTACTGCCCATTTGCACAAGGGCTAGTCTTCCCCAAAAATTAGCAAATGGATTTTACCTAAGCACCTAATGGTTCAGATTAGGTAATGGTACCTAATGGTTCAGATCAGACTTCAGACACACACCCCCATGCACTCACCCATGGGCACACGTGCTTGAGCACATGCACACCTACTGAGTTTTTAAAAATAGCCAAGAGGAAACTATTTATTGACCGTGATAAACTACATTGTATGAAAAACAGCATTATTTAACAAACAGACTCTCCTGCTAATTTGATAATTTGTCTTTTGGTTTTTGAGGGTGACCTGTCCTATTGGGTCAGATTCTTCAGATGGGCTTTTTGATAATGTAGATATTAAAAGCCAGGACACACACACACACACACAAAGCCAAGGTAAAATTAAAGGGATCTATAGTGAACAAGATAAGTACAGAACACTGAAAAGTACAGCCCGAGATTTAAGGATAGACAATTGCTCAGAGGGAGGGCTTATTCTTCCCAAGGAGAATTCACAGACCTCTTACCTACCCCAGGGATTCCCAGCTTAGGGGGTGTGGCAGGCTTCACTTGTCCTTTACAATCTTGATTATCATCAAATCTATTTATTTGAGAATTTAGGGACCGTTAAAGCAATTCTCCTTTTTATTTTTCTAAATTAAATTTTTTTTTAGTGTTCCCAAATTGATTGTCGTGATTCTCCTTTTTGAAATCCACTGTTAAAAGAAGAACAAAGGGAAGAACAGAGGAGAAAAAGAAGAAGGAAAGGAAGAAAGAAACATAAAGATCTGAGAAGAAAAAGTGTTAGGAGGGGCTGGAAGGTTCCTGAATATTGATTTCATTACTTGGCTTCTTTTATCTTTGCGGAAATGAAAGACAAATAGTTTCCCACTGCTGCTGTAACAAATGATCATAAATTTAGTGACCTAGAGCGACACAAGGTATTCTTTTACAGTTCTGGAGGTCAGAAGTTTGAAAGTGGGTCTCCTGAGCTAAAATCAAAGTGCTGGCAGGTTGCATTCCTTCTTGGGGTTTTAGGGTAGAATCTGTTTCTTCTCTTTATCATTCTAGAGGCTGCCTGCATTCCTTGGCGTGGGTCCCCTTTCAACAATGGCCTCCCTTGCTTCCATTGTCACATCTTCTCTGAATCAGACTCCTTTGCCTTCCTTTTAAAACACTCTTGTGATCATATTGGGTCCACCAGATAATCCAGGATAATCTTCTATCTCAAGATTCTTAATTTAATCATATCTGTTAAATCCCATGTAAGATAACATTTTCACAGGTTCTGGAGATTAGGATGTGGATATCTTTAGGGTGATGGGAGTGAGGACATTATCCTGCCTACCACAGAAGGAAGCCAATGTTCACAGTTCTGCTGCCTACAAGGGGCATCATAAACCAGAACCACATCTGATACTTCAACAACCTTGTGCAACATATGCCAGGATTTGCTTTTAATGCTGAAGAGACTGAGCCTTGGTGCAATGTGGGATTCTGCCCCAGGTCAAGCAGCTGGGACACAAACCCAGATACCTGAACCCCAGCACAAGCCAGCCTTCCTCATGGCCCTGCCTCCACTCTACTCTCCCACTCACCTCTACTTCCTCTTCCCTATCTGGGCCCATCCCCCAGCTTCCCGGACAAGCTTAAGCTGCTGTTTCCCAACTTGATATGCTCTCCTGACGACCAACTGACCGACTGAGGTATAGTCACAGCTTGATCATAGGGATTTCTAATCAAGCAAGTCAAATGGCTGCCTCTCGGGATCTTCTTTTAGGACTTTTTCTTGCCCTCCTTTATTCAACAAGCATTTTTTGAGCTTATTGTGCTGGATGCTAAAGCAGCAAGGAATGATAGACCTAAGCTAAAAATAACCAGACAGTCAGTGATACATACTGTCTCAGACAAAAGGGGTCTAAGATTGCAGGAAGCCAGAGGAGGGAGTTTCAAATTCTGGGAGCTTTGTGTGAATCTTTTACCTTGACCCTGGGTGCAAACTAAGCTCCAGTGAAGAACCAAAGGCTTCTTTTCTTTTGAGCTCCTTAAGGGACCAGGTATTGTTGGTCTTTCTGCGCCTTTGCACATTGCTCTGCTCCAAAAATAATTAAAAGTTGGGAATAGGGTCAAGACAGGCACACTAAAAGGATAAAGCAGTGTGTGAGACCAATAAAGGGTTAAACGTCACCTTGGAAGGCCATGGGCCCTGCCATTTTGTCTCTCTATTCTACCTAGCAACTGATGACACTCAGTATTTCTCCCTGTTTGTATTAGGAGAGGGCCCTGGGTGTTGCTAGGTTGTTGAGCTGCTGCAGAGCAAGATTTGGTGGAGCCACTAGAGACTTTTGATGACATCAGCCTTCCAAGGGGTAGAAGCCATTCTGGAAATACCCTCCTGGCAAATTCCTCACTTTCCTGAGTTTCAGGGGTGCTGAAGAGTGGGGCAGATCCATTGCTCTGGCTTATTTATGGTTTTTGTTTGTTTGTTTTCTCTTTACCATAAGCCATACTTGTCACAAAAGATCCCAGAAAGATAAAAATGATGGTTCTGGACTTGTTTACTGGGTGTAAAGAGATATCAACTGAATAGGAGGATTCTTTTTTCTATTGTTTAGGGGATCCATGTCACTGGGAAAGCACATGGGCCTTCTGTTGTCTGAAATGCATGAGAAGGCCCACGGGCGGGAAGCACCAGGCTTCTCTGTCTTAAGCAACTGCTCACCCAGCAAGGGGCTGGTCCTCCAGAGTGGTTTGGCAGGCAATGTCTAGAAATCAGTCTGGGCTCATGTATTTGACAGTCAAAAGCTCTTTCACATCATCTGTATATTAATTCCACAAATGTTGGTTGATGAGCTACTATATGCAAAACACTTTGGGAGATACGACAGTGAATAAGACAGACATAGCTCCTGCTAGAAATTTAATCCAGAAAAGTCCCACCATTCAAGTCAGAAAGGGGAAAGACTAGGGGTGAGGATAAGAAATAAATGATGGAGAGAAGAAGGGAGGAAGGAGGAAACGGGTGATATTTCTAGAAGCTCAAAGCTTATATATCACATAATACCTACTCTACACATAGTCTTTCATGTGATAGTCTTACAACCCTTTGTGGTAGGCTAAGAATATATCCCCATTTCAAGATAAGGAAACCCAGGCGTAGAGTAGGGAGGCTGACTCAACTCACGAACAAAGTCTCAAGTAGACACAGGTCCTCAAGCCCGTAGTCCCAGGCTTTGCCACAGTGTCACGGCACTTTTGGATGTGGATATTTAACATGTTGGTCGTTGGTAGAAAATGAAATAAAACCAGTCAGCCATAAAGGACAGGAAAGGTCGCTTTCCGCTGGCTATTTTCCTTCTGACTCCTTAGACTCCAACCTTTCTCTGTTCTATCTTACGCCCTGAGAAGCTGACGGCTACAGACTGCATCGCCTTATTGCTCTCGTAGGCTGATATCTGTTTGGGTACACCCCGTGGGAGGCCCTGAGAGGAAAGAGATCAGAGAGCGGGGAGGAAAGAGAGGTTGGGGTATTTCCTTCTTCCTCCTTGCCCTCATTCTGTAACGCCTCTGGTGGTAGCTGTGTGCCTCTGCTATGCAGTTTTCCCTAAACAGTCCCTTCCCCGTGGTTCTAGCTCCCAGTGAGCCTCAGTAAAACTGTTTGCTACTCTTACCTCTGCAACTCTAGGGTCAGTAACAGGCTTTCCATGATGACCAGTTTCTGCGTGCCCCGTTATCCCTTATTAACTCCCTTAAACTTGCCCATGCCTATGCAAAGGGTCCCTTCCTTCAGGTGAAGGCCGTTCCCTGCCCCAACACTGACTGAGCGTTCTTGAGCACGGAGGGATGCTAACAAGGGGGGCGGGGTTATGAAAAAGACTTGGTCCCCTGGATGTTTGTGCCTAATGCAGGCTCTGAGTAGGCGCTTCTAGATGGGAAAATACAGGGAAGAGATACCAGAGTGTTTGGGGTCAGGAATTGTCAAGATAACTTCAATGTCACTTCCACTGTGTTGCTTTCCTTGACTCCATAGTCTGCGGTACACTGCTCCTCCTCTGCAGGCCCATAGTGCCTGTCCACAGTTCTAGGTTCTACTTGCGAAATTCTTCCCTTGAAGGCAGGGAGAGATCTCCTCATTTGCCTCTTCTTTATTTCCCAGGCACTACCTAGTGACGAACAGGCACTTAATAAATGCTTCCCAAGTGAATCTATGTTCAAAGGTAATATCCCTAAGAAACCGAAGTTATCCGACTACGATGAGCCATAGAGAATTTGGGCAGCAACAATGACTACAAAATTGCACCTGTGGTTTACTGTCGTCGTAGAATTTGTCTCAAAAATAAAACCAAAACCAGATGTTTCACACGTTACAACCCATCCTGTTCTTCACTTCAGCCTATGGGAATTTGTAATCTGGTGTGGGGGGGCATACATGGGTTCCCTCTTGCACAGCCATATATGCTTTGTGTGTTTAACCTTGAAATAACCAAGGTCAGTCTCTTGGTATTACTCACAATTCTATGGAGATATCAATCTGCTATATCAATCTGCTCTTCACAAATGGTTGAATCCTTCACCGACAAGGACTGATGATGGAGAAACCCCCTGCGTTAGAAGGCAGATTTGGAGATCATCTGCTTAGAAAAAAGCCTAGAGTTCAAAAACAGTTAACATGAGAAAATGTGAGCCTTGGCTATAGACTGTATTAGACTTCAGTCTGTTTCCATGGAGCTGTTGCCAAGGTACGTGCAACCGAAGACATTTCTCTAAGACAATGATCCTCTCCCCTAAGGCCCTCTTCTTCCTGGTTGACATTGAGACTATCTACATCTGAGAAATTCAACCCATTTGTAGCTTTTTCTTCTGACTAGTTGGAATATCTGCCTATTCTTTCTTAAAGCCCCTTGACCTTAATCCTCTTACTCCAGGGGGTTACCAGCAACTAGAGGGAGGAGGCCTAAGGTAAAGATGAAGCACATGGCTCTTGATGCACTAGTTTTGTGAAACCCAGATTGAGACAGATGACAAAGGACATTCTTTCCGATGTCCAAAGGTATATTTATTCTGGAAAACCTTTTATGAGTATGGGTATCAAATCACATTTTGTTACAACTTCAATGAATCATGTAAAAAGGAGGAAATTCAAAAATTAGAATTCTTCTGGGAAATATGAGGCATATGGTCATCATTGTATGCGGAGAATACTAAGAAAAAAACCTACCAGAGCTCAGCCATTCATTCTCTAGAGCTCTATGTGACCCTGCAGTGTTCTCCTTGCTATTTTTCAAACACATGGAGTGGACAACCTCCTAGAAGGCTTGGACTTGCTGCTCTCTCTCTGAAAGGTTCCCTGCCCATGGCTCCCTTCCTTCCCAGATCCAAATTTCTTCTCAAATGACACCTGCTCAGAGAAGCCTTTCCTGGTCCCTCTATCTATAAGATCAGCTCTCTTTACACTGACTCCTTCCTCTGCTTTATTTTTCTTCACACACTTGGTCACCACTTAATCCTGTTTTATGTATTTATATTTTATAAAAAATATATATAATATATATATTTATATTTATAACATAATATATATATTAATTGTTGTCAGTTGTCCTCATAGAAATTAGATCAGAGAAAGGTACTTTGATGTGTTCATTGCTGTATCCCTAGCAGCTAGGACTGTGCCTTCTGGAAATTCAGAAAAGAATAAGATTTATATGAAAGAAGACATCAGTAACCTCCAAAAAGGGTAGCCTCAAAAGAGTAGCTAAAAAATTCAAATTGCGGGTGCCTGGGTGGCTCAGTGGGTTAAGCCGCTGCCTTCGGCTCAGGTCATGATCTCAGAGTCCTGGGATCGAGTCCCGCATCGGGCTCTCTGCTCAGCAGGGAGCCTGCTTCCTCCTCTCTCTCTCTCTGCCTGCCTCTCTGCCTACTTGTGATCTCTCTCTGTCAAATAAATAAATAAAATCTTTAAAAAAAAAAAATTCAAATTGCCACAGTCAGCGCACACAGCGCTCTAAGTTCCCGTAGTTAGGTGAGTGGTTAGGTCCTTGTTAGGGATAGAAACGTCCACATGACTGCATGGTTTGAGAAGCATCCAAAGAGCCTTAAAACTAAAAATATCACCATCCACTTCTCCTCATTCCCACAATGCCTGAAATTCCAATGAGTAGTTCCCAGAAATCATAATCATTTTGATGGTATTAAGGCACTGGGCCATTTGGGAGAAGTAATGAGTAATAATCAGAACTGTGTTGACCTGGTTATCCAATCACGACGCACCGCCACTTGTAGGAAGATGTGGAGCCTGAGCCCCCAGGGACTGGGAAATCAGGGATAATGAGTCATTGTGACACAAGGGGGCGGGAGAGAGCAGGGATGACCAGGCAAGGAGAAGACCAGAACAGAACCTGGAAAGTGCCCCTACTGTTCAGGCCACTTGGGTAATCTCAGGCGGGTAGACCTCACGGGCCACAGGAGTGTGATTCCTGGCTCTTCCACTTACAGATTCTAGGGATGATCTTGAGCAATTTTCTTCACCTCTCTGCACCTATTTTCTGTCTGCAAGATGGGAATTATAAGACCTACCTTGAAGGGCTGCTGTGAGAAGTAAATGAGACTCCTGTTGATGGAGGACTTAGCTTGGTGCTAACACAGGGCACGTACTCAGTAAACAAATGGCAGTTCTGACGGTTGTTTCCAATGCGTTGTTTCCAACCCACTGAGCCACCCAGGCACCCGCAATTTGAATTTTTTAGCTACTCTTTTGAGGCTACCCTTTTTGGAGGTTACTGATGTCTTCTTTCATATAAATCTTACCCTTCAGGCCTCATTGGAGGCCCAGCTTCTCAGAAGGTTGGCCACCTCCTTGGAGCGTTTCTGGATTCCTTCATATGAGAACAGGGTCTCTCCATGTACTGAGATGGTAGAGCACGAGGCTGGTACTTCCTTCATCGCACTTACTGCTTGCTGCTGCGTGTTTATTTGTGCGTTATATTTATTTATGTTCCATGCTTTAGTTCTCCGATAATACTCCGATAATAATCAGATGATATCTGATTTTACTGTTCCTGACATTGCCTCACAATTTCCTGTACATCACAGATACCCAATAAATATAAATTGCCCCATGGATGAATATCTGTAAATCCTTGATCAATTATTTTGTAAGCCAGTGATTTTTCACAGTCTTTTGTAAAAATGGCCCCAATGGGTCATCTACAGGTTAAAGGGGGACATAATTTAGAACGTGAAGTAACCACTGCCTCTGGTCTAAGGGCTGTTTGGTTGCGTTGTTCAGATTTTTCAGCAATGTCTATCAGAGGCTGCTGGGATAGGGCAGCCAATGTCCCTTAAGAGGCAGCGGGACTGGCCTGGACAGAAGACTAAATCCGAACTTGCAGATTTCAGTTCAATAAATGAGTTGATGCTGATAATCTGGTCATGAAAAGGGAGATGAAAATTTAATTTTATAATTACTGGAGCAGGAAGAGAGAATCAAAAGCTGAAATTGAATTGTATGAAATCAAAAATGGTCAGAGATAGGCTTCTTCAAATGATTCAACCTGCATAATCATACTAGAAATCTGATCATCTGGGCTGCGTTTCGTTAGGCTAGAAAACATGCTAAAGACTAATGTGCCACCAGAGAAAGGGTACCATGGATTTTCCGCTCTCTCCTCCATTCTGCGTTACAGACTTCACATCTGTCAATCAACTTCCCATCACGGCTGAGATAGCATTTTGGAAGCCCAACTAAGGAGCAAGCTTGACTTGTACTTGTGGACACAGCAGATGGGTAAGTGGGCCCATGGCAAACCAAGGGGACAGGACCGTGATGCCCCTGGAGCAGAGCCACGTCGCAGCTGCACGGGGGGAGACGAGCAGATGATGGGCAGATGGAGGCCAGCCTTCAGGGGCTGAGCAGCCTTTGAAGTCAGGGCTGGCTGGTGGAGACAAACTGCTCTGAAATCAGGAACTGGACTGAGATCGAGGCTGGCAAAAGGGACATTGCACAGTACTTGGACAGTATTGTCAACAGACCATGTTTCTATTTCCCTCCTATGAACTCCAGACAATGCAGATTTTTATGAGATTATATTTTGGTAAGAAAATGAAATTAGGGATGCCTGGGTGGCTCAGTCCATTAAGCATCTGCCTTCAGCTCAGGTTATGATCCCAGGGTCCTGGGATTGAGCCCCACATGGACTCCCTGCTCAGTGGGGAGTCTACTTCTTCCTCTGTCTGTCTGTCTCTCTCTCTCTGACAAATAAGTAAAATCTTTTCTAAAAATTAAAAAACCTGACATTATAACAATTATAAATATTATGTGTGGAGATAATGCCAGTGACACTCACATTAGACAAAATCCTCCCATTATACTGTTATGCCAGAAGTTATTAATACTTTGGGGGGTTTTTGTTTTGTTTTTTGCTTGTTGGCACATCCTAGGGATGTAGAACTCAGATGTCATAAGAAGAACCCCAGATTCCAAGGGAAATTCTATACCAATCCAGATTCGCTCAGAAACACAGTCTTTTTTCAAATCCCTTCTCCCTTCTCCTCTCCCATTCTTTGCCTGGAATTTGACTTCTGTGAGGTTTTTTCCCTTATGAATAATATGGTAGCAATTCGTACCTATTTCATTCCCCCTCACTCCCTCAGCTCCAGTCACGAGCCTTCTTGCTGCTCCTAGATCCAAGCCTGTCCTTTCTTCCAAGTGTTTGTATAGTCCCCCTGCCTGGACTGGTGTCCCCAGATAGCTGCCTGGCTCCCTCATCCCCAGCAGGCACTTGAAGGGGGGGGGGGTCTTTCTTAAGCACTGCTGTTTTAATTGCCTTGCTTTGTCCCTTTGCCGCTCTGTTTTTCTCCATTGCACTTTTCAGAAGACATTTTTTGTGTTGTCTGTCTTCCCTCCCTCCGTCTATTAGGGTGTAAGCCCCCAAGGGCAGACATTTGTATCTGTTTCATCTGCTGTGTGCTCAGAGCCTAGAACGGTACCTGGCACTCACATGTTTGTTGAATACACAGACAGATACTAAGAAGGTGTGAGGACTTTGCTTCCTTCTGCCTCCCTCTCTAAAACAGTTGGGTATCTGCAGAGTAGCCACAAAACCTTTCCAGATGTGGAGAAATGGAAGAGTTTCAAAACTGGTTACAGATCCAAGCATCTACACGTTGTGCAGATTCCAGACTAGGTGTAAATGAGATTTCAGCTCTGCTCCCCGTTCGCCAGCCTGCACGTTCTGAAAAGTAATTTGAAAAGTATACATTCCAGGTTAAATAGATGCATATTCACTTCAGCATCTTTCCAAGCAGAGAAATCAAATGCTTTGCCAACAACTTAATTCACAAATATTTACGAAGCTCCTACCATGTGCCAAGCTCCCTCCCATAGGCCTTGGCAGGAACTACAAAGGAGAGAAGTGAAGTCCCAGTCCTCAAGTGCCTTAGGATCCAGAAGGCAGTAGAAGGTAAGCAAAGATAAAGAGAACGGAAGGCAGAACATGATAACTACTGATTTCAGCGTAGTATTTATACTGCTGCTCAGTCTCGCTCTTAGTTTTATAAGAACCAACACTTCCATGATGAGAGACTCTTGTGTCCCAACTGAGAGCCTTCCACTGGTTGCCTCCTTATCCCAACCCAGATCCCTCACCCCCCAGCCCGGGAAGGAAAAGGGGGAAGAAAAAAGCTGAAAACAATGAAAAGGGCCTTGAGGCTTTATGTTCTGCCCAAGCCTGGGGAAGACCAGACTCTGTCATCTTGCTCAATGAGGCGGCAGATGTGCAGGACCGCACTCCATGGAGGGGCCTGCAGGGCTGGGTGCCTACTCTGAGCCCGGCCTCGCCACCCCCTACCCCAGCTAGAGGAGCAGGGAGAAAGGAGAGGACAGTACAGTCAGGCAGGAGGGGCCCTGGCAGGACCTGGTTCAGTCTCAGGGACTCCTGTCTTCCTTCAAGGTTAAGGTAACAGTAGCCTGGCTTTGCAGTGGCCCATTCCCAAAGACAATCTCCACGTAATGAAACCGTTTTAGAGGAAAGGGAAGTATGGACAGACTTGTGTACACCACAGCCAAAGGCCGACTGAACTGTTTGGTGAGATGATTTTTTTCATATTTCTTTCTTAAATATAAATTTATAAATAAAGAGGGAGGAGTCTACATCATTAAGTAGTATTCAGCCTGGGGAATGGGAGCCCGATGCAGTCCGGGGTTCCCTGCCGTGGCAAGGGCCCCCTGCGAAAACGATCTGAGTGCTAGGGGAGTTCCCAAAGTGTCAAGGGTATTTGGCTGGGCAATCTGGAAACACCGTGGGGAGTGTCTAGTGCAGTCCCCGGATGTGGATGTGGTCCCCACACGACAGAGGGCCCCGTCACCTACTCATCCACTGCCTTCCCCATGGGACAAGGAAAAGCACTGTGCTTTTAAAACGCTTTCTCTGGAGGCCTGAGTCCTAATGTGGGTTCTCTGGCTGATCTGGGTGTGTGTGTGTGTGTGTGTGTGTACTTGCACAGGATAAAGTAGGAGCCCTCATTTACCCACTAAGAGCCTTCATTCATAAAACAAGTGCGTGGGTTATAGGGTTATGAAGCCCTCTGACAGCAACCCCCAGGGAACCCGTGTGTAGTCCCAGGTGCTTCCCTCACAAAGTCCAGAGTCATACTGCTTTCCACTTCACTTACAAGTTGAGATTACTTGTAAAATTTCATCCTAAGGTTTCCAGACCAGAACAAAAAAATCCTACAAGTCTTGGGCTGGAGCTCTTGGTCCTCTCCAGAGTCCAGTTCCCGGGGTTCTGTGATTATGTAACATGAAATAGCAGCTAGGTCCTGGGGGGAATGCGGCTGAACACAGAGCACGGATGTGGGCTGTGACGGTCCACGACTCTAAATATCTTTCTTCTTTGCTGTCCTTCCAGGGACTGACTCGCTGACATATTTTCGCCTGGGCATTTCAGATCCCAGCCATGGGGTCACTGAATCTCTTTCTCATCCCATCATTACATATGGTCTCTTGGCAGAAGGAGCTGTGGGCTCCAAGGACAGTGGAGAACCCCTTGCCTGGTCCCTGGGAGAGGCACACTCGGCTGCCGAGGTCCTGGAGCTAGAGCACCTGCAGAGTCACCATGATCACTCAGAGGGCGCAGGCAGCAGAATGAAAGCTTGCCCCCACTAGCTCCCATTCCTGCGGGGAGTGCTCGGGGCTGACAGTGACCATGAGCGCTTGCTGAGTTGCATTCTTTTGGCAAAGCCTGGACAATCTGGTTGACCGCGTTCCATGCCTGCCATCTGCCCGAGCCATCTTCCAAATTCTCTTCCTCGGGAACCCTTTGTCCTTTGCCCCCCGTATCCTTATGCCACTCCCACTCGGGCTTCTAACCGGCATCTTCTCCCTTCTCCCTTCTCATTCTAAATGTGACCATCTGGTGTCTCATTTCCTGGTGGCCAGGCCTATGCACAGTGACATACTACATTAACTTTCCCAGGATATTTCTGGCTCTTGCATATCTTTCTCTCCTTTATTGCATTATAAAGTTTATTAATCGATCATTCCCATTATCGGATAATTCCCCAAGGCAAAAATTATCAGGATCCTAAGGCGTGCAAATATCTGTTGCTAGATGGGTTTTGTGGTAGGAACGTCCTGGAGGCGTGCCTGCGGGATGATGTATTGGGGGCACAGAAGGCTTCCAGCCATACCCGCAGTCATCCACTGGGTGCCCCCCTCTATGTCCCTGTCTAAACCCCTTCCCGACCCACACATGCGAGCCAGGCTTTCACACTTACCAGAGGAGGACTGGGTAGGTGTTTTTGGAGGCCAGAAGCACTACATTCCTCCGGCATGCCTACGATGGACAAGATTTCATTTCTTTTAATAAATACCTTTTTCTGGATGGCTACAGATAATATGGCTCACACCACGAAGCGGGGGTGGAAGGCCAGCTGGCATGAGTTAGAATATAAAAATAACTCTCTGGAAGAAGAACGTGTTACCCCATTAAAGAGGTTTCTGGAGTTTGGGGAAGGTACTTGCAAAGGACAGGTGAAAAGAAGGGAGACCACCAGGTCCCCAGAACCCATGCTTTTACATGGAGCTTCCTCTAATCTAGGTCACCCTATTCTGAAATCCATCTTGTGATTTGGACTGTGGTGATTGAAGACACCTGAAGTCAGGCACCCAGCGATCTGTGGCAGAGGGAAGCCGTTCCATGCCGAAATCAGAAGAGGCAGGCAAAGACTGGTGCCCAGAAGAAGCGCCTTCCAGCAAGTCCCATGGCTCTGAAGAAGCACAGTCGCTGGCAGACCGCGGTGAGGTGCTTGGAGAACAGGTGCCCGAGAACCCCACCCTTGCTCTCCTCCGGCTCTCTGACATTTCCTGAGGATGTTCCCCCTCGCCAGCGGCCAGACCCACCCAGGCCAGGGAGCACTGGAGGGGCCGTCCGAGGAGCACAACCTTCCAGGGCACAACGCAGAGCAGAGACTAGATCTGGGGGCTACAGTGAAAGGGTAACCCGTCCACGGCGGGCTGTGTTTGAGTTCCAAGACTAAGATCGGTACTTCTCAACAGAAGTACGCACTGGAGTCAGGAGAACTGATTTTCCAATATATGTTATGGATTCGTCAGGAGCAGGGGTTACTATTATCAGAAAAAAGTGGAGCTTGTAGATGCTAAGCTGGCAAAGCAATAATCTTGAGTAAAATAAACAGTTGTGATAATGCCTACAGCATAGACATTGGTGTGAAAAACGTGTGTGAAAGCACTTTGCTCTGTGTACACATCGTTTCTCACTGTTGTTGCCAGACCGAAGAAGGTCTGACAGCTTAGGATCTGGCTGAAATCTGTGGCCAACTTGGGCTTGTACCGGACCCTTAGTCACTGAGACATTGAAGGCCAAGGCTAGGCAGGTTTGAAGACGGGGCCCTAGGAGTCTCCACTCCCCAGATCTTGATGCATGGCATTCGCTTTGACCGTAAAAAAAGAGAACCCTTAGCTGCCTGGCCTTCTGCTCTCAGGGAAGGGAGAGAGAAACTGGGGAAACAGTAGGAAAACTGGAACAGAATTGCAATCTGTTGGGATTTGAGGGTTGATACTAATCCTGTTGATTCTCTCTGGGGTGAGGAGCTCTTTGGAAAGAAAGGGGGAGAATCTGGGCTCCTAGGTTGTATGGGAAGAGTGCGGGAAGTATGGTTTTGGGGTATCTGCTCCCCATCCAAGCCTCCTCTCCATCCACCATGACCTAATAAGCTGTCAACCCTTTGGTCAAAACCCCTTCCTAGAAAAGTATCTGGAAACAATTTCTTCCGCGCGTTGTCAAAAAGCAGCATCTCTCCTTGTGGCATTCATATTTTATTTTTCATGTTGAGAAGCCTTTTTGTTCTACTAAATTTCATGCCTCAGGAGAAATAGAAAGAAGGTATTGCTGAGGTAAGGCTCTTTCCTGTATCTGAGGGCCAGATAGTAAGGGGGGGCAGGGGTAAAAGGTGAGGCCTACAGATGAGCGGGAGGCAGCTCCTTCCGGAACACCGTCAGGCTCTGTGTGGCTCACATCTGGATGGGCCCCAGTTCAGTGGACATATTAAGGACAGCACCATCTGGAAAATTAGCATAATAGTCAAGAGGAAGCGAGGCAGTTTTTTGTGGTCACTACTGGAGCCCCTTCATGATATGAATTTCTGGAGTTCCCTCGAGGGCATGACCATGACATGATCTATTGATTACATATGTGTGTTTCTGACAGTCAACTGTTTTAGTCCATTTAGCTGTATAACAAAACACCATAGGCCAGGGTACTTACAAACAATAGAAATGTATTTCTCACAGATCTGGAGACTGCAAGTCTGAGATTAGGGTGTCAGTGTGGCCAGATGGGGACCCTGTTCTCAGTTGCCCACGGTGGGCTTCTGACGGCGTCCTCACGTGATCGGATTGGGCCAGCGATCTCTCAGAGCCTCATCTGTAAGGGCTCTAATCCCATTCATGAGGGTTCCCCTTAAGCACATCCCAAAGGTCCCACCCACTAATACTGTCACCCTGGCTGTTGGGTTTCAACGTGGGAATCTGGGGGCCGGGAACACAAACATTCAGACAGAAGTAGTCGTGAACGTGGCCGCCCAAGGACGCCAGGTGGTTCAGAGCCAAACCAGAGCCGAGGTGGCTGGGAGTGCTCTTTGCGTGGATTTGCAAACAAGGAAGCCTGAGTTCTGAACTCCAGGCTTTTGCTGAATTACTCATCACAGTCACACATGTTGTAACTCAGTTTTCCTTTTCTGTGACTCATAAAAGTATTTCAAAGGTTAACAGTAAATGATCCTGACACACTTTCCAAACACTCAAAACTATGAGGCTTTTCCCCTGCTTAGAGGACAGAACATGGCTGAACTCAGCACGCTACCCTGGTAGGAGACACCCAATAAGTACGTTTGTTGTTGACGGACCTGGGCTCTGGCTCATCCTCGGTTTTGGATGTTTCCTGCAGTAAAGAAAATAAATTGCGAGACCCAGTTGCCAAGTTCCAGCTTTGTAATGCTCTGTACCCACGACACTTGTGCTTAACTTTATTTCTTCTTCCTAGAGCCCCCACCGGTCAGAGTAAATCATAGCTTTTCCAAGGATTACAACTCCTTTCTGCAGAGTTCACAGCTTCTTCTGCGCCACCCCCCCCTCAGGAATTTGCATGATCTGGTTGAAAAATGGGGAAGAAATTGTCCAAGAAATAGTTTATGGGGACAGTCTTCCCAGTAGGGATGGAACCTATCGGACATGGGTATCAGCTGAGCTGGATCTCGGAGGGGCGACCTCCACTCCTCCCCATGCAGACTGTGGCCTCTGCATGGTTCTTCAGGTCCCCCAGGGTAAGGATGGGTTGTGGCTGTCTGGGGAGGGAGAGGGAAAGGGCAGGGCTGGAAGCACTGTGGGCTTTTTTTAAATCGGTGGTTCTCTCACTCTGGGGCCTTAAAGCTCCTTTATTCTTAACAATTATTGAGGACTCCAAAGAGCTTTTGTTTCTGTGGGTTATATCTATTACTCTTTACTGTATTGTAAATTAAAAATGGAAAAGATGGGGGCACCTGGGTGGCTCAGTGGGTTAAAGACTCTACCTTCGACTCGGGTCGTGATCCCAGGGTCCTGGGATTGAGTCCCATATCGGGCTCTCTGCTCAGCAGGGAGCCTGCTTCCCTTCCTCTCTCTCTGCCTGCCTCTCTGCCAGCTTGTGATCTGTCTGTCAAATAAATACATAAAATCTTTTAAAAAATTTTTTTAAAAATTGAAAAGATGTTTAAGTATCAGAAAACACAACCTCATATCTGTTGGCTGTCAGAGAGATCAAGCCATCACGAGTCATGTAGCCTCCCGAAAACTCCACTGGGCACATGTGAGAGGTGCAGATGAAATGAAACAGGGAAATCCTGACTTAGACTCCAGGGGCTCCCTGAAGGGGTCTTGAGGCCCCTGGAGCGTTCAGATCACACTTTGAGAACCGCAGTTCCTCTGTGTCCATTTATCACCCCACCCAGAGCTGCAAAGTGAAAAGTAAGAGTAAGGGAAGTAGTGCCGGGCTTCCTGCTGATCACAGGGACAAAAGTCCCCAACAGTTGACAGAGAAGGGGAGGAGGGCTTGGGGAGTTTTCCTCACTTGCTGGCTCTCAGAACCAGAAATGATCCTGCTGGGGGTCTACTGTGGGAGGGGCTGGAGTTGGCATCCTGGGGGGCGGTGGGGAGACAGAAGTCCCTGCGCTGCGAGCAAGTGGAGGTGGGGATTCTAGGGGCCACAGACTGTCACTCCTGCAGCTCCATACAGTCTCGTTTTGGCGCCAGCCACTCCAAGCTCCATTTACAAATGGGTTGGGAGTCACTTTGCGATCACAGGAGGACCGGAACACCGCTCCTGGGAGAGAGGAAGCACACACCATGGCTAGCTCTGGCAAGGAGAGTGGTCTGATTCACAGGCGAGGCTGGGCACCTGATGAAGACAAAGCCCAACTCCCAAATCCGGTCCAGGCGAACCGCCCTCATAGCCCTTGAGTCAGAGAGGGTATTGGTCTTTTCCCAAGCTCTATCTTTATTATTAACTAATAGCAACTTTTAAGGGAACTTTGTCCTTGGTTTCAAGACTTGAGTAAGTTTTCTCCCAATCATGTGAAAATCCTTTTCTTTCTAAAATCATCTTTCAGGGCCACCTGGGTGGCTCAGTCATTAAGCGTCTGCCTTCGGCTCAGGTCGTGATCCCAGGGTCCTGGGATTGAGCCCCACATCGAGCCCCACATCAGGCTCCCTGCTCCATGGGGTGCCCGCTTCTCCCTCTCCCTTTCCTGCTGCTTATGTTCCCTCTCTCGCTTTCTCTCTCTCTGTCAAATAAATAAAATAAAATCTTCCAAATAAATAAATAAATGAACGAATAAAATCATCTTGAAGAGTAACCTTTGGAAAATGGGATTCAGGGTTAAGGAAAAGGGGATGGAGAAATGAGAGATATATGGGCTCTTGACACTTTGGGGAAAAATTAATTCACTCAGTAACTATGTAGTTGATACCTGCTATGTTCTGGGGACTGTACTGGGCTCTACAATATGGCAGTGAGAAGGACAGATGTGATTCCTGCTGTCAGAGAGCTTGCAGGCTAGCCTTACAACAACATTCCCCTGCTTCTGGCTTCTTTAGATGCACAAATTGATCACAGCATAATATTGATGAGACCTGGATTATGGATTTGAACCCACTGTGGGCTACGAGTTCAGCTTTGCTTCATAACCACAGACTTCAATCTCAATTTAGATGATACTGCACAAAGCATGTTATTAGATCAGAGTAAAACCAGCTCCTTTACCAGAAAATCAACTGAGGAGTTAGTGAGTGATTGATGTTTTCTTTATAAAGTAGAGCACTAATCCCAACCCAATAAGAAATAGCTTCTGAAGCTAAATACGTAAATAAACAAAAAATAATGAATTAACTAACAATGACACACCCCTTTCAAGAATGATACACACTATGAGTCCTTATCTCGTGAAGTTTGTGAATTTGAGTTAAAATTTGTCAAGTGCTAAGAGAATCTTGACGAAGCAGGCTAAAAATGTCAATGCTGGCTTCTCAGATTTTGCTGAACATTGCATAATTTGTTTTTGAGCTATAAGAAAAACTGCATATATCTGACTAAAAACTTTTCCTTTCAGAGCAAAATGGAGTCATCAACGCTTTTACACCAGATCAATGATTGGAGATATCTTCTTCCCAGAGGTTTTTCAGCTAGGAAGCATGGTCTTCTCTTCCCCTATAGACTCAAGTCCAGTGCTCAAAATTCTTGGCCCCATCCCTGATAACGTCTGGATATCATAGGTTTGAGCATTTATGGCAGAAAGATAAAGAATGACGAAATTTTTGTGCGACCAGAGAATCTCAGAACTGGAGGGAACCTTCTGATCCAGGACAGGAGACGTTCTCTCCAGTGCCTCTGACGGGAGCATCCTGCCGCCCTGGGAACACCCCCAGTGCGGGGCAGCTTACGATACCATAAGGTGCTCTTTCTCTTCTTTCACGAGAATGTTTATTATGTAAGAGTTGGAACCTCACAGGTGCCTTTGCTGTGACCTGACGGATGGGGTTGGATCAGCCCATGAGATTAGCCAGTGAGCTTCTACAATGGCCTGTGAATGGCTGGACCATTTTACACATTTCCTGGCCTGCGAGAAAGTGAAAGTGCCCTGTTCTTATGGCAAATCTGCTGGGTAGCTTGGAATCTTGGAAGTATGCCTGGTCGGATCTGTGGAAGTGATCTCATTCTTTCTGATGTTTGTGGGAAAGTAAGAACACTATTTATCAGATGTGTTACCACCTTCAGTGGCACCGCAGTGACCTGGACCCAACTGCAATCTTTAATGCAGAAGTGAGAGTATGTCTCAGTCTCGGACTGGGGTTCGATTCTTACTCTAATGGCTTCTCAGAGACAGGGCTGCCTCGCCTTTATACATACACTTATTCTCCACATGTGTGCACCGGGAATAAAGCAATGCTTCACATGCCCTCGATTTTCCTTATGCCCCTAAAATCCTCACCATCATTTATCTCTAGTCCGGCTGAATTATCCTAGGATGGACATCAGTGGCATTCATCTGTCCCACTCCTTTGACCCTGCCTGACCACACACTTCAGCCCGGACACTTACTTCAGTGGCCCAACTTTGACAACTGGCTTTGAAAACGTCCCTTGGGCTTGACCCTTCACTTCCCTTGACTGGGACATTTGTCCTCTGGCTTTAATATCACAACCACAGGTAAAGACATTCTCAGTGTGCCAGGCCTTAAAGAACCCGCCTGCCAAGCCTACCTCTTGCTTCACTGTCCCCACCTACTTCCATGGATGAAGGTCCTACTCTACGTCTCTCCCTTCTCGTGCCGGCTGAGTCTCAGAAGAGCACAACTATCCCCGCTTCTCTTGTTTTCAGGGTTGCCATGGGCAATTCTTATGCCATCCTTTAAGCAGTGTTGCACTGTGAAGAGAGCAGCTTTATGTGGGGAATGGTTTCTCACCATTAAAATAGTTAGGACTTGGTATATTTCTGGACAGACACTGACAGTGAAACAGGTGATATGTCTATGTAAATGTCTTGTCTCTCCAACCGCCTGGTACACTCCTCAAAGGTATGAATGATCAAAGCCTCTTTGTGCTCCCAGGGCTTTACCCTACACTTAACACAAAGAGAAAACGTCCAAATAGATGAAGGGGAGGAGGCAGAGGCAAGGTCAAGACCTTCTGTAATGCGCTTGCTGCATTTCTGCTTCTCCTGTGAGGACTTTATGATTTAAGAGCTACATACATGTAACATACAGGGGTGCCTTTAAATAATACCCAACATGTTGTAAGCTTCATTTTACCAGTGGTGCAAAAGTCCATTATTTCTTAACAATTTTAGACCTGTAATGGCTTTATTTTTTTAAAGATTTTATTTATTATTTGAGAGAGAATGATAGTGAGAGAGAGAGAGAGCATGAGAGGGGAGAGGGTCAGAGCGAGAAGCAGACTCCCCGCTGAGCAGGCAGGCCAATGCGGGACTCGATCCCAAGACTCCAGAATCATGTCCTGAGCCAAAGGTAGTTGCTTAAGCAACTGAGTCACCCAGGCGCCCCCGGAATGGCTTTGTTAACTCATTTTGCTGACCAGATGCTCATAAGTGGAATCCATGAAATATCTGATAACATCATCTCAATCTCAAACACAACACCCTGTGCTGTCACCAGAATCAGGTTTTGACTTTGGGCTGTCTTGACCCAATATGTGGGTTAAGAACACTGGACAGAAATCTGTTCGCCTCTGCTCTCCTTCTCTTCCTTCCCCTTCTTCCTCCTCCTCCTCTCCCTCCTTCTCCTCCTCCCTCCTCCTCACCCTACTTCTTCCTCTTCAACTCCTCTCCATTTATTATCTCTTTTCTTTCTAAGCGCATAGAGACCAAGATGTAGCTCGTTTCCATGGCAGTGTAACAGGCAGGGAAGGAAAGCAGTTTGGAGAGCAGTGTGAAGGTCAGATGAGGTTTTCCCGGGCCGCGCTGCTCTGCCCCAGGGGTCCTGAGCTGTCCCATCAGATGACTGGCGTCCCTCCTCTGTCTCTCTCTCCTTGCTCCCGCTATTTTTGAGTGCTTCTGAGCCTTCCCTTATTTCCGAGGAGCTGCTTGGTTTTGCCTCTTCCTTTTTTGGCCTGAGACTGTTTCTGTAATTGCGGCCATGAGGAATAGTCATCCACAACGGAGGCCAGTGGTCACTTTCTGGCACGGTGGCTCAGCAGGGGCACACCTGATTCTGAGCACATCTGGGGTCTTTGTGTTCACATGTGCCGGTCACGTGTCCCCATGGGCTGATCGCATGAGTGCATATGCTCTGGGGCCAATAAATTAATTTATGGTGAGAAACACGATTGCCAAGTGGGTCAGATATGTGTCTCAGCTGGTCAGCAAATTTCCTGGCAACAGAGTCTACGTGAGAACAGCTAATCAGGGTCAGAAGAGTGCTTGGTGGCCCCAGAATTGGTGCAAGGGGACACATTCTTGCTCTTTAGGTCCCCCTTTCACACACAATTTATTGGTTCACAGAGTTTTCTCCAGAGAGGAGAGGTACTTGCCTGAAGACTCAGACAGCGGGCAGTAGCTCTAGAAGGGAGCCCAGGTCTCCCAACCCAGGATTTTTCCACTTGACTGAGGAAGAGTCCCTCACCACCCTTTCTGAAATGTCTTCACTACCCTTCTTTCTTTGGACATTCGCCATCTTTTTTTTTTTTTAAGATTTTATTTATTTATTTGACAGAGATCACAAGCAGACAGAGAGGCAGGCAGAGAGAGGGGGAGAAAGCAGGCTCCCCGCTGAGCAGAGAGCCCGATGCGGGACTCGATCCCAGGACCCTGAGATCATGACCTGAGCCGAAGGCAGCGGCTTAACACACTGAGCCACCCAGGCGCCCCACATTCGCCATCTTTTAGCCTTTTATCTCTCTGGGACATCTCTGCATCTCCCTTTCTTACCAGGCTGCCTCTCTCTGATGTCCTTCTGGCTTCTGGTTCCCTAAGCCCTGCAGGCTGTGTGACAAATCCCAGCTCTAGTGGCTTCAAACAGCAACAATCATTTTTTTATCTTCTCAAGTCTGTGCAAGTCAAATCTAGGTAGGACTGGGCCAAGCCACTCTGGCTGGGGATTACAGTCAAGAACTTTCTGGAATTTGCTCCAGGTAGACACAGAGACTCTCCTTGTGGCCTGTGTAGATGAGACTGTGTAGATGTGAGGGCTTCCTCACAGCATGCTGGTCTCAGGGCAGCAAGACGGCTTCATGGCAGCTAGCCTCCCTCTGCAAGTATCCCAAGAGACCGAGGCAGAGGTGCATAGTATTTCTATGACCTAGCCTTAGAAGTCACACAATGTGACTTTTGCCATTCCCTAAGTCAAGACAGTCCCAGAATTCTCCTCACTTTCAAGGGGAGGGAACATAGACCCCAACATTCAATGATAGGATTGTCGAAGTCGTGAAGGAAGAACACAGTGATCACCTTTGGCAAGATAAACCTGTCATAACTGGCACACCCCACCATCTTTTCCCCATCCCACCCTGTAGTGTTTTTTTAGGGTTGCCATGACATTGTAAGGCTAACTGGGTGGCTGCTGAAACAATAGAAATTTGTACAAAATCAAAGTGTTGCCAAGGCCATGCTCCCTCTGAAGGCATCAGGGAAAGAACTGTTCTAGGCTTCTCTCCTAACTTCAGTGTTCACATGGTGTTCTCTCTCTCTCTCTCTCTCTCTGTGTGTGTGTGTGTGTGTGTGTGTGTGTGTGTGTGTGAATTTCCCTTTGTTAGAAGGATACCCGTCCTATTGGATTAGGAGTCCACTCTCTTCCAGTACGGCCTCATCTTCACTAATTTACATTTGTAAGAACTCTATTTACAAGTAAGGTCATATTCTTAGGTGCTAGGGGTTAGCACTTAAACATGAATTTTGGATGGACACAAGTCAACCCATAGCATACCCCTGTCAGACCTCTACAGGATCCCATCAATCCAGCAATGCTCCTTTTCCTCCAGCATATCAGCTAGCAGGGAGGAAATCAAAGTAATTAAATGAATTCACCCTGTAGTGAGACTGAAGAGTAGTGTGCCTTATCTTAACTCCCTATGAAGAGAGTTAAATCAAATGAATCTGGTGGAAGTTTGGATTGTTCTGGGGAAATTTAGGGAACAGCAATCCTTTCTTTAAATCATTCCACTCACTTTCCTTCTATTGATAAGGCTTACCGCCCAGCCCTGCAGAACAAGGAAAGGTGTTCTTGGCCTCTCGATGGTGGAAGGAGTTGTTCATTGGTTTACTCACTCAACTGCTTCTCCTCTTGAACCAGTGGCTTCTGATGCCTGCCACTTTTGATTCTCGGTGAGAAGGTCATGTTCTATGAGAAGGGGGATGCTTATGTCTTTTAGTAAGTTAAATATGAGTTCAGACCCCAGGACTCTGGACTTCCTGAACATAGATTCCTGGAGACACTCAGAGCATAGGGACCCCTGCAGAGGAACCCCCTCTACCAGCACCACCAGACTGTGGCTCCAGGGGGACTCGCCAAAGCTTTCACTGTGGCTTCCTTCCCCAACAGGCTTCCTTTTTGCTTCTCCACAGTTGGCTTTGCTGAGTTTAAAAAAAAAAAAAAGAAAGAAAAAAAAGGCGAATACAGCAGCCACTTACACAAGTGACTTATCACATAGCAAGATAAATACCGTTTACGTCATCAGATGTATCTCTGTTGCATATCTTGTTCAGTAAACTCTGTAAACTCAGCAAACCTTGCCCCCGTACTCTTATTTCTGGCTCCTGAACCAACTGAGGACATGAGCAGGGCTATAGCTAACCCATACGGAACTTTTGTGAAAATCAGAAAATCGTTCTTTTTCTCTGGTAGACACTGACCCAGGCCAGGTCATGGCTTAGCCCAGCAGAACATAGAGAAGATTTCTACCCTGTTTGTCCTCTCAGTGGGACATTCTTCTGTAGGGCTCGGCCTTATATTGCAGCTCTGGTCATAGCATCAGAAAATAGATGGAAATTGGCTGTAGACTAAGACGAATGAATTGATTTGGAAGGGGAAGAGTGACAGTAGAAAAAGATAGGTCAGTTCCTTCAAAACGGTAGAACTAGAAGCCCTGTTTGTATACCCGAAGAGCTATAATTATCTAAAAGGTTTTACATAATCCTATCATGGAGTTTATTTATGGCAATCTATTTTTAAAATTTTATGTCATATCACACAGTCTGTTTGCACAATGCTTTGTATGTATTAGCGACTCAGTAAATACTTCTAGAATGAACCAGTACAGTATTTTAATTAGCTCGTCCTCCTGTACTGGCGCCAAAGAACAGGATCATCTTACAACTGAAGTCGTAGAGGAGAAATATCCCACCCAAGATGGTGTGACATTCCAGGGACCCAGAATGAACACTCCAAAGGCTTGTCTGAGTTCTTCAAAGGTTTTAGCAGCATTAACGTTCTTTACTTAATACTCCGCCTTGCTATTGCCTAGTCTGTGACATGAGTGATCTCGAACATTCTATCTACTCTCCTCCTCCCCCACACACGTTATCAGGGACAAAACCAGAATTCAGAGGTTCTCACACAAGGCACACCTTTTTTTGAAGGCTCTGACAAGAGGTGCCAAGAAATGAATTCCCAGCCATCTTGATGGCCCAAATATCTGAAACCTAATATATATCTTTTATTCTTAAGGCCAGTGAAGCTGTTACATAATATGAATTTTCCTTTCTATTGTTATGCGGGTATTTCGTTAATGAAAGTTCTTGCAAAACACATTTCATCCATTCGTATCAATGACCTGGAAAGTGTGTAAAACTGCTCCTTCTCAGTGGAACCGATCATGTACAATTTTTTCTTCTCCCCTTTTCTCCCTTCAGAGTTAGCTGAACCCAGCAGGAACTTCTGCATTTGTCCTTGGCGGGGGTGGGGTGTGAGAGAATGTTGGAGACCAGAAGGTTCTGAGTCGGTTGGAGCTGGACAGTTGGAGCTGAGCGGCGGCGGAGTGGCAGCTGGAGAGCTGAGTTGGCCCGGAGCCCTGGCAAGCCCAGCCTGGGTCTGAGGCAAGTACCGTGGCAGCAGCCAGACCTCTGAAGGAGCAAAACAGGGGCCAGAGAGTGGGAACAACTGAGGAGAAAAACAGCTTCTGAGAAAACAGCTTCTCAAATGGAAAATACATTCAGGGAACAGGAGGCTGCCGACGAAATGGGAAGCCACCTGAATGGAAAGGAAGTGAAACCAAGAGAGAAATGAGACATTCACCCCAAGCTAAGGCAGTCTTTGCTTTTTTTCCCTTTTGAGGTAGCAGTAGGGATTCTGAGGTGAATCTGTTATCCGAACTCAGTGAAAGTTCTACTTTGATCCTGAGCCACACGGTAGTGGTGTAAATAGGGAATTCTGGGAACACACCGAGAAGATACAAATTCTAAAAGCTGACAATCCTGGGGAAATTGAAAGGTTGAAGTAATAAAAAGGAAAACATTTGGAGTCCCATCAACTGTTAACAAACAACCCCTTGAGGCACGCTGAAAGACCTAAAAGCATGTACTCTGCGTATTACTCACAAAACGGTGACAAATACATGGTCTGTGCGTTATACACAATAGGAAGTTGCCAAACCAGATGTAACCCCCAGAGGCTGAGTAGTTTGGGCTACCCTCCACCTTTCCTTTAAAGATCGAATTTGTCATCGACCCCTGAGGATCAAGGAAGGCTGAAGATGAAGGCTAGCTACTCTAACCCAACATGGCCCTTGAAATTGAGATCAAATTTCAAAGCTCTGTAAACTTGCCCAGCTTCACAGACTTGAAATCACTCCACAAGATGACTTGTTTATAGCCCCCATGATGAAATTTTCAAGGACTGTCCCCTGCCAGAAGGAATTAGCAGTTTATCTATGTGACACTGCTTAGGCTGTATTTTCATTAAAGCCACCAATTTTATTAACTCCCAATTTCTTGCCAATAATCTGCCATAGATATTGGCATTCAAATTCAATTCTTATGGCCTTCATCAGCTCTTCATAGGATGCATGTTCTATGAGGCCTGAGACTCCAGTGCCCCGCACGTGGTAGGCACTCAGTATATATGCATAGTGATTAAATGAATTTCCGTAATGCCCACTCGGAGCCAGACTAGATAAGGCAATGGAGCCTGATGACATTTTGAAAATTAGTGAGCGCTGGGGCACCTGGGTGGCTCAGTGGGTTAAACCTCTGCCTTCAGCCCGAATCATGATCTCAGGGTCCTGGGATCGAGCCCCACATCGAGCCCCTGATGGTGACCCTTTGTGGTCATGCTAAAAAACAGGTTGGATAAAACTTCAGACTGAAATAGGAGGGCTCGTATATCAGTATTCATTCATGAAGAAGAGGTGGGAGAGGGGGAAGGGGTGGAGGAGCCCAGAGCTGTCTCCCTCCCCGAAGCAGCTGGGCTGGGCTTCCATGGCCAACCGGCAGTTGTGAGGGTGACATCTAGGAACTCAGAGATGTCTGGCGATGCAGAGTAAGTTCTAATCCGCTAGTTTCCTTTTTTGCCTTCCGGATTCCCCAACTGGCCAATCCTCAGAATTAACTCCCCCTCTAAACTCCTAGACGCTCTTTGGCTCTGCCACTCCACACACACTTGCTATCCTGTGTTGGTATTTATTCGTTTCTACACAGCCTGTCACTCCAGCTAGACCTCTGGCTAGATTCTGGCTTAACCCCTTAGGAACACTGCTTGCTCATTTGGGGCGGGGGGGACACAGTTTGAATTCCCTCTCCTTCACTTAAAATCAGGGTGATTTTAAATCACTTTACTTTTCTGAGTCTCACTTGTATAAAAAAAATTTTTTTTAAAGAAACAACAAAAAACAGGGCTAGTCAGGGTGCCTGGGGGGCTATGTCTGTTGAGCAGCCGACTCTTGGTTTTGGTTCAGGTCATGATCTCAGGGTCACGGGATCAAGCCCCAAGTTGGCTACACACTCAGCACGGAGTCCACTTGAGATTCTCTCCCTCTCCCTCTGCCCCTCCTGCTGCTCGTGCTCTATCTCTAACATAAAATAAAAGTGGGGCACCTGGGTGGCTCAGTGGGTTAAGCCTCTGCCTTTGGCTCAAGTCATGGTCTCAGGGTCCTGGGATTGAGCCCCACATTGGGCTCTCTGCCCTGCAGGGAGCCTGCTTCCTCCTCTCTCTCTGCCTATTTGTGATCTCTGTCTGTCAAATAAATCTTAAAAAAAAAAAAAAAAAGTAATTCATTTGGGGAGTACTGGGGTCATTTTCACTGCTTTAAAACCCCATAGAAGAAAAAGTGAAGGGTATTTGGTGCCCGGATCCTGCTGTCTTTGATTACTTGAAGATGTCCTCACCTAAGGTTAGCATCACCTACTACGTGACCGAAAATCTCATCACTTGGGGGTGAGCTGTTCAAGATGATTTGAACCTCAAGTCTCTTTGCACAGACAGGAGGACCACCCCTTAAGACCAATTATCCTTCAGCCATTCGAATTGTTCAGTTCTCGAGCTGGTTTCCTTACAGTAACTACTTTCTAGAAGGTCAGAGCTATGCCTGAATCTATAGGTAAATCACCGATTTTCTGGGGCTCTTAGTGACCTAAGGGGAATGACTAACGCTTCCCATAGGACAGTACTGGCCACCATAATGAATGGGCTCTAGCTAACTGTTGGTTTCTTAGGGGCAGTTCCTCATGAAATTTATCCACATGTTGGTTAGGCAAGATGGGCTGTGTTTATAAATCTAACCCTGGTCAGTCTTGTCCTCAACAGTTCTTCCAGATTCTTTTCCCTCCCTCAGGCTCCCTGATTGACCTCATCCCATTTGCCTCCATATTCACAGAAAAAAGCCGAGGTTCACAGAAGCTCCTGATCTCCCCAGCCTCAAGGGAACCCGCAAGCCATCTCCCCCTCACCTCCATCCCGGTGCCTCCATGGAGGTATTCGACTCTGTTCTGGGCTCTGTTCCCACCAAGGCTCTCGATCCCTTCCTTTACTGACCTCCCAAGACCTTCTCCGCTGGTCGTCCCTCCCCCTGCTGCAGCTTTAGCTGCTCAGACTGGTGCAGGTGCACAGAGAAAAGAGCAGAATTCACAGCCAGCCAGACAAGCGTTGGAATACCAGCTTCTCCATTTACTACCTCCATTTACTCCTCCACTTACTAGTGCGAGCCTAAGCACTTTTTAAAAAAGATTTTATTTATTCATTTGAAAGAGAGAGAGAGCGCGCGCACACCAACAAGCAGAGGGAGTAGGAGAAGGAGAGGGAGAAACAGATTTCCTGCTAAGTAGGGAGCCGTCAGTTGACCCCAGGACCTGGGATCATGACCTGAGCCCAGGGCAGATGCTTAACCGACTGAGCCACCCAGGTGCCCATTTTTTTTTTTTTAATTGTAGTAAAATGCACATAACAAAGTTCACTATCGTAAGCATTTTTAAATGTACAGTTCAGTTGTGTTAAGTAATTCAGATTGTGTGCAACCAATCTCCAGCACTCTTTTAATCTTATAAAACTGAAGCTCTGTACCCACTAAATGATACCCTACTCACCCTTCCCCAGCCTCTGCTAATCACCTCCTGTTTTCTGTCTCTATGAGTCTGACACCTTTAGGTGAATCATATGGTATTTGTCTTTGTAACGGGCTGACCTCACTTAGTGTAATGTCCTCAAGGGATATCCAGGTTGAAACATGTCTTATGTTTTATGTAATTTTCAAAAAAATTTTATTTATTTATTGGAGAGAGAGAGCATGAGCAGGGAGAGAGGCAGAGGGAGATGAAGAGGGAGATACAGACTCCCAGCTGAGTGCAGAGTGATCCCAGGGACCCTAAGCCCAAGTTAGATGCTCAACCAACAGAGCCACCCAGGCTCTCTTGAAGCAAGTTTGAAAAAAAAAAAAAAAACAACTTCAATTTCTTCACATACAAGGTCCCACACCTTCCCCAGGGTTGTTGGGAGGGTTACATACTATGGGAATTCAACATTGATTGGGTCCTTTTCCTCTTACTCCCTGAGATTTTTTCCTGGATTCAGAAACCCTCCCCGGTTCCTACTTAAGATCTTCCCTGATCTTCACCATCAGAGATCTTCTGAGCAGGAGATCAGCGAGCTGTCTCCACTCCTCACTTCCTTGTCACTCTGCTGCTCTGTAGAAGGACTTCTATGTCACTACCCCTTCAGTCATGCTGTTGCTGGGGAAGTCACTGGAAACTCCCAACTGTCCAATTTACTTCTCTAATTTCACTTGTCCCTTCTGCAATATCTGACATGAATTAAACATCACCCAATGTACTTTCATTGTTGAAAGCTCGTTCCTTGGCTTCTGTGATGGTACTGCGTAGCATTCTGAGCTGGTCAAAAAGATACTTAGGAATAACATGAACAGAGGCTGTGTTTGAATGTATTGTTTTATTATTATTATTATTATTAAGTGAACTCAATGCCCAGCAGGGGGCTTGAACCCCAAGATCAAGAGTTGCACGCTCTACTGACTGAACCAGCCAGACACCCCTAATGTAGTCTTTTTATTCATTCAACATCTATTTTGTGAGCACCCTATATGTGCCAGCTACTGTCCCAGGTTCTAAAGATATCTTGGTGAACCACACAGACAAATGTGGTGCCCTGGCATGCTTTGGGGGCGGATACTACTCCATTAAGGATTGGATGGTGGCTGGAGCTCCCCTGACCCACTCCCATTTTTCTGTACATTATTCACTTCTGCACTAGAAGAAAAGGTAGCTCAAGCCTCTTTCTCTGACACCACAAGCCTTGACCCTCAGCTCACGCCTTGTCTCTGTGACCTGCATCACAGCAGGGTTCCCTGTGCCCTTTTTGATCCACCCTTGACGTCGCACAGAGTCTACTGGAGGATAATGAGAGCTCTATGATGATGATGATTTCTGCTATCGATGACTTTCTATTCTCACCTGCCTATCTCCTCTGTAAGGAGGTGAGCTGCATAAAGGCACCGCTGGATGGGGCCATACTCATCCCGGTGTTCCCAGGGCCTGACACAGCGCCTGGTACATAGTAGACAATCACTAAATGTTCACTGGATGAAGGTGAGTAATTTTATTTTTTTTTAAATGTTAACAAGAATATTGCAAGGCTCTTCTGTCCTTATATATTTTGCTGGTTTAGAATCTGAACTGTAGGGATTTTTAATAAACCCAGAAACAATTAGGAAACATCTCAACTCCTTTTTCCTTTAAATAGTCCCCCACTGCCACTAATTTGGCCAAGAAGGTTGGGCTGCTCAAAGGCTTTTTCATTCTTCTTTTGCTAGAGCACTGGAACTGGAAGGAACCTTAGATGAGCCTCACCATTGCATAGATTAGGATCCCGGGGCCCATGAAGTGTCATGGCTGACACACTGTCCCCCAGTGGGCAGCAGCCAGGAGAGACGTGGTATCCTTTGGGAGAGGGTCATGGGCGTATGGAGATGGGGGACATTGAATCCTTCATGGAGCTCAGAGACCACTTCCAGCCCAGCTGCTCACCTCACGCTGCGTGCTTGTTTTACAGGACCAGCGAGGAGCCACAGTGATGCCCAGACCAACCACGGGTTTTCTGAGTAGAGAAGAAAGAACCAGGCTCAGTATTTCAGGCACATATTTACAACCTTATCTTTTCTTACTCTAAAATGTTCCTGAATAAGAGCTTTTGAGCCAAGAGTCTTAGTTTGCAATTCTAGTCAATACAACTTGATTTTGTAAGACAACCTCCAGAAAGGCCCAGGATATTAAGTGATACAGGACTGCAGAGAATAGTCGGTAGAATTAATGTGCTAATGAGGTAGTAACACAGCTTTGCTCAGGATTAACACATTCAGGAGCCAACCAATTAACTCTCCTTTCTACTACCTCCCAGGCATATTCAGTGTTCAGAATTTGGTAAAGCTCCTGGCCTCTGTAAATCTCAGCTCTCCTGTGCTTTTTATTGTTGTTGTTTGGGGAGAGGGGAGCGCCTGGAGAGCCTGGGGAGTGGGGGAGGAGTTGGATAAATGAATGGCCTAAAGCTAGCTGATTGCCAGATCCCAGAGGGAGCCATCTTATACACGAAATACTGGTCAGGTACCTGCATTGCCATGTACTCGCTTAGCATTATCCCAGCCCTTCCAGCACCCCGGTTTGGGTCAGAGCAGAAGCTGTGCTCTCTGGGCTGCAAGTCTCCTATTTTGCCTACCGTGTCGGTGTTCACTCTGCTCCCGAACTGCGTTCCCTCTAACATGCAGAGCCCTTGCCAAAGCAAAAAGAGGTAAATGTATAACAAATGAGTCAGCCGCAAATACCCCTGAAGGAGGGTCCTTTGGAAAGATCACACACATGTAGACTCCCAGTCCTCTCTCTTTACTTTAGAAGCCCTTCAATGGTCTCCGAAATACGTCCTCTCATAATGTCTTAAGACATTTCACAGAGCCGAGGTTGGGAAGCTATGCTTTAAATGCTTTATATTTGAATCACTCTCTACTGCTCCTCCATTCTCTTCCCTGGAAACTTCTTCCTCCAGGGAGAAGAGCTATTTGTCTCCTCTCTTAATCATTAATTCAACAAACGTGTGCTAAGTATAACCCTGTGCATGCCACACACCATGTTAGGTGCTGAAGAGGAGCAAGGCTGGTTGGAACAAAGTCAATGCTGTTACTTCTCTACCTTATCTACCTGTCAGAACAAAGTTTTTCAGTCGTATATTGCCTTTTCTGGAATATCAGGAGAGAAAGAGAAAATGTCTGAGTATGCCAGATGTCTGGCTGTACTATCTATTCTCCTATTCATCCATCCATCCATCCATCCATCCATCCACTCATCCAACACTCTGAGAGTCCTTCCAACTCACGAGTGCCCCCTCTAGACCAAGCCCTGTGCTAAACACTGAGTTTCCATGCAGGAGAGCTGCTTACTGCCCTCAGGGAACTAAGTACCAGTTCAGAGGGACATGGTCCTATGATCAGACCATGAGCTAGAATGTCACTATTAGGATGCAGGCATGTCTAGAATGCAAAAGAAACCAAGCCCGTGGTCTCTAGCAGCTGAGGTGGATTGGGAGTTAATTCATGAACAGGTTTCAGGTTTTGAATAGCGGCTTTAATTCCCTTTGGGTGCATTTTCAAGGAAACAGCAAAATCTAAAATCCAATTCGATACATATTCTTTGAGGGCGTATTCGGTTCTCCTTTTTCTCTGCCTTCCTCCTTCATCTTCAAGCTCCCGACCTTCTGGAAGGTGCGATTCTGGTCTGTTTCCTTTGTTTAGCTCATCGTGAGCTTTCCCTTCCCATCCACATCCCCACTCATGACAGGAGACATTTCAGGACCCCAGAGAGCCTGGGCTGGCAGAGCAAATTGACATGTGGGAGCGTGAGAGGCAGTCTTTCAGAGAAAAGGAAGAGGAAGAGACAAAAATGGCAGGCTGAGAGAGCAGAAAAGGGCAAAAAGAAATAAGGTAAGAGGACAAGACAGAGAAAGAAGGAAGAAAACAGAGGGGGTGGGGGACGAGCAATAGGACCCTAATGAGGTCTCCCCAGATGTGGCTTTGAGCGATTTCTGCAACATGGACTCCGGTTTAGAGAAGGGCCGGCTGGAACAGTCCTTCCAAATATGGGGGTGCGGTGGAGCAGAATTGCAGGAATACCAGAAGACCTGACTCACTCACTGAACTGCATCTTAAAGGGCGGTTTTGCTTTAATTATTGAACTGGGGGAAATTATGAAATTATGAACTGGGGGGTGGAGGTTAGAAAACCTCAGCATCCATCATGTGCTGCTTTTGAAAATTATTATTTTGGAGCACAAGCTGCTTCCTGTCTTAAAAGCCTATTATCTATCTCTCTTGCAGGTGGAGCTTGGGCTGCCTGCTAATTTAATCCCCTGGGTTTCCCCCTCTGCCTTCAAGATCTCAGAGAGACGCAGGCTTTAAAAAGAGGGCACCTTTGTGTCTTCCTCCCCTTAAGGCCCACGATCTACCCTGGCAGCTATGAAGATGCTATTTTGGGAAACAGCAGCTGAGTGGGGAAGATTGTTAATTGTTTGTCAAATCCTTCTAGTCTAGTTAGATCACACCAAAAAAGAGAGAGAGAGAGAGAAGTCCTACCCTTTCCCTTCATTCTATTTTCCTCTTGCATCTGTGAGAGGAGAGGGGGATAAGGAGATCTTTTCCTCTCAAGCACAGGCACACAAACAGTATTTTTTAAAAAATAAACCTAATTCTTCTACCCATTTGGAAATACATAAACATAATATTGGCCCAAGAACCAATCAAAATAGTTTAAAAATCATTTATAAGCTTCAAAACAAGCAAACCCAGAACCCAAACAAACAAAAAACTCCTATCTTCACCGAAAAGTCTTCAGGGGCTCTGCCATCCATTCGGACCCAACCCGCCCTGCCCAGGAGCATTTATTCAAACCACCGCGGCCAAACTGAGCAGATTCCCCCTCCCCCCAACAGCCGCTGACACTGGAAACAATCCTGCCCCGGCACACTCATCGGAACACCCACGGTCACACGCCCTCATTCCATCACCGCGAGGACAAATTCAAAATCAAACAGAAAAAGACCCAGACCGAGAAAAGGGTCCTCGGGACTCTGACCTTAGGAGCCCCCACGTGACTCTAAACTTCCTAAGCATTACGTCAGCCTGCGAGGAAAAAACGGGATGGAAAGACTGGGAACCAAATCCTCACGCTTCTTAAAAGGGCAACGCCACAAAACATTTTGTAACTGGTGTTTCTCTTTTGACCCATTCTCGTAATGGCAGGATCCTAGTCCTACTTGACTTTTAAAGGACACCTTTTTTCCTTCCACAAGGTTGTTTGTTTTTTTGTTTTTGTTTTTGTTTTTGTTTTAAGGACTTTATTTAGGCAGAGAGAGGAGGAAGCAGGCTCCCCGCTGAGCAGAGAGCACGATGCGGGGCTCGATCCTGGGACCCTGAGATCAGGAGCGGAGCCAAAGGCAGAGGCTCCACCCTCGGAGCCACCCAGGCGCCCCATCACAATGATCTTTTGATACTTTGAAGGACTGCCAAAAGGAACGATCTTTTATTAAGAGAGGAGTTGGACTCAGAGAACTTTATAAAGTGATAAAGGTGCAAGGAAGGATATGAGCGTGCTGCCTATTTCAGAATCGTTTTTCCTCAAAAGCGCTCAGACTGCTTTATGAACATAAATCTGCTAATCCACACACCAGCTCCTGGTTAGACAGCAGATCTGAAACTTCCTTTTTACACTGCAGGATGTGTCTGTATAAATACTTACTCAGAATTTGCTTAGTCAAAATGAACATGAGATGGGTTAGTGATTTGGGGTTTTCAAACTGAACGAGCATTCATGTTAGCATTTAGATCAGCTGTGTTGATCTAAAATGGACTTGACTGATGATTAGAATTCGCGCTATGAACTTCGGTGATTAGAACCAGAGTGGGGAGAAAAGGCGAGACTTTTTTTTTTTTTTTTAACCGGTTGAAGATATGCAGGTTGTCCCTAAAGAAGATGCTATTACCTAGCGGGGTTTTCTGTACATCATTAATCCATAACAAATGTTTGATCAGAACAGAGTAGGCACGCAATTATTTTCTCAGTAATAAAGTCACACATTTGTAAAATAGCATGGCAGAAAAAGCAAACTTTCAAAAATCATCTTATTTCCTGTGGGGAAAAAATAGCTTTTACAGGGAAAAGGTGGAGCTTAGGGTCATGAATAATAATGAACTAAGATAAGATAAAATGTATTTGATGTGATATTTTGGTTAATAGGCTGCCAGAGTATTGTATGTGGAGTACTCTTTTTTTACCCTCTGCCTGGCTGTGTTTGAATACTTTAGCCTCAGATTTGGGGAGCCCATTAATAACTTGTTTATCAACTAGTTATTGATCTCTCAATATGTACATGGCAGTATTCAAGCTTCTGGGTATAGAGGAGGAAAGATGCAAAGAAAGTATAATGTAGCATTTCCCAGCACTTGAATGTTATTGGGAAATGAGAAATATATCCACGCATGAAATGAGAAATATATCCACGCAGAAGTGAAATAAATACCGTGCAAGTAAATACAATACGAAACAAAAATAAAAAGGTTATCATAACAAGTGGTATTGTGGTTTTAAGTAACAAATGACTATTAGAGTATGTGTGCCCAAGTGAGTACACCTTAAATACCAGTGGGCATGGAAGGCTTCCTGGAGGAAGTGTGGTGCAGAATTTGGGCAAGAGGGGAAAGAGCATTCTGTTGAGGAAGTAGAAGGTAGATATAATACTTTTGATTAGACTTGTCTAGCTGGGAAAGAGATGGGGCCTTTCTGTTGCTCAGGGAACTAGAAAGGTTAAAAAGGTTTGCCTAGATTAATAGAATCTCAGAATTCTAGACCTGAAGTAATCCTAAAACAATCATCTAGTCTGCTGGTTCTCAAGCGTGACTGCACATTGTAATCACCTATGGAGTTTTAAAAAATTCCAGTGCCCGGGTCTCACTCCAGTTTCTGATTTAAGTCATCTGTGGCGAGGTCTGGGCGGCTCCGTATTTAAGGGCTCCCCAGGTGATTCTACTGTGCAGCCAGAGTTTGAGGGCCACTGATTTAGTCCAACTCCCCAATTTTATAAGATAAAGAGCATGCACAGCTGGTGAGAAACCAGGCTCTATTCACCACTCCGGGCTGTTGTCTTTGACCGTGTATTGTGTGGTACTCCAGGGACCGGGCCAGAGGGTTGGATTTTTGCCATAAGGGTCATGGGGAGCCACTGAAGGTTTTTGTGCAGGGAAAATGGCATGTTGGAAACAAAGGGTCCTGCAGCTTCCAGGTGGACATCAGAATCTGAAAAGGATAAACGTGCTCTAACCACGTGGGAGAATGGGGTTGTCCAAGTGAGTTTCTGAAATTTGTTTGCATGTTTGTGTTTTGAATTTTAGAATATTGTGATAACTTCTGTGTTCTCACATCAGATACGTAGAATTGTGTTTCACCACCTGTGTGGCTACTTCTCGGTTCTAGAAAGAATTTTCGTCTTGCCGATTGGCTGCGTTTTTTACCCTTTTCTTAGATTTTCTAAGAAACTAAGTGTTTTAACAACCATCTTAGTGTTTTATAGTTTACTTCCTTTTTACTTTATTTTCCCTCTCCTATCCCTCTTCTCCAATCAAGGACATTTGTTAATGGCTCACAGTATGCTCATGCATATTTATACATCCACACCACCCTACCCTTTTATTACCGTGACTATTTTCCAACAGAAATATAAATTGAGGGGTGCCTGGGTGACTCAGTCGGTTGGGCATATGACTTCTCAGGTCATGATCTGGTTCACTGGCCAGCAGGGACCCTGCTTCTCTCTCTCCCTCTCTCTCTGTCAAATAGATAAATAAAATCTTAAAAACAAAGAAGAAATATAATTTGAGCCACCTATGTAAAAAAAAAAAACAAAACAGGTTACATTAATTTTAGTCATATAGTCTATTTAAGTCAGCATATCCAAAATCTAATAATTCCAGCATGTAACCATTCTAAAAATATGAATGAGACATTTTATGTTCTCTTTTCAATACTAAGCCTTTGAACTCTGCTCTGTATTTTATAATTGTAGCATTGATTCGGATGCTAAATTTTCAATCTTCAAGAATATTACTTAAGAAGGTTGTGTTTCAAAAAAAAATGATTTTACCCTGTTTCAGTTTTTAGATTTAAAGTAAGTAAAATTTAAAATTCAGTTCCTCGATCACCCTAGCCCCATTGGTCCCATGGCTACTCCATGGATCAAGGCAGCCTAGCATTTCATATGGTAGTAGCTTTTCATTCTGTGGCTTGAGAGGGTGGAAGCCTCATTTTAATGAGTTTAAGTGCTCTATTTATGGAGGAATCTGTTCTCTAGGAGTTCTAAAGGAGGCAAGGTATGACAAAGATGATTATAAAAATAACCTAAGTTTCTCTGAACCAAGATATATAAATTAGGACAAGAAGGAGGGCTAATTTAGGAAAGGAAATGGGGAAGAGGGAAAAAAAGGCAGGTTTTGATGCCCACTCCTGGTCGAATGCTACTTGAAAAAAAGAAATTCTATAGTAGTCCAACAGCCAAAAGGGAGGGGAAAAAAAAAAAAAGATGTAAGATATGGTAGAAGAGTGAGAAAAATTAATTAATTAAAAATTAATTAATTTAAAATTTAATTTAAAAAGTAGCTTTGGGGGCACTTGGGTGGCTCAGTCGGTTAGGCATACGACGCTTGATTTCGGCTTAAGTCATGATTCTCCAGGTTGTAAGATCGAGCCCCATGTTGGGCTGCACGCTCAGCTTCAGATTCTCTCTCTCCCCACAACAACAACTGCTTGCGAGCTCGCTCTCTCTCACATACACACAAATAAATAAATAGAACAACTGTGTCTCCTTGACAGAGCAAGAGGAGTATTGCCTACATAAAGTGCTAATAATGTATTTTTGTAGAATTTTCCCCTAAAGAACTCAGGATTTCATACAAATGACTATTCGCTTACGTAAGCAACTTTGACCCCTGACAATTTCCAAGTGGCCTCACGTGGCAAGGTAGGCTCCGTGCAGAGAACCTAATCCCATCCCCCTTCCTCTCACTCTTCCTTACTTCAGTAAGTACTCCTTACTTACAGAGTGGGCTATGGAGTGTATCATCTGTGGTGTGTTTGCCTTGTTCTTCTACAGACTAAACTTAATTTAAGACAATGTAAGCTCTGTAATCATCTGATAATAATCTTTAGTCTTCAAGCTATCGTGCAAGAAACGGAGAACAACAAGAAATGAAGTCAACAGCTGAGGGCACGCAGGCCCTGCTCTTACAGGAATCCTCTAGCCAGAGCCCAGGAGCACCTGAGTGGGAACAGGTGTGGCCGACTCTCCTCGTGCTAACCTGCTCGTGTGTGTCCAGGGGAGAGGATGGGGGTGGAAGGGTGGACCTGACACGTGGACACGCCCTGGCCACTTCTTCCAGAGCAAGCAGTTGCTTCCTGGGTCCTTGTACTGCTACCACTTTTTTTTTTTTTTAAACTGAAAAAGTCTCAACAACTGATAATGGCAAATTCAAACTCAGTTACCTGCTTTCTAAACCTCAGGAAATGTTCTAGATCTGTCTTTTAGTAGGGGGGAGGTAAAGATTGCTGAGCATAGCGGATCAGTTCTCAAGGTTCCATTCTGTTGTTTCAGGATTCGAAGTCCTGATGATAGTAGTGACCTTGCTCAATTTCAAGTCAGTGGGCACTTCCCCAGCACCTACTCTGTGGTATTGTAGAAAAACCATGTACAATTCAACAAGCGCTAACTATGGGCACTGGTATAAAAAGAAAAATATCAGGAAAAAATAGACTCAGTAAGTGCTTCTATGGTGCTGGGAGCTGTTAGGTATTGTTACTTCCTTTTTCTTTTTTTTTAAGATTGATTTTATTTATGTGTTTATCAGAGAGAGAGAGAGAGCACAAGCAGAGGGAGCTGCAGGCAGAGAGAGAAGCAAGCCCCCTGCTGAGCAAGGAGCCTGATGTGGGATTCGATCCCAGGACCATGGGTTCATGACCTGAGCTGAGAGCACTTAATTGACTGAGCCACCCAGGTGTCCTAGTATTGTTATTTCCACTTTACACAATAGGCCACTGAGGCACAAAAAGGTTGAATAACTTGGGCATGACTTTCTCATTTCAGTTAGACTTGAAATAACTTTCCAAAAGTCACACAGCAAGTAAGTGGTGAAACAAGGTAACCTGGTCCCAGAACTCTGCACTCAAGCTTTAGAAGCCCATGGGTTTGCAGTTCAATCCTACCCTCTCCACCTATAGCTGCATGACTTGGGGGAAATTACTGGGCCTTTCAGAGTCCTAGTTTTGTGATTTACTTTCAGAACTTTATAAGGATGATAAATGATGTTTGGAAAGTGACTAGCACAGTACCTGATAGACAACATCATGATTAGAAATTCATTAAGCCAAGTGCATAATCGCCCAGTATACACTGATATGGCCTCCCCAGTTGTTAAAACATTGTAATGGTTCCATGCTGGTTGGCAGAATGTCTGCCCCAGGCCCCTGAGTGCACCCTTTCCTGGCCACTCGGCCCCTCGTGCAGGAATCCGCCTTAAACCCTGGTGCCATAAGGGCCTCTAGGATTCTGTTCTGGTGGTTACTGCCTGCGTCATACATTTGTTAAATATTCCCACTATCTTCTGGCTACAAACATGAGATGGGCTCCTGCCTTCAGTGACCCGCACAATTTGAAAGGGACCCTGAACATGACAGGTGTGAAAGGAAAGCAGTGCTGAGGCACCATGAATGCAGTGGCAGGGGTGAGACTCCCAGCTCATGTGGGGCAGCTTTACTGACTGCTTACTCTTTCAGTTCCCTGTTTGAGTGGGTGGTGACATCCCAGATCATCACCGTGGTTCCTTATGTTTCTTTCTTTTTTGTTTTTTAGTTCTTACCTCCTCTTAGTTTAGGCCTTCACGACCCTTTGCCTAGACTTTCACAAGAGTTTTATAATTGAGTGATCCTCTTTATAGTTCAGTTGTAAATTAAGTGTACTGACTGTTCTATAATCTATTCTGTGGTTCTCTTACTCAACAACCTTGGGTAGTTCCCTGTGGCTCCATGTCCTCATTGAGACGTTCATGACCCACTGTCACATAGCTCCAGCCCCTATTTCTAGCATTTACCACTTACTCTAGATGTCTGTCACATCTGCCAAATGATATGTTCCCTATATCAAACTTTGTTGCTTCTGCCACTCAGAACTTGTGATCCTACCTCAGCGTTTTTCAACACCCTCTTCAAGCAAAGCTTCTTTCTCTTATCTGTTTCTTCTCTCCTCATCCTCTTCTCCAAACCCTGGGTCTTGTGTGGGGTGATATTTTCTAATTAACATACACTGATAGCTTCTTATGTGCCAGCCTATTCTAAGAGTTTCACATGTGTTACCTTGTTTTATCCTCCCCAAAACTCCAGAGGTGGGGACTATCATCTCTATTTTAAGATAGAAAAGATGGGGGTCCCTGGGTGACTCAGTGGGTTAAGCCTCTGCCTTCAGCTCGGGTCATGATCTAAGGGTCCTGAGATCGGGCTCTCTGCTCGGCAGAAAGTCTGCTTCCCCCTCTCTCTCTGCCTGCCTCTCTGCCTACTTGTGACCTCTCTCTCTGTCAAATAAATTTTTTTTTTAAGTCTTTAAAAAAAGGGAGAGGGGGGAAAAAGATGAAGGCACAGAGAGGTAAAATAACTTTCCAAAGGTCACACAGCAAGAAAAAGTGGAGCTAGAATTCCAACTCAGGAAGCTTCCCTTCAAAGCCTGCATTCTTAATCAGTGTTTTATAGTGACTAATAACTCTCAAAGAAAGAGAAAATAGAAGAAATAATTTTCAAGTTATTACTCAAAGTATGTGTCTTGCTTCTGTAATTATTCATGTTACTATTTTATCTCCTTTATGCAAGCTGAAAATTCCTAGAGGGGAGGAACCCTGGGTCTCATGGCCTGGTGTCTCAATTACCATTAATAAGTTGTGGCTTAAGTTATGTTACTGAGCCATCACATCCTTTGGAGACCTCTTGACTTGAATTGGCCATTACCAAGCCTACTTTTCACTATTTCTCGCAACCAGATATCCCACTTGGCCAAACGCTGGTATAGGATCAGGCCAACTATTCCATGTGGAGTCTAAGAAAGCTTTGCTTAAGTTTATGATTCAGACTGTGGCCAAGAGTTATCACTTTTTAAAATTTTAATTCCAATATAGTTAACATACAGTATTATATTAGTTTCAGGTGTACAATATAGGGATTCAACACTTCCATGTATCGCCCAGTACTCATCACAACAAATGCCCTCCTTTTTTTTTTTTTAAGATTTTATTTATTTATTTGAGGATGGTAGAGAGAGCAGGAGTGGGGAGGGGCAGAGGGAGAAGCAGACTCCTCACTGAGCGGGGAGCCCCATGATGTGGGCTCAATCCCAGGACCTTGAGAACGTGATAATGATAATGACCTGAGCCAAAGACAGACCCTTAACTGACTGAGCCACCCAGGAGGTATAGGTGCCCTCCTCAATCCCCATCACCTAGTTCACACATTCCCCCCACTCTGGTAACCATCAGTTTGTTCTCTACAGTTAAGAGTCTGTTTCTTGGTTTGTCTCTGTTTTTCCTTTGTTGCGTTTCTTAAATTCCACATATGAGTGAAATCATCTGGTATCCGTCTTCCTCTGACTTATTTCACTTAGCATTACACTCTCTAGTTCCATCCATGTCATTGCAAATGGCAAGATTTCATTCTTTTTTATGGATGAATAATATTCCATTATGTGTATATATTACCCATTTATCTGTGGGTGGTGAGAGTTGTCATTTATCTTCTGCATAATAGAGTGGATGTGTATGTGATTTCTCCCTTTTAGAGTTGGAGAAACTAAGGTTCCCTGCAGTTCTTTACCCAGAATCATTGGCAGGTCTGTGCTGGAGCTTAGGTGAACGAACTCAGACTGACTCTCCAGGAACCCAGGCCAGGACTCTGGACAGCCCCTGTGGTGATTCTGCCCTAATGCCATGTACTAAGGATCCCTGGATGGACCAAGTTGATGACTGACCAGAAAAGTCTGGAATAGTCTTCCCCTGTATTTTTACCTTGACACAAAATAAAAGTATGACATCATGATGGGAACACAGGACTTCTCTGTTTGTATTTTTAGAACTTGTAGATTCTTCCAAGGGTGAACGGATCAGCGCTTGTGTTGAGGAGAAATCTCTGAGGAGAACTTGTACCGCCTTTCATTGTAACCGATGGGATAAGTGTGTTTGAGAACGAGGCGACAGATGATGGCTTTAGTAGAGAACCAGTAATTTCGCAGCTCGTCACAATTCCTTAATAAACAGCCAAAAACTTAGGAGCTTTTAGAACCCCCTTTTCTTTCTTGGGGGGGGGGGTGAGAGTCGACCGAATCTAAGCGTGTGTGTGTGACTCCGGGAAGGCAAGGCACTCTGCTAAATATCTTGTGGTAATACTATTGATTACCCAGGGGTATACTCAGATGAAAGTTCGAGCGGGTTAGTTCCCTCTGGTTCTGGCTAGCCAGCCCACGAGCCATTAGAATCCTTAACTACACACCCCCCTCTAGCTCCGCCACCGCCCCGTCAGCCTCCGCCCCGTCACCCGCCCGCGGAGCACAAGCCCGGACCCGTCCGGCCAGCGCCGCTCGTCGTCGCCCCCTTTAAGAGCCTGCTCCGCGGGACTAACGTTCGAATGGCCCAGGCGCCCCTCCTCGGCCTCCGATTGGCCGCGCGCGGCGCACGAGGGCGCGCCGGCCTGCCCCGGAACGGTTGGCGGCCCGTCGCGATTGGCGGTCGAGGGGCGTATATAAGGCGCCGGGCGGCCGGGCTGCCCTCAGTTAGCGACCGGACGTGGGACTGAGCTGCTGTTTGTGGTGACTAGGACGCGGGGGGTCGCTGAGCGCGTCACCGGAGTCGTTTCTCTTCAGCCTTCGGGTATCGAGGGTCCAGCCCCGGACCGGACTTGTCGACGCCATCTCGTTTCCTCTCAGCTTCCGAACGTGAGCCGGGGACTCACCTCACCTCGGCGCCGGCCCCGCGAAGGGGAGGCAGGATGGAGTTCAAGCTGGAGGCTCACCGCATCGTCAGCATCTCCCTGGGCAAGATCTACAACTCGCGGGTCCAGCGCGGCGGCATCAAGCTGCACAAGAACCTGCTGGTCTCGCTGGTGCTGCGCAGCGCCCGCCAGGTCTACCTGAGTGACCCGTGCCCGGGCCTCTACCTGGCCGGTCCCGCGGGGAGCCCGGCGGTGTCGCCGCCGCAGCCCGGGGAACCGGCGGCCGGGCCGCCCGCGGGCTGGGGGGAGCCGCCCCCGCCGGCCGCCCGTGCAGCCTGGCCCGACGCCGAGCCGCGGCCGGAGCGCCTCGCTGGCCCCGCCGAGCCCGCGGCTCCGGTGACGGGCGCCGGGGACACTCCTCGGGGCGGAGAGGCGGAGGCGGCGGAAGCTGCCTGGCGCCGCGTGGAGGGACAGCGCGAGGCGGCGGAGGGAGGAGCCGGGGGCCCCGCCGGAGGCTCGGACGGCTTCCCCGAGGGGCCCCGTGGGGCGCGCCGTCCCTGCGGCTGCCCCCCGGGAACGGAGGACCGGCCGGGGCCGCTGGGCGCGTGCCCCCGACTTGACTGCTGCTGCGCGCCGCGGCCCGCCGAGGACGAGCCCCCAGCTCCGCCAGCCGTCGGCTCCCGGAAGCGCGGCGCGGCGGGCGTGGGTGGCGGCCCCGGGGACTGCCCGGCGCCCGGTTCCAGCCCGAGGAAGAAGCCGCGCCGGAACTCGGAGGAGCAGCCGGGCGGGGCGGCGGCCGCGGCGGAGGAGGAGGAGGAGGAGATGGAGACCGGTAACGTGGCTAACCTCATTAGCATCTTCGGTTCCAGCTTCTCGGGACTCTTGCGGAAAAGCCCCGGGGGCGGCCGGGAGGAAGCGGAGGGAGAGGAGAGCGGTCCGGAAGCCGCCGAGCCCGGGCAGATCTGCTGCGATAAGCCCGTGCTGAGAGACATTAACCCTTGGAGCACAGCCATCGTGGCCTTCTGAGCCCCCGGGACCCCGTCGGGAGGAGGTTGAGCAGCGGGGTGGCCTCGACGTGAGGCTTGGAGGACGGCCTAGGGACCGGAGGCGCTGAGCGCGGGGCGGAGACCGCGGGTGCTGCGGGGCAGCACGGACTGCCCTTGGGCTCGGCCCCGCGGCGCCAAGCCTGCCTGCGGTCTCCCCTGGAGACTTGGGCGTGTGAGGCTTGTCGCCGGCGGACGATCGTTCACTTTTGTGTAGTGTTATCTCTGTGTACGTCTGTTCGTCTCGTTGAGTTAAGACTATTTCGTCCTTCTGGAATGCATCACCCCTTTCCCAGGGCTTAGGAGATTGGGGGCAGACAGGGACTTTCCTCTGCCGCCAGCACCGAGAAGGAAGCGGCTGAGAGCGCCGGCGCTGGGGAGTTCCCCTTTCGTACTCGGGGGAGGAAGGGACTTTACACACACCCCTCACATGAAAGCTAGCACCGCACCGGTGCCAGGAGTGGCATTTCCTTACAGGATTTCCTAAAACTAGAGGGATTTAGTCTGGGGTAGAGACTTGGATTCTTTCTCTCCCCCCACCCTCCCATCTCACTGAAAAACGTTTATACCCTGTGATTACTCGGGGAAAAGGGAATCTGAGCGGCCCTTGTCTTCCCCACAGGGAAAAAAAAAAAAAAGCTTGATGAACTTCACAGAAGAGTTCAAGCTTGGAAATATGGAGTTTATAGAGAATAGATATATTTTTAAAAGCTCTAGATCAGAACTACTACACAGTGCTTTTAAAAAGTGTTTAATGAGACAAAAGTTTACAGACAGAAGCCCTAAGTGGAAAGACGTTATGGTTTTGTAGATACGGTGACTCCAGTCTTTGTTGTATAAAGGTTGGGGGAGCTGACAAGGTTTTTGTACAGTATTTTCTCCTTCGTTGTATTGATTTTTGTATAAAAATGTAACTCTACGTGTTTAACACGTATTAAATATTTTGAAGCAACTTAATTGCCTCCTTGTCTGTAATCACCTGTCTGGGTTGGGAGAGAAGTGGGAGGAGGGGAACTATGCTTCGGCCTGGGAAAGTGTAGTTCTCAGTATCAGTCATGCACAGACTGGGGACATTGTTTGCTGACTTCACTAAAGACCAAGAGAGACCCCTTTACGGTTTCTCCCCTGGATGGGAGAATAGCTATTAGATACTAGTATCAGTGGCCGGCCAGTTTTTTGAAACCTGTCACTGCAACTGCTTTTTTAAAATGTCAGTTTAGCCCAATTTGATTTTGTACAGGCCAATCTAATGGTGTCTGTTATTAAATAACTTTAGTGCCAACTTCTGAAGCCCTTCCTATATGCAAAAATGTTTTCATAACAACTACCTTTTAGTATCCTGTTTAAACTATATAACGGGTTATCTTTCCGTTTTGTTACTGAAATAAACTAACACATGAAGGAAGCTGATGAGGCTGACTTACCTACTTGGTCAGATCCACCCTGCAGTCCAGTGGATGCAGTCAGGATGGAATTTTCAATTTTTTTTTTCTTTTATTGTTTTATCTGTAGAAAGTAAATGCATCAGTGAAAGGAAATTGCTTGTGTCGAATTAGATAAGGAAGGAGGGCTAGGCAAATTCAACTTAGCAAAACTTCCTGGTTTGCTCCTGGTGTTTGGGTCTTGGTAAACACTTAGGTGATGACAGCCAAATCATCCGTCAATTTTACTATAATCACTGCATTTAAGAGTGCTTTTTGTCTAAGGCAAATACTCAGTGTTTGAAAGGTATTCATTAATCTATTTCAAAAGCAAATCAATTAGAAGGATATCTTAAAATATTGTTGCTAGTACTTTAAATGCTGGTATTGGTTTACAACAGCTTATAAATAAACAGGGTGTTTAAGAGATGAGACAAATTGAGGTTGGGCAAAGCTTTAAGTAAGGGTTATGACCTTACTTAGAGAAGGAGCAAATGAATGGTGCTTTGGTATTCCTAAAGTCTTGATTATGTGAACTTCTGTCATAGCTGAGTAGGCCAGTGCTTTGACTTTTTGACAGATCTATTAGTGATTCATTAAGTATAAGAAACTTTCTGCTTTATGCTCTATCACCTTAATAGTATATTCTTAGAATTAAACCTTGTCTAATCAGTCTTATTAAAATTGACGTGTTTTTCTTTCAGAGATTAGCTACTTGAGTTCTGTTGTAGCCACAAGAGATCCATTTGAGTGCTGACTCTTTAAACTGAAGAAGGGGTCCAGGGCCTGAATTTTGCAAACATTTCCTATTGCTAGAAAGTAATTATGCTTGAGCAGCTATCTCAGTGCATTTTTATACTTGGAAGGAGGTAACATTTGGTGTGTTTAAGAGAGTTGATATATTTTGGATAAGACTAAAGTTCCTATTGATGTTTTCACGTTAAGATCAACCACAGGACCATGTTTCTGTTTAATTTAGAGAATGTAAATGGACATATTTGATAGGGAGACATAGCTTTGTAGGAAACCTGAAAACAGCATTGTTTTTGTTGTGGGATTGATGCAGAAGCAATGTAGTATAATGGTTAGAGCATGGGCTCTGGAGCCAGACTTCCTGGATTTGTATCTTGGCTCTGCTACTTATTAGCTGACAAACTCCAGATTACTTCCTTTTTCTCTGCCTCAGTTTTCCCAAATGTGAAATTGAGATAATTGGACCTACCTCAAAGGGCTGTGAAAATTAATGAGTTAATGCCCCTGAAATTCCTTAAAAAAGTGAACATAGTGAGCAGAATTCAGTTACCATTATTAACTTAGAAGTGATTTTGTGTATAAATCAGATATATTACTGTCAAAGAATTGTGTATATTTGTAAGAAAGGCGAGTAAGGGAGAATCTAAACTTAGCCTATCTGTGAATGCTGGGTTCTTTTATTCTCTGAACACTTGGCAGTTACAAAGCCTAGTTGCATCAGCATGGTTTTGTTCTCTGTCTCACACCGATTCTGACTTTCCTGATCGTATCAACTCTATTTTCAGGGAGGAGTAAGCAGGAGTGAAAAAACACTCATGGAGCAAAGATCTTGTTGACAAACAAATGCTTTCTGTGGGATGAGTAAAGAAAAAAAAATAGCCCATAGAGTTATTTTTAGCCTGAATTGCTTGGGCATAGAATGTTTCTTAAGCCATGTTAATTGATAGGTCCCGGAAAAGAGCCTTCCTAGTGCCAGGATGGGGTTATCACACACATCTAAATCAGATTCACTGTGACTAGAAATGAAGCTACAGCTGTAGTATCTAACCACTTGACCACTGGGAGGGACCCCTTCTCTTGATCAAATTAACCTTAGCTGTGGTCTAGGAAAAATATTTTTTTTGAGTGCCATGTAAAAACTAGCTGTTAAAAGTGCTTAAAAAATTTTTTTTGTTGTTGTTAGAGCACAAGCAGGGGAAGGGGCAGAGGGAGATGGGGAAGCAGACTACCGGCCAAGCAGGGAGCCCAATACAGAGCTTGATCCCAGGTCTCTAGGATCATGACCCAAGCTGAAGGCAGAAACCCAACTGACTGAGCCACCCAGGTGTCCATTTAAAGTGCCTTTTGATGAATACTCCAAGAAGATCACATAGATGATGAATAAAGGTGATAAGCTTTAGTATAATGCTTCTTAACCATGTCACTTTAAACCTATCTTCCCTCTCAGAAATCATTGATTGTATTTGGGGAAAGGAACTTGAATGATGGAAAGCTTGAACTGCCCCTTCAGGTGACTGGATTTTCTCGAAGGCACTTACTAGAGTTAGAAGAACCCTTCTAACCCTATAGTTCATCACTGATTGGATTTGGGGAGGAGAAGTAGAAAGGAATGGGCTATTTAGCAACATTGGTAGAATTCTTCTCAGACTAAAGATACAGTAAATATTGGGAACGGTATTAATGACAAAACTGCTCTGTTTTATCACTGGATTAGATTCAGTCTCTTACCTCAACTTGCTAGGCACGACAACTCAGAGCCCGTGAGATAGGGTTGAAAGGCTAATACCCACTGCGACGTGGAGTTTGATGGACACTTATTTCCTTACACTTTTTTTTTTTAAAAGTAGAGTTAGTTCAGTTCACTGAATAACCAAAGAACTTCTGATCTCTTGCCCTAAATATTCTTGTCCTGTTTGTGAATTTTTTATTCTTGTAGGCTTGCTTTTATCCCAGCAGTTACTGAAAGAAGAGGAGAATGAAAAGAAACAGTGATCCCACCCTCCCGTGACTATGAAAGGATCTATTACTATTAGGTGCAGAACTCCGGTGGGAGTGAGGTCTGCTTCCCAGGATTCCTGGCACTCTTTCCAGTAATGAGCAGTTTGTTTCTCAGCCTTTGAACCATTATTCACATTTAAAATTCTACCCAGTGGAAAGCCTTGGGAGGAAAAATACAGTGGAAGCAGAATTGATGTTAGGAACCATTGTGATCTTAACTCATGTCCTTGGAGTTCTTTACTAACAATTTCTGAGGGTATAGAGAAGAGAATGTGTGAGAGCAGAAAGTCTAAAAGGATACCCGCATCTAGTAGAATGCCTCCTTCCTGATCCAAACACAGTTTTTCCCAATGCCTGCCACCCACCCCTCCCCCAGCAGGAATGAGGATTTTAAAAATAAAACCCTTCTCCAGCTCTCTCTCAGAGGAATATAGCCCAAAGCGTCTTTGCTGGACTATATCCTGGGGTTTATCTCAGACATTTGGAATCTTACAAGCAGGGAGGAAGAAGCCTCCTGGGACTGCATTCCTAAGAGGGCCTCTCCCTCTCCCCTACTCTGCGGATCAGCAGCATCTTGCACTACTGAATGCTGCCTGCTGAGGGGCAGGTGAGTGAGTCCTGGCTGTCAGCTTCCCAATGCGGCAGGAGGAAGGGCTGATCTGGTCGCTGTCTCTGCAACGGAGCATCTTCAGCGGGTGATTCTCTTAAGGGTCCAGCATAAAGTAGGCCCCTGGTGCTTCTTTATAAATCTACTTACTTTATCAAATGAAGTTTTCTGGGTCCTGGTCACAAGAAGCCCCCATGCCTGTGTGATAAGCCACATCTCTATCTTAAAGAATGAAGGTAAGACCCAGCTTTCCCCTGTGTACCCGTTTGGCACCAAGTCAGTCCTGGTCACCCTCTGCTTTCTCCCTATGAATTTGGGCCTTCCTAGTGCCAGGATTGGGGCCGCAGCCCGTCACTCTACTAGATGCCAGGGCAAGGCTCCCTTCAGTGTTTCTAGAACTCAGGGATGTGCCAAACGCCATGTGTTCCTACCTGCTGGTTTTTCGCTCCATTCAGTCTCTCAAGTCTTGGGGCAGGGCAGCTCCCGGAAACTTGCTTTCTCTAAGGTAAAAGAAAACCATTCTTTTCCCTTGGCTCAAAGCACTGACGTTCGTCTCTGAGGAGCAGGATTTCCTTTGGTTACTCTCCATACTTGATCCCTTTCCTGGATCCCATTTGAGTTCTTCTCCAGGTTGATCCACATCTGCATGGCTCGCTCTTTCTAGCCAGTCTCAGCATCACCCTGCCCTGTGGCACAGATACTTCCTTCAGTGCTGTAGTTTTCTTTCCGTTCTCTCTGGGTCCTAGTCCTCCCTCCACCCTCTCCTGAGGACACTCAACATTCATTGTTTACCTGGGGAAAAGTCTGAGTGCCCGGGGAAGAGCTGTGATGGGGAATGCTACCGTCAGCTAAGATGCAGCAGAGTTGGGTTTCCTGACCTTGAGGCGTGCAGAATCTCTGGAGACTCTATGCCGAGATCAAGCCACAGCTGTGGTAGCTGGTCGCCCAATCCCGGTGCCTCACCAGACCCCCAATTCCATCATAATAGCAGGGGGTGGGTTTGGGAGTATCTGTCTAGAAACAGGAGCAGCTGCTGAAAAACAGTCTGGCTTGTGGCCAGATGAAGGGAAGGAGAGGCAAAGCCAGGGGAGCCCAAACTTGGGCTACACAGCATTTCCGCTCCCCCTTTCCTGGAACTGCATGTGCCGCTTTTTAGAACAGATAATGAATCACAGAGCTGCTCTGATGAAGAAATCCAAAAGGGCCTCTTCCCCTTGTCTCCCCCATCCAGGTTTTGATTAATAGAAACTTTTTACAGTAGGTTACCAGCAATGGGAGTGGGGGAGTAGTTACAAGCCTGCTGGAATCCTGCAGCACTGGTGGCCTGTGGGGAGTGAGTGAGACCAGACCGTGGGAAGAGATCCTGTGGGCTGGGGTGGATTCCCCCTATTGCAGGGAATCCTCACGGAGTCAAGTTGTCCTGCTCAAAAAGTCTGCTGTGGGCCGAGTGAATCCAGGGCAGGAGCACCCCACCTACGTTTTTCTCCCCAGCTTTTCTCAAGCTGCACCCGTTTTCTTGAGACAATTTCCAAGTCCTATTTTTGGTTTGGAAAAGGGTGAAAGTGCCTTGGCATCTGCATTTATCAGCTTGCTCTCTGTGTGTAACCTACTTTAGAGACTGGAGTTGCTTTTATTTTTATGGCTCTGGGAGAAATCCCTGAAAGCAAAAATTCAGTTTCAGAAGCTGAACTTAAGGGACATGGGACACTATGTTGAGGTGGTTATTACTCTATGATTTCTGTGGTTTTCTCCCCGCCCCCACCCCACCCCACCCCACCCCACCCGACCTGACCCCACTTCCTCTTCACAAAGTCTTTTTAAAAGGTGCTTCTAATCTGCACAGCTAAGAACAGTTGTAAAGATGCCGTGTGGGGGAGATTCTGGCATGTGGGCTGGACCAGCTGTCTGCTTCCCAACCTTTGAGTCACCTCAGCGTCAGGCATCTGGCCTCCTAAACATGGAGCTTGCAGCTCCTTGAGGCTCCTGAACCTGCCTATGAGAGGAGACAGAAAGGGAGAGGTCTCCTATTTATCAGTCAAGAAAGAGTAATGAGGTCCAGAAAGTGAGTAGGTGGTCTTGAGCAGTCAGGTGAGAACCCAAACAGAGGCAGTGTTAGAATTCACACCAGATCAGTCCTTGGGACCCCTCTGAGCAAAGAAGTTGCAGACCAGAATCTAAAATGTGACTCACTCTTTGGAGAATCATTCATTTTTCTTGGTTTCTATTTATAGTCCCCCCCCCCAAAAAAAAAGAAAGAAAGAAAATAAAGGATCCACTTGCTTCACAATTGTGAGGTGGTTAAATTAAGGTTTGCAAAGCAAAGTTAGAAGATATAAACAACCCAGCCCTGGGTCCTATCAATCAAGTGTTCATAGGAACACCCAGAAGTAATTCATCAATGGGGAACACGGAGATGCAAGCAATAGCATCCTGGTTCTCAAGTTGGATTAATTTCCAGATGAGCTACAAAAACAACGCAGGAAAACCCCCAGGAAACCTGACAGTTAGTCAAGTGTGATCTAGCCCCTTGCTTCTCCAAGTACTGTCTATGGACCAGCCACATGGGTATCAGCTGGGAGTTTACCAGAAATGCAGACTCTCAGGCCCTACACCAGTCCTACTTAATCTGCATTTTAACAAGGTCCCCAGGTGATTCGTCTGCATATTAACATCTAAAAAGGAGATCTTTCCACCAATCTCTGGGTCAAGTGGAAACTTCTCACCTTGAGGTCACTCAGGCCTAGGTTCCCCAAACTATTCCTTCCCTCTTGATGCCTCCTGCCATATGGTATTGCCTGAGGGCTTGTGGGGGTGGGGAGGCTTTTCAAAGGGGCTGTGGGGGTGTGGCCAACTTTAGGGTTGATTCTTAGAGCTGAGAGCATAAAGAAACTCTCCAAGGGTACCTGGGTGGCTCAGTGGGTTAAGCTCAGGTCATGATCTCAGGGTCCTATGATCAAGCCCCAGGAAGCCTGCTTCCCTCTCTGTCCGCTTGTGATCTCTCTCTCTCTCTCTCTCTGTTAAGTAAATAAATAAAATCTTAAAAAAGAGAAAGAAGGAAAAGAGAAGAAACTCTCCGAGCTAGAGAGAAGGGCCAGAGCAATAAAAGGGAAGCCTGGAGGTAGGAGCCGGAGGAGGAAGAGGACCACCGCCAGCAGGAACAGTCAAGGAAAACAAGAACAAAGAAAAGGTCCTCGAGCCAAAGATGGTTATGGTGAATTTTGAGAGCGGTTCTGGTAGAACATGGGAGGCAAAAAATCCAAATACAAAGTTGTAGAGTGAAGGATGTGGAGGCTCTGGCTGCCCCCAAAACTTTGGCATAAAAGGCAAAAGAGAACCAGGATGACAGCTAGAGAGGTCAGTTGAAAGGGCCTTGTCTTAGGACCGAACCAACCAGAAACAACCAAACTGAGGGGAATGGGGCTTGAATACATAAACTGCTTAAGTATGCGTCTCTTATCAGAAGGAATAAACACTTTCTTCTCCTTCTCCTGTCAAATAAAAGGAGACTGGAGACACTAATAAATCACTCTAGGGACCTTGTTAGTATCCGCAGCCAGCACTCTCTTCCTCATTCTCAGCCCACGAAGACTCTCGCAGCTTGAAACTCCAGCATACCGGTTGGCAAGGTTAACACACGCGAGAGGATTCTGGAGGATAAAGGATCACTCTCCCAGACCCCAGCGACGCCTGCTACTCATCTAAAGTTCTCTATTTCTGATGCTTCATCCTCTTTACATATCAAAACATCAGAAAGCAGGCATGTTTTAGGAGGAAAGCAGAAGTTGGGGCTCTTGACAGCAGAAACACACACATACATACACACACACACACACACACAACCTGGTAATCTGTTCTCATTTGGAAAGCCAGTAATGAATGAGCGTGGTTTCCTGGGTAAAAATGTTCTCTTCCTTCCCTCCCAAGCAAGTCTGACCTCATCTGTCATTTTCAGTGTTATGGAGGATTAGTCTGAGGCTGAGAACAGGTTGAGACATGCCCCACAAAGGGGCTCCAGATCCTGAGAGAAGCGGGAGGGAAGCTGAGCAGTTTGAGGCCTCTCAAGGCAACGATGAGAATCGGGAGTGGGAGAGGAGAGGGGTGGACGGATGGGGAAGGCAAGAGAGACAGATGTCTGTGGTGATTTCAAAAGAAACACCAGACTAAAATAAACTTCGAGTCAGAAAACAGGAAGAATGCGAGAAGACGAAAAGGTAATGGACTGAGAACCGCAGTGTGTTTGTGAAAACACAGCCCCATCCAGATGGAGGAACGGCATTATCCCCCCAGCAAAGTCTTCTGGAAGGGGGGGAGGGGTTGCAAAATAGCTAATAGCTCTACGTGGTAGCGGGATCATTGGCTGCGAAAGCTATGAAAGTCACAAAGCGACATTGTTGTTGGACCTCGGTCCCAATTTCTGGAAGGGTGACAGGAGGCCCTGGTCCATGCAGTCTTGGCCTGCCTAGACTGTCAACCCAGAGCTCAAAATTCCTTCAGTCTATTTGCTTTCTATCCTCATTAGCTGAAGCTATTTCTAAAAACAAACAGATCATCTCCTCTCGCAGATTCCCTGGTGGCCCTTTCCCCACTGCTGTCTGCCCCCAAGGCCTTCTCCTCACTTCAATGTGCTGCTTAGACTCAGACGCCAGGGCTGCGGACTTCGCTTCACCTCCCTCCTTTGCCAAGACATCCAAACACTTGCTAAAGCTTAGAGCATCACCTCCAAAGCCAAGCTCATTTCCATTTCTCCTTCTCACTGCCACCTTCTTCCTTCTTTACTTCAAGCCCTTTATGACTTCAGTCTCATCTCCCTCTTTCTCCCAGCACCTCCCCCACCCCCGCCCCAACCTGGTAACTAATAGATTACTCATCTGACAATGTCGTTTTGGTGTTGTGATCAGTCTCTGACTCAGAAGCCTCAAATGACTTTCCATATTCTCTATGAACTCCTCTGCCTGCCATTCAGCTTTTTCAGTCAACCATCATTTATTGTCTACTCAGCACCAGGCGCTGAGTACAAAGTTGAGTTAAGAAATTGATATCTAGTGAGGAGATCAGTAGAAAACTCATTACAATTCAGGCTCAATACTACGATATTGCAGAAATATTGATGAGGGGTGTTTAACCTAGACAGAGAGGGTCAGGGAAGGAGTCCTGGGACGAGATGGTTATTTCTATGCTGATTTTCAAAAGCCTAGTTGGAGTTAGCTAAATGGGAAGTGAGTGGAAAAACATTCCAGGCAGACCCAGATGCATGTGCAAAGGCCCTGAGGCCAGAGAGCTGATAGTATCAGGATATCACAAATGCTTTATTCTGGCTGGAGCATGGCTAGGGAGAGGGACAGGGTCCCAAGGATTAGGCGAAATCAGACTATAAAAGGTTAGGCATGCCATAGGAGAGTTTTGGTTTCATCTGGAAATTTAGGGGCGAGGGGAGGGAGTCTTTTGAGCAGATTAACACTTAGATCCATCATTTCCTATAGTGTGGAGACAGGACTAGGAGTGGCAGAAGAGGAAAGACTGGAGACAGGCTAAGGCAGGGGCCAGTAGGGGCTGTTGAGTGAACCACATGGGGAATCTCTGGGGCCAACAGCAGCAGTGGCAATTCACCTGAGGTACCTATTATACACTGTTATGTACATGCTTGTTAATTTTCCAAAATTCCTTACCTCTCCCTTCCTCACTGGATTATAAATATTTGAAGGATAAACGCTGGAACTTACTGGATCCTAATCTTTTTTTTTTTTTAATTTAAAGATTATTTATTTATTTATTAGAGAGAGAGAGAGATAGAGCACAAGCAGGTGCTTGTGGGAGGGAGAGGGAGAAGCAGGCTCCCCATTAGCAGGGAGCCCGATGCAGGACTCCATCCCAGGACCCTGGGATCATGACCAGAGCCAAAAACAGACGCTTACCCGCTTACCTGACTGAGCCACCCGGGCGCCCCACCAGGTCTTAATCTTATCCATGTGAGAGCCTTTCTGTGTCTGGATCCGCAATGATAGCAGCTGAGCCAGAGAAAGTTAAGAAGTGGGGTGAGGGGGAACTAGCCTAGAGGCAGTAGGCAGGAGAGAGCTCGCAGCCAAAAGAGAGAAAGGAATGTGAGGTTTCTTTTGGTCCGACCCCACATTTCCTGCAGCCCAGCTGGGTTCCCCCTCCAGTTTCTGAGAAGCAAATTCTGAATCACCTCTTTCTTCCTAAATTCTCTTTCCCCCAAAGGATTCAGAGACTCTAGGGGGTATTGAAATGGGGAGGGTAGAAGAACCATCTGATGCTTTCCCCTTCTCACAAGGTAGACAAAGAGCAGGGATGTTGACAATGGCCAAGCTGGGCAAAATGTAGCCAGAACAGAGCCCTCTGCCTCCCAGCCCTGGAGCCTCGCTTCCAGTGAGGGTGGAATTTCACTTGGAAGGTGGGCAGAGGGTGGTGAAATTAGTCTTGAGAAGCTGGGTGGGAGGCAGCCTTTCTGAAGGAAGGCAGCGTCCTCTTAGGCAGTGAATAGAATCTAATCATTTAAGGCACTTCTCTGGTTACAGGCTGTCCTGTAGGTAATTGCTTGTTTATTCCCTCCCACTTCTTAGAGGCTGTCGGACTCCTGCTGCTCTGGGAGTTGTGGGCTTACTGAACACCCCCCGTTACTCTCACCTTCTCCACTGCACCGAACCCATTGGGAAGGAACAAAGACCAGAGTTCAAGTTCTAATGAGGTCTCCAGTGAGGTAGAGGTGATCGTCTTCGTTTGGTCCCAGGCAGAGAGAGGTATTGAAATCCCAGAACCAGCCCTTAAATTGGCTGTTGGCCTGGTGCTCAGAATGAGTACCCCAGGGATGTGGGCATGCCTGGTTACAGGCTTTCTGGGACAGGGGCTTGAAGTGCAAGCAGTCCTCCTGGGCTCATTTCTTCCCCACTGACGACAGTTCCTTCCCCGGGGAGCGCATTTGAGTGCTGTGATTTAGGAAATCCTTGGAAGTCAGAGTGGATTAAAGACATGATAAACACAAAAATGCAACCAGTACTCCTAAAGAAACCAGAGGAAGATAAGTGACCCGTTGTACCTGGCTATATACGTGGTAAGAATTTGGGCTTGTTTCCAAAAAGTGACAGAGAGATGATAGTCCCCTCAATAACTAGGGTCTTTATCTGCATTTCCATTGCGAGGAAGGATCATGAACTGGCTTAAGTAGGACTCTGAGCCTCTGGAGATCTGTTATTCTGTGTAATCCATTGCCACCTTGCTAGGAAAAGCCGTATCTTCTCCTAATTAAAGCACATTATCACTTGTTTACAAATGGTGAGGGCTACAATAGACTAACCCTTAGGAGATCACAGGTCAAACAAACACACAAACAAAGATAACTTACTACAGGATGTCAATAAGAACCTAACTGAAGAGTTAATCATTGCTTCTCTTTAGGGTTATTAGGTCCTTAAGGACTCTCTTCTGTTCCAGTTCGGTTCTCCCCTTTGGCCAGGGCCCCAGGGAGGCAATCAGAGTCCTTAGGTAGAAGGAAGAGCAGCATCTCCAGTGGCATCTGAAGCATCTCTGCCCCTTCCTTCCCTCCACTCTACCCTGCTGTCAGCAATCCTTGGGGCTCCCCCAATTGCCAGTGTTTTGCCAAGATTCCCCTGTCTGGACCACTTTCCCCATATACCTGCCGGGGCAAAGAATTTTCGCAGACGCTTCTCCTTGCTATAATTATTGGTTCACATGTTTCTTTTCCCGACCGGACTGTGCCCTCCCCACCTCAAAATCGCGTTCATCTTTTAGCCCCAAAACCTAGCTCAGAACCTAGCACCTGGTTAGCACTTTCCGGGAGCCCAGGGGTTGCTCTCCTGGGAGACTCAAGTCTGGGTTCAGCCCTTCCCGTTCTGTATGACTTTCCGCAAGTCATTTCATCGTTCTGAGTTTTAGCTTCTTCGTTTTAAAATAAATCCTGCCAATTCCAACTCACACGGTTACGAATTAAAAATGAGACAAGTGTGGAAGCGCTGAACAAAACGCCAGGTGGTGGAGGTGGTAGGAGGGGCGCTGGGCTCCAAGAGCACACATACTTGTCTCAGTTGGCTCCGGCGGCCATAACAAAATACCACAGACGGGGGGAGGGGGGACTTAAACAAAAGAAATTTATTTTCTCACAGTTTTGGAGGATGGAAGTCTGAGATCAGGGTGCCAGCACAGTTGGGTTCTAGTGAGGGCTCCCTTCCTGGCTTGCAGATGGCTGCTTTGTCATTGTGTCCTCACGTGGTAGTGGTGGGCTCGATCTCTCTTTGCTTCTTCTTCTAGGACCACGGCCCTGTTGAACTCACTTAACCTTAACTTACCTCTCCTAAAGACCCTGTCTCCAGATAGAGTCACGCTGGGAGTTAGGGCTTCAAGGTCCGCATGGAGGGAAATGCCAACAGGGACACAATGCAGTCCGCAGTAATGTGAAAGGCGACTCAACAGCACACAGAGCCCTTCAGTCCTGCCTCCACGGTCCCCCAGCTTGCAGATCTGGTCTCCTCCTGAGTCCAGGCACCCTGTTGTCTTGCTTTCTGGACCATAGATGGTCTCTCTAGTCCACTATCAACATTTATTCTTTTAGAATTCCATGTCTCTTATTGGGGCTGCTCTTTGGGCTTGAGTTTTGGTTCCTACCCTTGGAGCATTTAGTAGTTGAAGCTGTCTTTTAGGCAAAGAGGTAAAAAAGAAGTCCTCTTGCCAAATTAAGTCAACGATCCAGGAGTGGTCCTACAAAAAATACCCGAGTTTCTGACTTAATTTCTCGCCCTGTTCAGAGGAGACTGGAAGGAGGTAGTCTGTATCCTACTAGGCTATTTGGAGAAATAACCAGCAAAATCTTGGGATAGCACTTTGCAGCTACAGAATGTGAACCAGTTTATAGATGTCCCAATATGTGTCCAATATGTGTGGGGCATATCCTAGGGCTTCTGAAGAATACCTCCTACTTATCTCATCCCATCTTCATAACCACCATCTCCCAGATGAGGAGACTTAGGCCTAACAGGTGCCTAGGTCCTCCAACTCTTCACCTCCAAACTCACTCCACCATACAAAGGGACCCCCATCCCACTTCAAAGAAAACACAGGGCCCTAAGGAGCGCAGTCTACCTCTTCAGCATCTCTGCTAAGACCAGAAAGAGTCCAGCCTCTTACTTGTTAAATACGAATCTTTCTTTCTTGCTCTGGAATTCTATGGAGTTTGAAGTACAATAAATGGAAAGCGGTGACACTCTTAGAAGAGACCTGACACATGCAAAATTATTACTTTATTATGTTCGTTTGACTTGAGACTAAATTTCAGGGGATCCTGACTACTTTCTTAGTGTATTTCCTTGAGATGCCTGGCCCACTTGGAACAACGGAATGAAGGAGGCATTATCTGGTTTTAACCCTATCCATTCATTAAACATTAATTTAGTTCAGAATCTACGTGCCTGGGGCTCTACCCCGCAGGAGCTCACATTCCAAGTTAAGGCAGGGGTAGACTCTACCCCTTAAGAGGGGCGGTATAAATGGAAATCTCTGTGGTTTGCGCCCCTCCCCCGCCCCCCGCAGCGATCTGGTGGCTCGGAATGTCTCCGTTCCGCCGCACTCACTCTGGAAGCTGCAGACACTCTTGGGGGGGGGGGGGGGAGGATCTGCAACACTCCCTTCTCAACACACCAACAAACTGCGCGAGGGTACTGCACGGTCGAAATCCTCAGGCGGTGGGGGTGGGATCGGTCATCCCAGCATGGACCAATGTGCAGTGTTTGTTTGTTTGTTTGTTTGTTTGTTTTTTCCCCGCGAGATGCGGTGCGGTTGGGGAGGGGGCTGCCCGGAAGGCACGACCCCGGCTCCCGACAGCGATTCCCGCTCGGGTCTTTCCCTCCAGCCCGGGGCCCCCGCGACCAGCACTTCCCGCTTTCTCCGACCCCGGTCCTCTAGCCAGAGACCGCTTTATTTTCCGCCCCGCTCTTCCGTCTGGCCGAGCGGGCCGAAGAACCTCCGCCAAGGTCTTTTCCTTCCACCCCAGGAGGACGGGCGGGGAGGTCTGGGGAGATTTTCGAGGGGCCGGGAGGTCACGCGAGGCCGGAGGAGGCTCCGGGGAGACCGTGCGACCGGCCAGGGCGCTGTCGCAGCCTCCGCAGCCTTGGGGCTTCCTCCCCCGCTCCCGCCTTTCCGGGCCGGGCCAGCCGAGAGGAGGGGAGGCTTCCCGCGTCGGCTCCCGCGGCGCCCGCGGCCCGGCCCCTCCCCAGCGGGTGCAGGCCGGGGCTGGGGCTGAGCGCCGGGCGCCGCGGGCGGGGAGGGCGGAGGCGGGGCCGGGCCGCGCTCCGAAGCCCCTTCCGCGCGCCGCGGCCGCCGTTGCCAGGGTTACCGGGGGGGCGCTCAGGTGGAGGGGAGGCCGCCGCGGCGGGGGCCGGCGGAGCGGCGCAGCGGGCGGGGCGGGGAGGGCCGGGGGCGGAGTCGCTGCCTCGTCGCCATGGGAACGGCGCAGCTATTTCCAACCCCGGGCGGTGCCAGTGGCGCGGTGCCAGGGTGCGAGGGTATTGCAGGACAGCGGCAATCTGCTGCGGCCGGGGACCTAACAATGCGCTCCTTCTGTAGCGCGGGGCCCGCCGGCAAGAGGCCCGGCTAATCGGAGGGGCCCGGGCCGCCCCCGCGCGTCGCGCCTCCTCCCTGGCGCTCCTCGGCCGGGAGCCCGGCTGCCTGGGGCGCTCCCGGCCGCACGTGCTGCCCCCGCCGCCGCCCTCTCCAGACAAAGCGGGCTTTCCCTCCCCACTCGATGGACCCTTTGATTTCTCCCCACTGTCGCCTTCATCTCTCACTCGTCCCACCCCGCTCAGCGGCCTCCTGGGGAGCCGTCTCTTTTGTGCTCGCCACCTTCAATTCGGCCCTCGCTCCAAAGCTTTGCCCTAAAAAACGACTCCGTTTGACCTTGCCCCTCTCCCACTCTGTCATCAACTTTGGTAGCTTAATACCCTTGTTAAAAGGGCGACTGCCTCCCCCCCCCCTCATATTTTTCAGCTTCGTGTTACCTTTTCTATTGTCCGCGCCCCTTCTTATCAGAACCGACTTTCTGGCCTCAGCCTTTTCAAGACTTCAGAAACCCTTTTGCCTCTTTCCCAGTTTCTTTTCCACTTTTTTCCCCCTCTCAGCAGAAGAGAGATTGCAAATGGCTACCTCGGTTGGATTCTCTTTGTATTTTGCTGACACCGCCCTTTTCCCTGGGATCCCGTTATTTGGGTGCCGGGGTGGGGCTGTAGTTGGGGGTGTGGGAGTTCTATAGCTCCTGGCAAAGCGGTCGCTTTGCTTGTAAGCTCAAGTGAGGGAAACTTCTGGAAACTGGCCAGAGACCCCTGAAATGCAACTTGAGGACTAAACATCTCTCGCAATCCATTCCTGCTTGGTCACTCTTTAGTTCGTGCACCATCTGCCTCTTCCCACCTCTAGACCTTTTACCCCACCCTTTACCCCTGTCCCCGCGCCCCTCAACATCACATTGTTCATCCCTTTGGCACCAGCCCTAGAAGAGGAAAGGGCAGGTCCTCCTCCCCAGGAAGGAAGGTGGGGCAGAGCAGCTCCTGCAGGAAGGGAAGGAAAAAGGAGGGAAGGAAGGAAGTGGCCAACAGAAGAAGTGGAATCCGGTGGGAGGGCTTTGCATTGTTTTAACTTCTTTCCTTTTTAGCAAGGCAAAGCCAAGCCCAAGGCCATCCTGGAGCCAAGGTTATGCTGCCATCTCTGAGAGCCCCCGCAGGGACTGCCTGCCTTAGCCTGCAGAGGACAAGTCTGAGGGTTTTGGTGGACCTATTTAAGAGGGGTGGGCAGAGTTCAGTGTATGCTGCGGATTGTAAGCATTTACACTTTTAATGTATTTATTTTCTTTTGTTTCTTTCTGTCCAACAAAGTCAGCTTTTATTTTATTTCCTATTTCCATAAAAAGCCCCAGGGTAGAACGATGCCTCAGGTAAGGAAAATGTAACTAACACTTCCCCGGGATCCTCTAAGTGTGAATCTGCTCTCATAGTCTAGAACACTTCCTATTTACTTAGCGCTTTATAGTTTATAAAGATCTGCCACTTAACACTACCGCACCTCAGCCATTATTATTACCCCTACTTGGTCCTTTTCACCCCCTTACTTTAAAACTCAGCCCCTCGGGGAATAAATACTCATCAGTACTGCCGTCTATTTTCTTCACCCTTTTCCTGGGCTTGGCCCAAATTATAGGTCCCAGGAACACAGTGGGGGAAGTGTTTTGGTCTCTGTGAGGCCTGTGGGTCTTATAAGCTGCTTGATGATAGACTAAAAGAGGTTTGTCTTTGTGATTGTTATTTGCATTAATATATCTTTGTATCACCATTCACTTAATATCCAAATACCTAGAAAACCGCCAGCCAGGTTCCTGACTGTAGAGGTGGCGTCTTGTTCTTTGAAAGCCTCAGAATGAGAAAAAAAAAAAAATAAAAATAATAACTGGGTTGTGCTTTGGAAGAGCTTGTCTGAAACATAGTCCGAAGCTAAACCTGCTGTTTGTCTTCCCATCTTCTGGATTGGCTAACCGTGTCCTGAACACTGAGCAGGGGACTAGAGGGTGTGGGTGTTGGTTTTTCTCAGCCAACGGAAGCTCATTCTTGCTCTCTCTCTGTGAGCCCTCCTTCGGGAAAGGGTTCTCAACAGTGCTCTGACGGCCCCGGATGGGGGTGAACGTCTGGAAGGGGGCCCAAGAACTAGGATCCTTTTGTGTTCCTTTGGGTTTTAAGTTGCTGTCTCATTGGTGGAGGAAGGCTTGAAGGCATGGAGAACCTACCGGCTCTACCAACTTGGGACAAGTGTGGGCAGAGCTGTGGGAGTTGGCTTCCTTTTCTTCTGTCTTACTCATCATACTCACTGGGTTCTCTAGAGGGAATTTACTATCTCCATCTATTAGCAAACCAATCTGCAAGCCAGTTAGCCCTGGGCGCTTTCTTGGGGCACTGAGTTAGTGCCTCAGGGAGCTGACCCTCTCTCAGAGAACAAGCCCTACAGTTTTGTGGTCCTTGTGTGGAAGGGCATGGGGTGCAGTGCTGGGGAGGGGAGATTTCTGGCAAACAATAGAAAGGATCTTCTAACCAGAGGAGACCTCAACACTGACAGTGGCTGGGCTTCCTGAGGCCTTCATGGTCATGGAGATGGTCAGGGAGCCCAGGCTAGATGTCCATCTGTCAGAAATTTTGTAGCTGGTTGTGGGGTTGAACTGATGACCCCCACAGTCCCTTTTAGCCCCGAGAGCTTGCAATTGTGGAATATACTCTTGATCCGAGGCAGTGTTCAGTGAACGACTCAAACTTTACAGGGATTCTATTTATCAGTTATTTATCAAGTGTATACTTTGATTAATACACTTCTGTCCCCCATGACTTCTCAGGTCTGCATCCTCTTACACCATTGCCCTGTGGTTTGTTTCTTCTTGAGATGCTGGATTGAAAGGTTTTGGGGCTTTGATCTGTGGAAAGGAGCAGAAAAGAGAAACCTTATTAATCCAGACAGAAGGGTGGAGGGAGTGGGGCAGCGTCTGTGAAGGTGAAAGCAGAGTGAGGGCTGAGCCCACCTGTCAGGATGCGCTAGGCTGGGGACAGACAGGAAGGAGCATCGGGAGGAAGATGAGGTGGAAATGAATGGGCCCCTGTAGGAGGAGGTAATGAGGTAAATCAGAAAAATCTGTCACTGAGATCCAAGAAGAGCCTGGGAGCTTTAATCTCTCTTGGTCTTTTTAAAAGATGAGGCATGTCAGTTAGAGGTCCCAGCCTTAGAGAGACAGATCTGTTTTGTTGGCTCCGACCAGGAGCCTGAGGTTGGAGCAGGTGGGGGCTTGCCAGGGCTGCTGTGAAAGGTGCTGCTAGCCCAGCCCTGGGGCAGCCGGGAATCAGCTGTGGTGGGGCAGGGGCATCCTTCTCTCCCGTCCTGCTAAGTCCCAAGAACTCCTTCCCTGGCTTGGGCTCAGTAGCACCCCGACCCCACGCAGGCCCAAGGCAGAGTCTCTATCTGTAGGACTCTCAGGAGCTCTAAGCCGGGAGGAGTGGCGGGGTGGGGTGGAGGTCACACTGCAGGACGGTGAATGGAGGAAGGGAGGGGTCCCAAGAAGTCTCATTTGCTTCTCTGTTCAGGGAAGCAACCCAGGACCTGTTGAATCAAAGTTCTTGGCGTCCTCGGGGATGCAAACTTCTGCTTTGTTGGTTTACGTCTGTGTGTGTGTCCGGGAATAGCCTCCTCCTTCCACCACTGTGTACAGTCAGAGGCTCTTGTGCCCAGAATGTCGCTCAGGGGGGCTGCGTCTTACAGTTCCAGAAGGACCTGACTGCGTGACTTGAAGGACCTTGTAGGGAGGAGAGGGGCACTCACTCGCCCCAAAGCATGACTCCTCCACACCTGCAGCTTCTGCTGAGACAAATGCTGTCTGTGTGGGGATGCAGCGGCCGTGGGTCACCATCTGCTGTCAGGAGTAGACCGGCAGACATGGGAAAGGGCCACCCAGGAACCCAGGATAGACCAGGGGCCCGAAGGAAGGGGATCAAGGGCACGGGAATTTTGCTGGGCATAGGAACAAGTCAGCGGGGAAAAGTCCAAACACCAGGCTACGGCTAGGAGCTGTTTTTTTGCCATCTTCATGTCATTCCCTGGGAGTCGAAGGACACTGAGGCAGAGCCAGGGGCCTGACCGGCCTGCGACACCTCAGCGCCTCCCTGGGATAGGAGGGTGTTAGCATGGAATTTCATTTTTTTCTGTTCCGAGATTGAGCACAGGAAGGCTGCTGCTGGGAGTTTTGCTCATGTCTCAGTTCAGATCATCACAGGGTTCTCTGCTTTGAAGAATGAACGGAAGCCCGGGGCTCGGTTTGACAAGGGCTCTGCAGGGGCATGGTGGGATGCCATTGTAGGCCGCAGGAAGTTCTTCTCCTGCCCAGATGATGGATGCGACGGGCCTCTGCGAGGGATGTGGCCAGATGCTGGTTGCTTTTCTGGTTTTAGCTCTCAGGGGTGAGGTTCAGCTGGAAAACCCTGGTAAGTATTTCATGCAAACCAGAGTAGGACCAGAGGCACCTCACCTAAACTCAGGGTCCTCAATGTCACTGAACCCTGGAGTTCTGCCTGCAAGAGGCGAGGCTGGGTGGGTGTGGGGGGTGGTGGGTAGTGGCTGAGGTGGAAGCCCAAAGAGATGGGGCAGAGGATAGACTCTGCAACTTCAGAGGAACTGACTTTGAGGCTGGCACCCTGGGCAGAATGATCGGGAGTGAGGCGGCTGTGCCTCTACCAGTGTAGACAACTGAGCTCATGCCGCGTAAGCCAGGCATCTCCTATCCAGCTGTTCTCAGAGACTCCAATTCCCCTATTCCACCTGTCCCATGGCTGATCGTTTGGCTTTATCTCCAGTATTGACAGAGACTTTCAAGAGCTCATCAGGCTTAGGGGACAAACAGAGGCTTGCCTTCCCTTTCAGAATTAAATCCTAATGCTTCAGGGTTACGGACTCAAGTCTTCATGGTCCATTTCCTGCCTACCTTTCCTGCCTCACCTGTCGGACACCACCCTGCGTAGACAACACCGGCTAGTCACACTGAATTCTTCGTGGTTTTCCTCCCGTGGGGTACTCATTCTTTCTGTCTTCACCCGTGCTGTTCCTTCTCCCTGGGACAAACCTTTCCCTTCCCCCACTCCAGAGATGCCTTCAAAAGAGCTTGTGTCTCATCTTTTCCAGAGCCCCTTCCCCGATGCCCTTCATCCACTTCCCAGTCCAGAGTAAAATGCCATTTCCCTGTGTTCTGCACGAGAGTACACGTGCCTGAATCACAGCAATTCCCCTATTCCATTGTCGAAATTTTCTCCTGCGTCTCCCGGACAAGAAAACTTTGCCTTTCCAGCTTTCCCTGTGCTCGGGTCAGTACCTGATATACAGTCAGCGCTGGTTTATTTGTTTAGTGGCTAACTGTGTGTTCCCTTCCACCACCCCCACACCCCGCATCAGAATTGAAGCCCCATAAGAGCAAGGATCTTGCCTTTTTGGTTGCTCTGCTAACCCCCAGGGTCTAGCACATAAAAAAATATTTGTTGAATGAATGATTAGAAGTCACGCGCTGTGATTCACATGTTGGCCCTCCCCCCAGTGCCCCAGTGACCGTGTATAAGTTACTCATCATATCTGGAATGGTCGTGTGGGGCCGTGGAGGGACGTGTGTCCCCAGCACCGCCCTTGGGCACCACGTCAATTCATCGCTGCCTGGAATCTGCCTCCAGCCTCCATTCCTCTGGCGAGTTCCGTGCAGGCTCCCCGGGCTTGTGTGTGTGCAAGTCAGGAATATGGAGGAGCGGATGTTGTGGGGAACTGCGGCCAGCGGACAAATGCTTTTCCCCTTTCTTCCTCATGACTGATCTTGCAACGTTTCAAAGTATCCTCAGATGGCCCCGGAGGACTGGTCAACCAGCCAACCTTTTTGGACAGCTTCCTTGTTCCCCACTGTGTAGGCTCCCCCTCTTCTCTGTGCCTGCCTTCCTGGGTCACATACCAAGTGCACTACTCACATGTAAGCCTTTGTCTCAGGCTCTGCCTTTTTCTTAAAAAATTTTTCTTTTAAGTAGACTCTATCCCCAATGTGGGGTTTGAACTCATGACCCTGAGATCAGGAGTCACACACTTTAGCAACTGAGCCAGCCAGCTGCTCCACAGATCCTGCATTTTAGGGAATTCAGGTAAAGACGACCAGGTTCCACTCCTGGCTCCTGCTGTGAACTAGCTCTGTCTTTGGGTCAAACCCTTTGGCCTCTCAGCCTCTATTGCCTCGGCGGGAAAATGGGTATCATGAAGCCACACAAGGTTTGCGGCATCTGATAATGTGGTATATTTGAGAGTGTCCATTCCAGTTCCTTGTATATCAGGGACTTCCTAATGGCTTCTTTCTCTTCCTACTGCCTGTCTTTCTGTGAAAAGGCAGGTCTAAGAAGCCCACCCGGCTCCCTAGTTGGCAAGGCCTCATGAAGAAATGTTGCTGAGTGTGACTTCCCTTCTGGTGGGAAGGCCAGACCAGAGGAGCAAAGGGTGACTGGGCCAGATGACTCAGGCATTTGGCAACGGGTCATTCTTCTTTGGAGCATTATGTAAACATTGGTCAAGGGAGTCTTGCAACAGGCCTGACAGGTGGGAGGCGGGAAGAGGCAAGGGTGTGGAAGCAGGAGGAGGCCGAACACATTGCTCACAGGGCGCTGGGGGGGGGGGGGCATGTCAGAGATGCTCTTCTGGGACAAGTATGAGGCCATGTGTACAGGGCCTACTCGTGGGGGGCAGGGTGGGGTAGGGACTCCTCAAGTTCTCTTTCTGCCCCACATGTGTTTTCCTGTCCGCCCTACATCTTTTCTCACATGGCAGCCTTTTGCTTCAAAGAAGAGCCCCAGAGTTTTTGTTTCTGGGCCCCTCCCTCTCCATGCCTCCCCTCCGAAAGAGCTTAAGTCCTAAAGCAAAGAAAATGGATTTCTGGCTCACTGTTGCGATGGGAGAGAGATCTGGGAGGAGGTCATCTGCCTGGTTCCCACTTAAATTTGTAGTCTACATCTCCTCAGCCTACAGATAAGGCAGGTTCTGGGTGCAATAGGCCCACTGGCCACTGGGAAGCTCTTTGGGAAACGACGCAGCAGGGCTAGGTCAGCTTTCTTGGCGTTTAGTCGTTACTTTTTTGAGCTTTAAGGCTCCTGGTTTCACCGTCCCTGACAGTCTGATGCTCTGAGCAGCCATCCACGCTCACCGTTTGCTGAGAGATTCTTTTTCTCTCTTCTCCCAGCTTTCTGGCCCCAGGAGACCAGGGGAGACAGGAAGCTGGGGCCAGGAAGAAAGTATGAAGCCCACCACAGAGGTGACTCTTTCTCCCAGAGCCCCCCTGTTCCCCTCCACCTCCCAAGGGGGTAGATTCCTGCCCTCTTAGGAGGCCAGGAAGGGAGGGGGGAGTCACCAGGGGACCTCAGCCCTGGCTAGTCTCTACTGCCCCTGCCTTCTCCCTGTCCCTAGCAGGCACCTCCCTGTTCAGCGGTCTGTTTCTCTGGGTCCTGTTCCCAGCTGGCCAGCAAACTCACCAGTCACTGGTCTCTGAGCCCCTTACTGTGCCCCGCCCCGAGGTCTCTGTGCTATGAAAACAGGTGCACCTAGACACCAGTGGCTTTGCTGCCCTCTGCCCTCCCCCATACTGTCTGTGAGGCAGCAGCGATTGGTTGTTGGAGGCTCAGGGAACTTTCTCTGGAGGGAAGTGGCTGAGAATGGAGGGGAGAGGAGCAACGAAGGCAGGGAGAGAATCATCTCAGAGCCTCTAGTCTCGGGCTCCCATCCACCACTGCGGAGTTCATCTGGGGATGTGCATCTAAATAGCCACACATGCGGGCACCACCTGCTTGTGCTAACCTCCCGTGCAGGTTGGTTGGTCTTCAGTCAGACTCTCTCCCAGCCCCAACCCTCCTTTTCACGCTCTTGGACAAACCCTCCTTCACCCCAGCACACACTCCAGACCCAGCTAGGAGACCACAGATCGCCTGGGTCATGTCCTTTATCACAGTGATTCTCAGAGCGTGACTTCTGGACCAGCAGCACCACTTCGGAACTTGAAATGCAGATTCCAGGCTCAGCCCAGACCTGCTGAATCAGAACCGCTCAGGAGGGGGCTCCGCCTTTCAGGCTTACCTGCCCCATCCTGAGATGCGTTCTGAAGTGTGAGCTCCGCTGCCTTATCACCTTGTCTGCAAGAGTCTGAGCAGAGGAGCTCTGCTCCTGAGCAGGGAGGCCAAGGCAGGGGCAGGTAACCGGCCAACCAGCCGGGCTTCTGGGGGAGCGCCCCGCAGGCTGTCCAAAGGTGCTGCAGGCCACCACCCACGACAGCAGCTGAGGCCTCCAGGAGTGGCCGGCGGGCACTTCTCACTACCATTTCTCCGGGCCTGGGAATCAGAGTGGATGTGCTCTTCTCCCAAGGGCTTGAAGAAGAGAGCGGGGGAGGACAGGGAGAGGGGAACATGGCTTCTCCTCCAGGGTTAAGTTCAGGGAACAGGGATTTGTAGGATGGTGCATGTTAGCTCAGAATTACAGTGCTGTGGTGGTTCCAACTGTGTGGCCAGTCTTCCCTGAAGGGGCCCCTGTGACAGTGTCATCTGGTTACTTTGATGAGTCGGGTGACGGTGCCTTATTTATGGACACATGGAGTGCTGTGGAATGAGCACTGGACAAAGAGTCAGGAGACAGGAATTCTTCTGTCCACTTTGAAACAGCTCTATTGGGACGCAAGGCAACTCCTTCTGGCCTCAGTTTTGGAAAACTATATACAAACCATGCTATATACAAACCATACAAACCAAACCATGAAAACTATATACAAACCATGTATATGGAAAACTATATACAAACTATCAATACAACGAGAGTAACATTATCAACTTCATTTAGCTGAAAATAATGCCTTGAGGATAGGATAAGACCCTTGTGACATTTTTTGGTAAGTTCAAAATGTTGGTTATCTAACCCTACAAAGCTGGCTTTTGATTCGTTTATGTTTCTGGGAGCCAGGGTGGCTTAGTGGATGAAGTGTCTGACCTTCGGCTCAGGTCATGATCCCGGGGTCCTGGGGTCAAGTCCCCGCATCGGTCTCTCTGCTCGGTGAGGAGCCTGTGTCTCCCTCTCCCTCTGCCCCTCCATCCTGCTCCTGCACGCACGTACTCGCTCTCAAATAAATAAATACAATCTTTAAAATCTAGCTTTCTGAGATCTGAACCCCAAGTGCAAACAGAACTGAGGGACAGCTTGGTGTGTGGGAAAGAACAATGGAGTGGAAGCCTGGAAGTTTGGACTCTGGCTTCAGTATGGCCTCACCAGCAGTGTGTGTCACAGGTGAACCACATTCCCTCCTGGATCTCAGTTTCCTCATCTGTAAAATGGGAACATTAGATTCGCTGATATCTAATGGCGTGCCAACATTGAACGGTCTAAGATTCCAGGACTTCTTTTTTTTTTTTTTTTAAAGATTTTATTTATTTATTTGACAGATCACAAGTAGGCAGAGAGAGAGAGAGAGAGAGAGAGAGAGAGAGAGAGAGGAAGAAGCAGGCTCCCTGCTGAGCAAAGAACCCGATGCAGGGCTGGATCCCAGGACCCTGGGACCATGACCTGAGCCGAAGGCAGAGGCTTTAACCCACTGAGCCACCCAGGCGCCCCAGATTCCAGGACTTTGATCTGTTTGTTTGTTCTCATGGTCTTCATTCCCAGGCAGGCTTCACGATGCTCTGGCCTTAGCCTCACAGAGGGAAAGAAGCCAAAGGAAAGAGGTGGGGCACATCAGGCTATGACCTCTAGATCCGGGATTGAGGACCAAGGGAATGGAGGATGCAGACAGAGGCAGAGTTGCCAGGCTTTCTAGAAGGGTGACAGGTCATTCTCAGAGAGAAAATTTGCTACAAGTCCGGGTGTTTTTTTCAACCATGAAGCTCAGGTTGGCGGCTCATAAACAAGGGAGTGCCCAAGAGAGAGAAGCAAGTGGGCGGGTTTTATAGGATTCTGTCCTCCTTCCTCATTGGCATCATGACACTGCTTGGAATTCGCTCTTACTCTTTCCCACCACAGCTGACAAAGCTGGAGGAGATAGAGAGATAAGATGGGGCAGGTGATGGGGAGTGAACGGCGGGCTTAACCTTCTGCACTCCACATCTCTTCCTCATCCTTAGCTGGCCTTGCGTGGGCCACTAGAAAGTAAGGCAGAGAGCAGACCACTGGCTTCAGGAAGGAAAAAGAACCCAGCATTTCCTTGACAAGACCAGCCCCCTGTATCCCAGACAGCATCCGTGGTTCCCTTGGCTCTGGACGCTTGCTGGCCCCACGCAGGTCAAGGGCGTGTGCCCAGAGCCTCAGTCACATCCTTCCTCCAGCTTCTTTGGGGGCCACTCACAGCTTTGGGGAGCAGCTTAAGTGGCAGAACCAGTGTCAGAGCGCCCTGGGGCGCTCCAAGGCTGTGGCTTCTACTCCTGGGAACAGCCCAAGGCTAGTTCTACTCCCTTAGTCAGCACAGGGCGGGAAGGGTGAGGGCCTGGGAAAGGCCAGTGGCGTGAGCTTCTGTAGCAACTGCTTCTTGGTAAACACAGTGATAATAGCAGGTCTGGGATTACGGGTTGTTACCCCTGGTAATTATCGGCTGTAGCGCATTCTCTCCCCTAGGTGGGCCACACCGAGCTCATCACAGCGCAGGGGGCCGCAGAGTAAGCTCCAGGTTTCCCAGATCGCCTCCTCCAGTTGCTAGGCAACTAGGAGTCTGTGCTGGAAGTGGGGTGCGCGGGGCAGGGGGTGGGGCGGAATCTCATTTAGGAAAATCTCCCCAGGTATCCCAACCAACCCTCTGCAATCTGCATGGATTATTCTCCAAGCGAAGACCTGGGATCACTGACTGCTCACCTCAGGGGGGCGTCAGAGGATGGTCCAAATGAAAGGCTAAGCTGGGCTGAGTGAGATTGGAGTTGGGGGGGGCAGCGTAACAGGGAGGGGAGGCTGGGAGCAACCCCTTTCCTGAAACATCAGAGCTGCTGTTCTGGGGCTGAGTTAGCACGTGTTACGGCCATGGCCATGGCTAGTCGGAGTAAGAGGCAGCCCGTGGTTGTCTGCCTTGTACTGGCCAGAGACGGTGCAGGGGTGACCCTGGACAGAGAAGATGTAGGGGAGGAAGGTGGGTTTGTGTTCCTCGGCCTGTTTTCAGTGGCCAGCCCCGAGGGAAGCCGCAGGGAGCAGGCCCTGGTGTCTTGTGCTCTACTCCAGAGCTCCACAGACCAGTGTTTGAGGCCACGGGAGAGGAGAAAGTTCTTGGAGCTGCTTCCATTTCCTGCTCCAGGTGATGTCATTCGGGGGCAGGTGAACGGACGGACCTGATGTACTGTCTCCGGCAGGACCTGGGAGTCGCTCTGGAGCCCCCCAGGCACCGCAAGCTGAGCAAGGACAGAGTCGGGAAGAGGGAGGAGGAAACAGCAGGAACTGTTGGTTCTGGACCCTGTTAACCTTGACCTGGCACGAATGACAGTTCTCTGTTGAGTTTTGAGGAGTGTGTCTAACTGCTTAGCTCAGGGGGAAGACCTTGGCTTTAAGGCAGAAACCAAACACAAAGGAATTAAAATTCAAGAAACCTTCCTTGATCAGGCACCCAGATGGGCGTGGCGCTCAGGTGCCAGGAGGAAATGGGGGGGACCCGAGGGACTCAGCTCCTCCCTGCAAGGAGCTCACAGTCTAGCCGGGGAGGCTTCACGGGCTCCTGAAGCCAGAGGGCGTTTTTCTTCCTAGGAAGGAGCCTCCCACAGCAGCCAGAGGTGGAGGCTTTGTCCTACGGTGGAGGGAATAAAATCCTGTTTATCTTCCCAGAGCGAGACTTGCCTCAGGGCCTGCGTGTCAGAAAGCAGCGCTCAGCCTGAGTCAGGCAGGAGAGCGTTTCCACCTCCTGAGCTCTGGAATCCTGCTGGGGCAGGGAGGCTGGGGAGGAGTGGGAAGAGGCGAGGCACAGCCCTGGCGTGGGAGCAGAGGGGGTGGTGCGAAGAGCTCCCTCCTCCTGGCAACCTTGACGGGTCCTCTCCCTCTAGCTGAAAGTGCGCGAAGAGGCCATGATGACAAGAACAAGCTGTCCGCACGCTGGTGGTGATGGTATCCCAACGAAGAAGCGTCGATGGGCACCATCACCTTCAGGTTCAATAAATACGGAATCTGCACCGCCTGCCAGCTACGGGGCTGGGGGCTTGGACGGACACTCGTGTGGTTTATCTTCTCTCCATCATTCTATGACGTAGGTGTAGAGGAGGAAGCAGAAACTTGAAAGTCAGGGAGTCTGTGGGGACCACTTACTGGACTCAGCACTGAGCTCTGAGCTGCTTGCAAATACAACTCGGTGTCCTTCAGCTGTTTCAAAGTCAGTTTACCCAAAACCAAGTTCACTAGGATTGACTCCTTCATCTAGCTGCCCGAAAGGCGGGAAAGTTCTCTTTGATGCCTCCTATTGGCTCGCCCCTCCTTTCTCTATCTGTTCTTCTTACCAGTCACACATTGCTTGGATCCATTTCTTCTTTTCTGATCCTGGACCATGGTCTGAACGCAGGCTCTAGTAATGAACTGCCTGGTCATCACAGTGGTCTCACCCAGAACCTTCTCCACCCTCTCCCACCCAGCCTTCTGCTGGAGGGCACATCTCTCTGACCTCTGGGATCACGTCAGCCCATTGTTTTGAATAAAAGGCCCTTTTGGATTGGACCTTGATTACCGGTGGTACTCTCCACCTTGACCTGCATGCTTGCTGCTGGCCCCCAGTGCAGGACCTGCGGGCGGGTCCTGGGGGTGGGGGTTCCCGTGCTGCCCGCCTGCCTCTCTTGCTCAAACTGGTCTTCCTTTCTGGACCGCCCTTTGCCTCAGCCACTCCCTTCACTTCCCTGCCTCCCATTTCTGTCTTCCAACCAAACCCAGGCTTCCCCCTCTTTTTCTTAGCATTTCCAGACCCCAGGTAGAGGTCGTTCCCTTGTGTCACCTGTCCCCAGAAAGGAGCCTGGGTCTCTGCTGAGCAGAAATGGAAAGATCTCGTGCTTGACAACCCCAGGGCACATTGACAAACGGACAGCTTTAGACAATAGTTTTTTAAGTGGGGAAGACACAGCAACATGCCAGTTACAAAAAGAACTTTTATAAAGATGTGTGGAGCTATCCTTAGAGTTCACTATCGGAGGGAGAGAGTCGGTCTTTGTTGAAGCCGATGGTGGACCGTGCTGAGCCTTTGCGTCTGTCAGGCCATGTCATGAGCCATGCTTGGGACTGGGGCCCAGAGATCCTAGATGGCACAACCATCGTCACCCAGCAGTCACCTGCCACTCTTGAGGTTCACTGGCTACTCCTGCTTGGTGGTTGCCGGGCTGCCTTGTTTGTGGTGCTGTTCCTCCTCCTGCTTCTTCCCATTCCTCCGCCCCTTCTCCATCCTCCTCCTCCTCCCCTTCTTCCTCACCCTTCTCATTCATCTGCCTCCTCCCCACCCTCCTCCCCTTTTCTCCCCTCCCCCTCCTCCTCTTCCTTTCCCTCCTCCTTCCCCTCTTCCCCTCTTCTTCCTCATCCTTCTCCTCATCCTACTCCCCCAATCCTCTCCTCGCCCTTTCCCTTCCTCCTCCCCCCCCTCCTCATTCTTCTCTTCCTCCTCCCCCTCCTTCGTTTTCTTCCTCCCTCCCCCTTCTTTTGTTTTCTTCTGGAGGAGGCCTCTTTGAAGGTCCTGTGAGACCACACATCTAAGATCAAGCTCAGAAGCCTCTTCTATTGTAGCCCACAACATGTAGCTCACTCTGATCTCTAAGTTCCTCTATTTTCTAGAAGTTTCATGTTTGCTCATGTTGAGCCACAGCAGAAACCCCCTTGAGTGGCCTTAAGAAATCATAGCAAACAGCACAAACCCAGCATTTCTATTCTTGCCTTACCTCCTGGTTTCCAAATAATCCTCCTTCCTTGGCCAGACACTCGGTTGCCTTTATGTCATGTCTTTATGTTGTTTGAGTTTCAGACTTGACATGGTTTCTCCTGTGGCTTCCGGGAGCCCCGTGGGGCCATTTCTCTGTTGCAGGGGCAACCGCCCAGCTGCCCTGCCTGTCAGCCCAACAGCTCTGAGGTCTCCTTTCATTTATTTATTACATTCATTGATTCACGTAACAGATGATCACTGAGACGCTCCTGTTGGTCAGGCACCGTTGAGGGCGTGAGGAAAGCAGGTGGGGTCATGAGCGAATGATCTTATACAGCTTACATTGTGGGACGGGACTGCAGAGGGGACAGACAGACACCTGCCCTCCCCCTAGAACAACTACAATAACAAGTCCCCAAAACAAAACAAAACAAAACTCTAAGACCCCAAGAAGTAGATAAATAACATACTTTCAGGTAGTTACAAGAACTTCAAGGCAAATAAAATAGGATGGGAAAAAATGAAGAGAAGTGAAAAAATGGAGAGAAGGAACACGTGCACAGGCCTGGGGCCAGGAGAACCTTGAGGAGGGGAGAGGAGGCCAGTAGGGGGCACCGCAGGGGCTGAGGGGAGGGGAGGTGCGAAGGGGGGAGGGAGAGGGAGGCAGGGGCCGGATCACCGGCATCTTACGTGCCCTGGTAAGGAAGTGGGTTTTATTCTACACAACATGATCGAAGGACCACTCTGGCTGTTGTGGAAAACAGATTTTAGGCACCAAGAATGGGGAACAAGGAAATCCACTGGAAGGCTAATATACTGACCCAGGCGAGCAGGGATGGGGGGCAGTAGAGGGAGAGAGAGAGAGAGAGAGATACAGTGAAGATGGACTGTGGAGAGGCAGCCAGCGGGGAATCCTCAGCCATCGCCCACCCCCACCAGCTGCGGGAGCTTGTGTGAATGGCCTCACTTCTCGCTTCTCGGTTGGCTCATCTATAGAACCAGGCAGATGGCTCTGCCTGCCCCTTTGTTGGGTCGGGAGGGGAAGAAGGGGTATGTGCCCAGCAGCGCGCCTCTGTAACACAGCCTCCAGCCATGTCTTTGCGGTGCTGAATGTTGGGTGAGGACACTCGAGAGGTCACAGTATTCCAGGGATGTCCTGGAACACACCTCTTCTCTATGAAAATGGTGAAAAGGCGAGGCTCGCATGGAGGCTTCGCGTAAGTCAAAGCTCACTCATGGCTGATGGTGAAGGGCGCCTTTGGGGGTCATTGCTTTTCAAAGTGGCGAACTTGGCTTCGGGTGAGGAGGTACCCAGGGCTGGTGGGAGAGCGCAATAGCCCAGAGGGGACTGATGGTGGCTGAACAAGGCAAAAGGGCTTGGACCTGGGGGTGAGCCTGTCACTGTCCGGAGGGGTCGCTGGGAAAGGTGGCTCTGGACACATGGCCTTTGCTGGATGAAAGCAGGCAGGCTAAGGAAGAGTCTGATGGACTGACAGGTTTCTGGGAAAGTCTTAGCGAGGGGTTTTGACCTTTCATGGGTGGAGTAGGTCAGTTTCGAGCCCTTTCCATGGAAGTTCTGAAAGCAGAGGTCCCACCCTTGGAAATCACCTATCCCAAGCTGGCTTGCTGTCAGGTCTGGCCTGCTGCTCTGTGGGAGCCAGCCGACCCTGGGGCAGGGTGCATGGACTTTTATTAAGGCGGGAATCAAAGGTCAGCACAATGTGAGGCATATTCATGGGCCGCGCCCCTTTCTCTTTAGCTTTCTGAGGTCTGGACTCTGGAACCTCAGGTTTCTAAAGGGAAGTGGATGGGAGCTGACAACTGTTCACATCAGACATGGCTGGCATCTCGCCAAGCACCGTACACGACTCATAACACTATGAAGTCAACATTATCATCTCCATTTTTTTTTTATATTAGGGAACTGAGGCTCCGAGAGGGAAAAGCATCTTTTTCCAAAGTCTCTTGACGGGTAATGGGCGCCCGAGCCCACCTACTCCAAACCCCAGCTTCTGCACAGCGTCTCCTGGACAGACTAGGTATATATCAGAACCTTCCAGAAGAGGGGTTTTGGGATCTTGATTTTTTAAAAAGTCCCTCAGTCTCCTGCGACGGCTAGCCAGGACTGGAAGCTGCTGCCTTGCACCGCATGGCTTTCCTAAATGCCTTCATGAGACATTTGAACCGAAAAGATGGAGTAGGCACCCACCTTTGGAACATGACTTTAGCAGGATTTACTGAATCTAATCTATCGATGTTAAGTGGCTTTCTGGCTGAGATGCAAGTCATTGAACTTCTCTGAGCCTCAGTTTCCCCACCTGTAAAATGGGGATCCCAAACCCTTCCAGGACCATTACAGGGTTAGGGACACTACAGCAAACCCCTAGTGCACGGTCCAGCTCAGCTGCCACTGAATGATTGGTCGCCATTCACGGGATTCACTGCATTGTCAAACCTCTTGGAAGGGGGAGGTGGGGGACAGTCAGCTTCTCTGTGGCCCATTTAGCCATTCTGAGGTCCTTCCTTGGCACAGTCTGCCCCATAGAAAGAGCAGCCTGCCAGGCGCTCTTCCTCTAGGGAGAGCTAGTGTCCCCACAGGCCACTGGGCCCTGGCCCCCAGTGCTTAAAGCTCTGGCCCCCGGGGCCGCTCTCTGCTTTTCAGCTGGCGAGCGTGCCCCCTCCCTGGACTGGCCCAGGGGCACACTGGGCAGGGGGAGCTGGCAGGGAGAGCTGAGGAGGCTGGCCCTGTGCCCTACTCCTCCGCCAGCTGGGTGGCTGGGCCGGGCAGCAGCTTGGACTAGCTCGAAGGCCCAGCAGGGGTCTCTGTGGGGCGACAGCCTCCCCGAGCCCCTCAGCTCGCACCAGGCCATCTGGAGCCTCTGTCCCCTTTTGTGTGACGGGGGAAGGAGGGGCAAGGGGAGAGGGAACAGATTTCTCTGGCCCGCTCTTTTCCAAACTGAGAAGAAGAAGCTGGAGGTAGAGGGCACTCTGGGCTCAGGGCTCGGCAGAAGGGATGGGAGGGGGTGGTCCGAGGCGTGAAAGGGGGCAGGTTCATGAGGGAAGGAAGGAGGAAAGCTCAGGAGGGACAGGTGCAGCGTGCAAGGTACAAGGGGACGAGGCAAGAGAGAGAGAGAGAGAGCAAGAGAGCGAGCGAGCTGTGTGAAGAGGAAACCGTGGGTGCTGCGGAAGAGGGAATAAAAGTCCAGACAAGGATGAAGTCCAGGAGTAGGAGAAGGTGTACAAAATCTCTCCGTGTTGGATGCGTGACGTTGCTGCTGTATTTCTGTTCTAGGAAAGAGGAAGTGAGAGCGCGTGGGCTGGGGGCCCCTTCCCGGGCAGGGGCCCTAGGTGAGGGCCAGCGGCAGACAGAGCAGTCTGGGGGGAGGGGGCAGCCCAGCCCTGCCCAGCAGCTGCCAAGTTTGGGTCCCAGTCAGAACGGCCACCAGGCAGAGACTTTGGGAAAGGAATGGGATGGCTGGTCTCTAAGGGTGGGGAGCGAACGGGTGTTGACACAAATCCGTCCTTCAATGGGGTTCACTTGGGGACTAAAAATGTGCATTTCTGAGGCCATTAGGGAATGGACTTTGAAGAATTTCACATATGGGAATTTATAGTGGCTTTGAGGGCACGGGTCGTTGTCGAGCTATGGAATATCCCTTCTCTTCCACGCAGGCCATCGGGCGTGAGTAACGCAGGCGCCGGAAGAACAGTGCCGAGTGTGCCGCTTTGTGCGTTCCTGCTTCTGCATTCGGGGAGTGTCAGGGAGGACACAAGAGGTGGACTGTTTTCTCCGCTGGGGGCAGCACAAACTGGCCTCGGGTTGGAAGCCTCCTTCCCCCTGGCACGTGCCTGTCAGACTCCATCCCCGGACCGCTGGCAGAATGAAGCTCGCTTCCCCTCCTGGGTTTCTTCTAGGGTCACCCCTTCCTGCTGGCCCTGAGATGTGTGTTCACCCTCTTGCTGTCCTCGAAACCCGCCTCGTCCTCTGCAGAAGGCCTTCCCGGCCTCGGTCTTCTGGTGCCGTCTGGAGAGAAGGTCCAAGTCGGTGTTAACCTTCTTGAAGCAGGAAATCCACACAGAGCTCGTTCATGACTGGTAGAACCCCTCCCGCTAATCTAAGTGATTTTATTTATTTTATTTCATTTTTTAATCCTCAAAGTGAGTGATTTTAGTGCAGATTTGGTCCATTTAGCATCAACCAACACGGGATCCCCGCCCCTGACATTAGAGTCATCCGAAGATCCTAGGTTGGCTGGGGGCTCTGGGAAGCACTTTGCGCAGCTCTGGCGCGGGGGGGAGGGGGGGGTAACCCACAGCGGTTGTGTATACCTTGGTCCTCTCCTGCCGGGCTGTCAAGGGCTCAGGGAGGGGCCTTGTGTGTGGGCCATTCTGTGGAGACTTAAAGCCACTGTGGGGGGGGCGGTGTCTGATGAAAGTTTGGATGAGGGGAGTCACGTGGTCAGGGCTGGCCTCGCAGGGGGAACAGAGGCCAAGGTGGTCAGGAGGAATGAAAACCATAGGGCAGAGCTGGCCAGGAGGATGGTGTGGTTGTTTAGAGAAATGGGGAAGTCACAGAGAGGAGATGCTTTTGGGTTAGGAGGAGGAGACATGAGGAGATTAGAATTTGAACCTGGTCAGGTCAGTTGTTAGCTGGACTTCCAGGTGGCCATAGGGAATTAGGAGGGGCTCCCTGATCACCAACCCTAAAACCTCCTCTTGAATGTCCAGCTGCTTCATTCTCTCTCAAGACGCTGAGCTCACCGTCTGGGACTCAGGGACTTACATTTTGTATCTCTCAGTGGCATCAGAACCTTGGATGTCCTGGGAGCTGAGGGGCCCAGTTCCCAGACCGGGCTAAGGGACAAAGACAACAACTATATAGTCCCTGCCCTCAGATGTGGGTATCTCGGATCTTCAGGGAAGCTACAGATGAAGAATTTCCCTAGAAGTCTCTTTCTACAAGACCTAAGCCTCTGGTTTTCTCAGGGAAGACCTCGTTCACCCTTCCACAGGGGTACGGAGGCCAGCAGCGGGGACAGGGTCGCTTTTTGGCTCAAGGGTCATGACAATGGCCCTGCCTGACCAGGAGGAAAGAGACAGCTTCCTTCTCTTGGCTTGACTTTTGCATGAGAGGGGACAGAGACAGTGACCCAGGCTGTTGACTCCTCCCGGGGCCTGATCTTACAGTTCGTGACCTCTTCTTGAACAGCTGAAAAACCTGAACCTGGATCTTGGATTAGGGTGAATCCCCCTTCTCGGTGAAGAGGCAGAGCTCTAAGAAGAGGTGACTTACGGATAAGATCCACTCATCCCCTTTCCTCATTCACTAAGGATGCATCTAGTGTCTACTCTGGGTCAGACAAAGGATAGTTGAGCTGAAGTCTCGCCCCTAAGGGACTGAGAGTTGGGGGGCACAGATGCATACTGAGGGGTAGGGGGGTTTCAGAAATGAAAACAGCAGGAGCACCCCCAGAAATTCTGATTCTGTGGGTCTGGAGAGTGGCTCAGGAGCTGGCATTTTAATTCTAGAGGATTCTGACTGGTAGTCAGGGGTGCAAGGGCTCACCCCTGCCTTGTGTGCGGAGTTCTGCTCCTCATGGGTGGGTCTTATTCAAGGAAGCGCAGGAGTCCAGGTTGCCGAGCCTGGTGGGAAGAGGTCAAAGAGCCGGTCTGTGTCCATTGGGCCTGCTCTCCCTGCAAGCTCTGAGCCGGTGGCTTCTGTGATCTCCCCCTCATCCCTTCCTGGGGCCACCCCCTTGCTCTGGCTCCTGCTCTTGGCAGACTTCTGCAGTGGCCTCCCAACCAGTCCCCTGCCACCAGGAGCCAGCCCCAGTGGGGGCATCCCTGTGACCTAGGACACAAGGGGGCTCCTGTCATTCCTGACCTGGACGGGGCGCTCCCGCCTCGCAGGGACCTGGACAACGTCTCCTCCGGGCAAGAGAAATCCTGCCTTTGTAGCTCGCTTCCACCTCCCATTCCTTTCCTGGGCTGGCCTTCATCTTCTGTGTCTGCACGCCCAGCTTGTCCTTCAAGGAGGAGGTCAAGTGTCTCTCCCAGGAGCCCCTCCCCGCCCCCGCCCCCGCCCCCGCCCCCCGGAGTTAAGGGTCCCATCTATACTCCTGGCCTGCACCGCATGTGCACACCCTCTGCTCCCCCTCAGATGGACACGTCTGCAGCCACCACCAGCTTTGCTTTTTAAGGGAGGAAAATCACTCTTTTTTCCCTCTGTGCACCCTAGGTGCCTTGATTGGGGCCCCACAAACTAGGATGACAAAGGACAGATTAGCGAAAGAAAATGCACAAGGTTACTCCATGTTGCATGGACGCACGGGAGCTCTCAGTGATGAGTAACTCAAAGGGGTGCAGGGAGCTTGGACTTCTAGAACATCTTAACAGAAGAACAATAGACTTGTAGAAAAGGGACAAGACCAAAGAAAACAGTTGTCAGCTTCCACGGGTGGCAAGCTGTGAGAAAGCAAGTATCTGGGGGAAATTTATGGAAGATAAGGCCTTCTCCGGCCTGATAAGGGTCAGGAGTAACTTCTGATCTTCCTGGTAGAGAGGGGAGTGGGGACCTCGTTACAAATGTATGCACTGATTTTGGGCCAAGAGTAGGAGGGCAGAGGGCTCTTCTGGGGTTTTCTCTGCTGCCTTGGGCTCCAAGTCTTTATGCCAAAGCGGCTGTTTTGGGGTGGGGTGGTGTATTCGGCTCCCCTTCACTCACCAGACCTGGCAGCCGCCAGCCCACAGCAAGTGCACAGCAAAGGCAAGGACGACTCTGCCGCTGCGAGCAGAGTCAAGGTGAAGTGGATGGCAGGGGCCTCACTGCAGATGGACATTCCGTCTGGGCTGCTCTCCTGGTTTTAAATGAGGAAACTGTGCTTCCCCAGAAGAGGAAAGGCTTGTCATAGATCATTCTACAAATGTCAGAGTTGGCATTTAAGGCAGTGCTGCCTCAAGTGTTTTTGTGACTTTGTGTTGACAGCACTGGACCTTCGTAGGGGGAAGAATCAAGGGACGATTCTGCGCTACCCTTGCCTTCTTCTGCCTCCTACACCGGCTGCCCCTTATGCCCCCTGCTCTTTTCTCCCAGTTGCCTGATTTTATTGTAGGTGATTTATTTTTGGCTTTCACCATCAACCCCTCTGCAGGTCTACTCGCCATTTCAGAGACTGTCAGGGAGGCCCGTGCCTCATTTATCACGCCTGCCTGGGAGCCAGGGAGTGCGCATGCCTTGCAGGAAGGGGCAGCGAGGGACAGGGGATGGCAGAACGACTAGCAGTGTGTCCCCAGATCCCTGCATCTGTGCGTCAGCAGTCCAGCCTGAGGCCGAGAGGGAGGGAGACAAGCCTGGGCATGTCCAGTGGGGCAGGCTGGCCCGGAGCCCATGTGTGTGAAGCCCACAGGGATCACTGGGAACTGCTGCTACTGGATTCGTAAACGTGCTAAACCGGACCAGGGCCTGGAAAAACCGCCTTGGTCCGGGGAAGGGAGGAGAGCCGTGCTCTGGGGGAGAAGGATGGGTTTGGAGGACGGTGATGTGATGATGTGGGTGGTAGCGGCGGGGGGTTCCTGGAGCGAAGGGCTCCTATTTGCTGGGCACGGTGCTCTGGTCCTTTGTAGGTCTGAGGACCCCACCTTGAGGTGAGACTTATCCCTACTTTCCTATTTACATGTGGCAGTTACAGATGAGGAAACTGAGGCTCAAACCTCTGGTCATTAATGGAGGGCCACACGGCCAAGCCCCTGACCATTCTTTTTTCTGGAGACTTTGAGAGTCCTGAGGACACCCAGAGATACTGGATGGGGTGTCTCGGGGGGCCTGGAGCAGGTGTGGCTCAGAACCAGCCAACTCTGGGTTCCTCTTGTTCTTGTGTCTCTGACTAGCAGGTCTGGGAAAGCATGGGCCACATTCACAGGTCTTTAAAAACAGAAAAGTGTTCATGCTTGACTCTAAAATAATACACTTTCTTTAGCCTTTGCCTAGAAGGAGGTACAACTCTCTTTAAATGGCTCTGAAAGGTGCTTCCTGCTATGACTCCTCTGGGCCCTTCTACCTGGCACAAACCCTAACAGCTTAACCCTTCTGGGCAACACTACAGAAAAAATTAAATCCCGAGTGTCATAATTGGCCACAAGCTGAACATGAGTAAGCAGCAGAGAAACTGATTTGTAAGAAAAAGCGGATTCGGGGCAAGTGTGAAGTGTGAAAGGGAATTAGCCCCCCTCCCTCAGTGGGACAAGGCAGAGGAACTTCCCTACACGTGGTGCTCCGAGGGGTCACTTCTAGGTCACATGTTAGGAACTCGGAACCCCTTCCTTCACAGAATCATTGTTGCAAATGCAGGCCAAGTTCTGAAGCTCGCTTAGAACGGTGGGCAAATTGTTCGGATCCTCAGAGCTGCTGAGAAACAATAGGAGAGAGCAATGTAGCAGCCATGTGCCTCCTTACATACAACTGGGGAAATGCGCCTTGGATATGTGAGGAGGGGAGTGAGGATGTCATGCGAGAGACAAGGCTTCCTTCAGTTTTCAGGCTGATAGAATTTGGCACACCTCTGCCTCTTCCCACCCCTGCCCCTACTTTCTTTCTAGAAGGCTTTCAGCAATTCCCCAAGTCATTTGCATGTGTGTGCACATATGTGTATGAGCGTGCATGTGTACACACACACACACACACACACACACACACACGATGGGACAGGACACGTCTTCCAGTGCCCCCTCCTCACCTGCTGGTCTGACTCCCAGTGTGAGATGCTTCTTCATGCACTTTGCTAAAGTCTGACAATGACAGTGTGACAAAAGGCAGTCCTCGCTCCAAAATACATTTCCCTCTAAATTGTGCCTCCATCCTTCTGGTGCCTTCCATCATCATTATCAACACCTTGGTCGTCATTTCTCGTGGAGACAAGCACACTAGGTAGAATGGCTCCTTCCTTCTCACTCCCTGCCCCCGCTCCAGTCCTCAGTTCGATTTTCCACACAGCGTCCAGAGCAACTCTGGACCATTTTTATCAGGTCATGTCACCCCCTTCCCCTCGTGGATAGAGTGAAATCCAGCTCTTACCCTGACCTTGCCAGGTCTGGGTAGTCTCCCTGCCTCCAGGCTCGCCCCTGGCGTCGGGCTTTTGCTCTTGCCTACACCTCCGTCTGGACCACCTTTCCTCCCTGCTGCCTCTTCTCATCTGGCAGATGTCAATTTAAATATTAGTTTCCTCCTCCAAGAAGTCTTCCTGGATCTCCCTTTCTAAAAGGCCTCCTAGGGCGCCTGGGTGGCTCAGTTGGTTGAGCAACTGCCTTCGGCTCAGGTCACGGTCCTGGAGTCCCGGGATCAAGTCCCGCATTGGGACCCCAGCTCCATGGGGAGTCTGCTTCTCCCTCTGACCTTCTTGCCTCTCATGTTCTCTCTGTCTCTCTCTCAAATAAATAAATAAAATCTTTAAAAAAAAATAAAAAAAATAAAAGGCCTCCTACGGTGCTCTCTTTCAAGATCCTATTTATTTGCTTCAAAACATGTAATCACAATCTGCAGTGCTCTTGTCTGTTTACCATGCCCTTGTGTATTGTGTATCTTCTCCACCAGAATGGGATTTGATTTATTTATTTATTTATTTATTTATTTATTTATTTAAATATGCCCCACATGCAGCATGGAGCCCAACATGGGGCATGAACTCATGACCCTGAGATCAAGACCTGAGCTGAGCTCAAGAGTCAGATGTTTAACCGACTGAGACACCCCGGTGTCCCCAGAATGGAATTTTGAAAGCCTGGACTGTTGATCACTGTAGCTGCAGTGCCCAGAACAGTGCCTGGCAGTGAAGGTGTTGGTCAATGTTTGCAGAATGAACAGGTGAATCTAAAATGCATCAGCGAGAGCAGATGAAAAAAAACGCTTCTGTGCTAGGGAAATTTTATAGACTGAGAAGAGATTTGGGGACATGGACGCTGCACAAGCCCCCAGAATCCTGTGATTGAGGACAGGCTTGGAGTCAAGGTCAAGGCATGAGGCCGTATACATTGTATGAGGCCTTAGTGGTTGGAGGGCATCCGGCAGCTGGGTTGGGTGAGAAAGAGGCTTGGAGGGGCACCTGGGTGGCTCAGCATGTTAAGGCCTCTGCCTTTGGCTCGGGTCATGGTCCCGGGGTGCTGGGATCGAGCCCCGCATCGGGCTCTCAGAGAGCCTGCTTCCTCCTCTCTCTCCTCTCCGCCTGCCTCTCTGCCTACTTGTGATCTCTGTCCATCAAATAAATAAATAAATAAATAAAATCTTTAAAAAAAAAAAAAAGAGGCTTGGAAGCACAGATCCTGAAGTTAGTACCTGATGTGAGAGGTGTAGGGACTGATGTTTTCGGGGGTGGGGGCGGTGGGGGCGGAATTACCGTTGGTTTAGACCTTATTGCATCTCTGCTTATAATACATCAGACTCTATCATTTAAATGTGAACCCCAAGCCCCACTTTCCCATTCATATTCAGTGGCTAGAGAGTAGTATGGCTGGGATGAAAACAATCATAGCTTAATTGATTTTAAATATGCTAATGTCTGTGTTGAAAGCACAGTGATGTGAACAGATGGGAGCACACCTTTGGAGGGTGTGACCTTTCTGCCACAAGGTGGGATGACTAATGAGAGAAACAGACCCTTAAAAGATAGCTAAGGGAGGTAGTTCTGAAGAGTCAAGTAGAGATCTAGGAGAAACTGAATTCACGACACAGGAAGGATTTGCTGGTAAGGACAGAACGCAAGGAGAATGGGACACGAAAGAGGTGGAGTTCTTTTAGATGTTTGTCTTGGGCCACAAGAGAGAAATACGATATTATCATTGATATTATAATAAAGGATTTTCACTCTCGGGAATCAAAATTTTCCTACTCACTGTACCAATGGATTTGTGGTTTCAGGGGAGCTCCATGTGTCCCCGAACGAAGAAGTCTTGCTTAGCTTCACATTTTAAGCCAGATTTTAGAAAAACCCATAGCAAGCGAGTAATCAGTGATTTTGAGAGCCTGGTTCTTGAGAGGGAGGCAGTTTTCTACTTTTCAAGAAGATGCCTTTTCTGTATGTAGAGCAAAGCTTGGGGATCCGAGCACAGAGCGATGTGTTACGCCGTCATGCTGAGAAGGAATAAAGCATTGGACACAAAGGAAGTACTTGCCCCGGAGAAAACCTCATCTGGTGCTGGGAGAAGCTTGGAGCAAGACTCAGGAGAGAAGAGGAGTGTGGTGAGGTGCCCCTGCTCACCAGTCAGATGGGAGTGAGGGACAAGGGGGCAGAAACAGCCCAGATGGGGTGACAGGAAGTAGAACATTGATTTGGATCCCTGGGAAGAAAATCCCTTATATGGGATGCCCACAGCGTAGAGGAAATGCTGGCAAATTGTGTTTCAGCACAGGGAGGGCCTGACATCATGGCTCCTGCTTTGTCTCTAGAACTTTCTGGTGATGCCTGGGAGTGGCCAGCATGCCCCCATTGAGGCGTGACTGGGTCAGGGGAACTTCTAGGCTGAGTCTTGGAGTAGACAACAAGAGCTGGCACCAGGGGGAAGGTGTGGCTGAGCCCTGGTGGGTCAGTGGGGCTGGGGCACACGGAGGAGGGGGCCCACAGGGCAGGCGCGGTGGCCAGACCGCCCAGGAGTACATAGTAGGCACTGAATACACAGAGACAACAGGTTGTAAACATCTCAGGCCCGGCTAGACAAGGGGCGGGAGAGGCGATGGCTTAGGGTCAGCGCATGGGAAAGGTACTTAAGAGGTTCTCATTCTGGACAAGATCAAAATGAATGTCCAGCGTATTTAGATCCGTGAAATAAAATGAAGGGGCCGTAGTGTGGTCCCATTCTTCTCTGGGCCAGTCCACTATCTTCTGGAGTCATCTAGTCATGATGGGGTCTCACCCTGAGACCAAACTGACAAACCGACTCCATTCAGAGTTTGGTGAGAAACTGCCACGTGAGAGTAAGGAGGAAGGCATCTAGAATGTGCCGACTGGAGAAGGACGATTCAGGGTCACACACTGCTCAGGTTCTCTAGGTCCCTGAGGGCAGACTCCATTTGGGGACATTATGGGCAGAGCATGAGATTTCAGCTCCAAACACAAAAGAACCATTCAAGAATTCTGAACAGGCACCAGCTGAACCAGGACCCAGGCACTTCCTGGAATTGGTGTCTCCAAGCCAGGACATTATGTAGGAAATTCAGGCAACCTTTAAGATGTCTTCCAACCTTAAGATTATGTGAATTGCTGAATGAAACTCTCATTCTAGAATTCATGACTCAGAAGTGGCTCTTAATTTGAGTTGGGGTATGTGAGCAGAGTGAGGCCCCAGCTCCTCAGGAATCAGATGGCCCTGACCTCAGAGATTGGCTTTGTCACTCACTAGGTGCAGGACCTTGCAGAATTTCCTCCACCTCTCTGAGCCTCTGTTTTCTCGTCTATGAAATGGCAGAACTTACTGGCATTAAGTGAAAGAATGTGATAAAAGATCACAACAGCTGTGTGTGTGTGTGTGTGTGTGTGTGTGTGTGTGTGTGTGTGTGACAGTGAGAGAGAGGGAGAGAGAGAGAGAGAAGGGGGCCAAGAGGGAGAGGGAAAAGCAGGTGAGTACGGGCCTTCGAAGCACTATTCTCATTACTGCCTATAGTTAATTTTTGTCTTCGTAGGAACCCACTTACAGAGCATCAGTTTTAATGAAATGGTGATGTAGATAGGGTGTGGACTGATTCTGGCTTGAATCCTTAACAGGGAGGGAAGGCAAGGGTCTGAGCTGGGGAGGAAGGGAAGCCCCTGGGGAAGGGGCAAGAGAAAGTCATCCCCTGAGGGCCACAAAGAGAGGGCCCTGGCCCCGGTCCTGGGTTTCTGGCCATGGGATGAGCGTGGCTGTGTGGGTGCCCCCCCTCTCATGAGAAAGGAGCGGGTCTGGACAAGCTCTTGCTTCCCCAGGACCCTGTGAGGTACAGCACCCTGTGGGGAGCAACCCTCAGGGGTGCAGTGAGTGAGGTTTTCTTTCAGCCTCCCCCACCTCTGCTCCAAGGTCATCCCCCTCCCCCACAACTCCCCCTCACTTTCTTCCTCCTAATTCCTCCCTCACAGCTCAGTTCCTCAGAAACAGCTCGGTTGTTCACAAAGAGGTATAAGTGACTGACAAAAGAGCTCCCTCTCCCAGGGGCACTGGTGCTCCAGGCCAGGCCAGACTCTCCACAGGGGCGGTTCTCCTCAGCGGGGGGGTGTGGGTGGGGTGAGTCCCGCTGACAGACTCTGGGCCTGGTCCTGACCCGCTTGAGCCCTGGTGGATGGCGGTAAGAAACCAGGCCCCAAGCCCTGCCTGGGGGTGGGGGAGTGGCCCCCACGCTGGAGGAAGTGAGTGGGTCCCGCCTGAGGCCTCAAGCTGACTCAGTGATTCCTGGAAGGTGTGACATCACGGTGACATCGCAATTCCCCACCCCAGCCAAAGTCAACAGGAGAGTGAGTGACGAGTGTCTCTCATGGGCACTGAGCCCTGAGGCCTCCAGTTACCAAGTCCCCCAGATCTCACAGGCCACTTAACGCTGCCTGCATTAATCCGTCCCTTCTCCAGACTCCCACAGCTCAGATCATCTTTCTCTACATGCATCCCATGTTCTGGGCAGTCTTGATTGATTTTAATAATTTTGTCCCTTTGTTTTTCTATGTAGATAAATTCACAGGGGTGCCTGGGTAGCTCAGTCGGTTGGGCATCCAACTCTTGGTTTCGGCTCAGGTTGTGATCTGGGGATGGGGATGGGGGGTGCTCATGGGATTGAGCCAAGTGTCCAGCTCAGAGCTCGGTTGGGGAGTCTGCTTGAGAGTCCCTCTCTCTGCCCCTCCCCCTGCTCAGGCTTTCTCTCTCTCTCTCTCTCTCTCTCAAATAAAGAAATAAATCTAACAAATAAATAAATAAATTCACAACTCATAAAAAAAATCATCCCAGTTCTGACCCGTTGTGTCCTGAGGTTTGGGCAACAGAGCAGGTGATCATGTGTACCCTTGTGTCTTTCTTCAGTTTCACATCTGTGGGTCTTTTGCAGTATTAATAGCTCCGAAGTGTCGGAAGCTGTGTCCCTTTACTGCTTCTGTCCTCTCCAGGACTCCTGAATGGGGCTGAGGATGAGCGGCAGTGAAATCGCTCGTGTGGGGCGCTAGCTCCTGGTCTTGCCTGTCAGGCGCTCTCGACCATCACAGCATGAAGGAATAAGGGCCCTATGGCTGGGTAAGAAGAAGTCTTGCTCCTGGGTGCTCTCTTGAAGGGTAACAGTCGTCAGTACCCATGTGGGTTTGGGGGAAAACCCGGCTGGACTGGTTGGGACCCGGAGTGCTTGAAAAAAACCACTCCCTGCTTCCCTGTTCCCGCAAGGACCCGACTCCCTGGGAAGCTGAGTGGCAGACCCACGTGGCCGAAACCGGGTCCTTTGTCACCTGGAGTCTGAATTCAAGCCCCTCCTCCTCGGTCCTTCATAGCCGCGCTCCAGCGGTTTCCAGGGGCGCCCGGGGCTGGCCTCACGCTGCCCGATGCTGCCCCCTGCAGGCCGTTCTGGGGCACAGCGCTCAGCCCCGGGGGGCTTGCCGGCTCCTAGCCCCTACCTTCCAGAGGGTGGTTTTTCATCACCTAAAGTTGTCAGAGCAGCTAATAGCCCATGAACACGGAGAGAATGAGGCTTCTCCAAGTGAACTGGGTGTTGAAAGACACTGTGATAAATGGTGGAGATAGTGAGGGTGACTGATCAAGATGCTTGTCTGAAATGAGACGGTGGGGGTGGGGTGAGGTGGCGCAAGAAGGAACCAGTGTTTACTGCGACCTTGTCGTTTACATCAAGGCTCACAACAATCCGAGAGGCATGTGTTCAGAGCCCCTGGCTGATGAACGATGGAGTCGAGTCGTAGGTTAACCAACGTGACCCAGGTTATACAACCAGTAAATGGTAGGGCCAGGACCGGAACTCAGTGACACCAGAGTTGTGACAGCAGGTGTCCCATCACTCCATGCCAGCAGAATCCTGCCCAGGAGAAAGATCCCTTTTTCTATGGTATGACTGGGGTTCTTTGGAATGAAGGTGAAATTTTAACAGCGTTGTCTTCACTAAGAGTTTCAGCTATACCCTCCATGATGTGATTTTAGGGATGCTGGGAAGATCTCCCTACCTGAAAAAGACGCCCCCCCCCCCCACAACTTGCCCATCATTCAGCTCAACATGTCACTGTAGGAGAATCATTCCTTTGATTAGCGTTGGCTACATGGTTCTCTCTTGTTAACTGAACATGATTCCTGGGGGCGGGGTGGGGGAGTCACATCTTCCCTCAATGAGGATTAGCTCGTCACATTGGTTTGTCCCCGTGATAGAGCATTAAGGGTGTGGGGAAAGTGGAGGACAAGGGTTCCCAACTACATGTTTCATCTTTTCCCCAACCCTGCTTTTTTCTTTGTTGTCACATGGGCCCAGAAATCTCCAAGGTGTCCACCCTCCCTCCATCTAATTGGTCAAGAAGTCACTCCCGGCCCACTTCCTAATGGTGCTTGCCTCTTCCCTGTGCACACTCCAGTCTCTGGTCAGCTTGTCCCTGGCTTGTTCCTGGCTCTGGGCCTTTAATCAAACGCTGGCACAACAGCGGAAGAGAACTTTCTAGAATGCAAATTGGCCAATGCTGCACTTCCTCTTAAGATCCTCCGCATTGCTCAAGGAATGCAAACACCTTAGTATTGTATACGCACCCCTCGGGACCTCATGGCTACCCCTCCCTCTAGCCCCAATTCTGCTTTGTCTCTGTCCATTCCTCCATCACCCCCTCCTCCATCCCATTTCTGCCACCTTATCTGAGATTTTCCCTTTGTCACCTTAAACGTTCATTCACATCTTCATGCCTTTGCCAGTGCTTTGATTTTGTCAGGAAAGCCTTATCCCCTTCAGTGGTCAGCTGACCACGCCTTGGTGAAGCCATCCCTGATTCCCACCGCAGGGACCCCGGGAGGAGGGGTTTTCATGTCTCCGTCTCCCCCACTAAGCTGGAAACATACATGAAGGAGTGAATGAGTAGATGAAGTCAGCCGATGAGTGGGCTCTCCATTTCAAAGGACGTGCTGCTTTGTCCACATGAATACAACCGGACGGTGGCTGTCAGCGTGAGCGCCACTGCGAGGCACCAGATGTGCGCATGTGAGCCTCGGTGGGCTACACTGGCTCTGTTATGATAAGTAATTTGATGGGCCTTGAACTTACTCACACAAGCAGAATAGTTTCAGAACATTGCCATGGAGACGGATGAGGCCTCAAGCAGCAGGGTTCCACTTAGGCAGTGACAGATTTTACAGAAAATGGGCTTAGATACACCTTTCTTGTCAAATAAATAAATAAATAAATAAAATTCCCCAGCTAATGGGAAGAGTGCTTCAAGGCAGAATGAAACCTTCCTTGCACACACACCTCCCCCACCCCCGGCCCAGTGAACAAAAACCCCCCAAAGTTTGGAAAACGGGGACGTGGCAGGGCGGGAAGAAGGTAAATGCTTAGTGATAGGCCGCAAGACAAAGAGAGAACGAGGTTGCCGACGGGCTGACATGATGCCGGAGTTCCAGATGTTGTCAGAGAATAAGCGGAGGAAGAAGATGTTCCCAGTATGTAATTATGCTCGGGAAGACGAGGAGGGAATCCTGTTGTGTGGAGTGATGAGCTATCACACGGAACGCGCGGGCCTGGAGGAAACGTGTCCCGGGGGCTTGGGCAACGTATTCATCATTTATGACATAACGAGTACTAGCACCTTCCAATTCTCCTTCGTCGGCGGAGAGTGACCTTCCCTGCCTGGTAGAAATGTGTTCTTTCCGGGACCGGCTCAAATGGTCCCACGTTATAGGTGAAGCCTTCCCTGAGTCTCCAGGTGGGGCTGATCCTTTTCTCTGTGTGGCTCCTCTTGTCCCTTCATTGCATCGCTGGTGGCATTTATTCTCACGTCAGTGTTAGCTAGACTGTGGGCCACATGAGGACAGTGCCCTTGTCTAGTCACCTTGAACCCGCTGACCCCCAGAGTGGTGTCTGGCATAGAGCGTGTGAGGAAACGAATTGTCTTCACCGACCCCCAAGCGGAAGTCCTAACCCAGGAACGCAGAGTGCGACCATAGTTGCAGACAGGCCCTCAGAGAGGTGATTAAGGTAAAATGAGTCATCAGGATGGGCCCCAGTTCAAGCTGCCCGGTCTCCTTATAAGAGAAGGAAATCTGGACACAGGAGGCATCAGGGGCCTGGGTGCACAGGGAAGACCGCGTGAGGTCGCAGCGAGAAGGCGGGCATCTGCGGGCCCAGAAGAGAGGCCTCAAAAGAAACCAGCCCTCCTGACACCTTGCTCTGGAACTTTTAGCTTCCAGAACTGTGAGAACATGCATTTCCGTGGTTTCAACTGCCCAGTCTGTGGTATTTTGCAATGGCAACCCTGGCAGCCTGATACAGAGGACTTCCTCAAAAAAATGTTTGTCCTTTTTTTTGGTCAAATGAAGATGGAAACAATGATTATGAGTCGAGGCAAAGTTGCAGTTTTTGGTTAATTATGTTAGGAATAGAACCTCCAGGATGGCTCACTGCTCCAGAAAAAGCCATGTGTCTGAATTGGGAAGCTTAGTTATGTACTCACATAGATATATATCTATGTGAGTATATCTATGTGAGTATATGTGAGTATATATGTGTGTGTGTGTGTGTGTGTGTGTGTGTGTGCATATAATATATCTTTTAATAATTTATTTTGAAATAATTTCAGACTTTCAGAAAAGTTGGGAGAACAGTAAAATCAATTCCTATATCCCACACCCAAATTTCCCACTCCGTAACATTTCAGGGCATTTGCCTTATTAACCGCCCTCTCTCCTTCTCTCTCTCTCTGTGTGCCTGCATGTGTGTATGTGTATGTACACATATGTGTGTGTATCCATGTATATACATGTATGTATTTTCTGGACCACTTGAGAGCAAGCTGTGGGTATGAAGCCCTGTCACTTCTACGTACTCCAGTTTTATTTCTCCATAGACAGCGGTGTTCTCCCTCAAACGAGGGTCTTCTATCTACTCACCATTCAGCCATACACATCAGGGAATAAACTTCGGTACGTCAACACTGTCTAATCCAGAGATGCGCCATTCAACATTTCCCAGCTGTCTCTACTATCTCTCTCTCATGATTATGTCTAGAAACGCATGTGGCCTTGCTCTCATGCGTCATTAGTCTTCTCCCATCTGGGACAGTTCCGCAGTCTTTCTTTTCCTTTTATGCCCTCAACTCTTTGAAAGAGTACAGGCCTTTCGTTCTGTGTCTTCTCAAGACCGGGCGTGTGTCATGCTTTTTTGATAAGAATGCCACAGAAATGATGGGATGGGGAAACATATGGTGTCAGGCCGTCCCCCCACTGGTGATCGCTCTTTCCCTCTCTCTCTCTCTCTCTCTTTCTCTCTCTCTCCTTTCTTTCTTTTCTTTTTCTTTCTTTCTTTCTTTTTTTTTTTCCTTGTATCTTTCGACCACTTTCACTTATTTGGAGTTATTCATCCTGATTGCTAGTCATGTTGGTGTCTGTCAGGTTTCTCTTATGTGAAATCACCCTTTTACATTTTGTGGGGAGATACTCCCGCTTTTTATCAAACTTCCAACCCCCGATCTTAGCCTCCATCCATGTCCCTGCTGAGATCAACCATCACTCTGACAGTTGCCAAATGATTATTTTCTATTTTTATCATTCCTCCTCCTTTTATTAATTGGCCAGTTACCCTAGGAAGGAGCATTCCTATTTTCTGTGTTTGTTTGTATATTCATTTCAGCAGGAGCTCTCGTTTCTTTCCATAGGTTGTAGTCCATTGCCAACCTGGTTTATCTTGCTATTCAGATGGTCCCCCACACACAGCCTGTGGGTCTTCCAGGATTCCCTGGCTCCTTCTGGTGTGCCCCATCATGGTCAACACGTTTTTTCCTTTCTTATATATTTATTTATTTTTGAAATTTTTAGAAATATTTTATTTATTTATTTGACAGACAGAGAGACACAGCAAGAGAGGGAACAGAAGCAGGGAGAGTGGGAGAGGGAGAAGCCAGGCTTCCTGCTGAACAGGGACCCTGATGTGGGGCTCAATCTCAGGACCTCAGGATCATGACCTGAATCGAAGGCAGATGCTCAAAGACCGTGCCACCCAGGTGTCCCACCCAGGTGTACTTTCTGATACAACATGTCTCAGGTTCATCTTGTGCTTTTCCTGCCCCAGCCTGGAATTTTCCCTAGGGAGACCTGCTTCCTTTCAGTGGAGGACGGTATTTAGAAACCAAGATCTGGGTACTTGGTGTGTTTATTGCTACTGGGATGTCATTCCTTCTAGACCCTTTTGGTGGAGAGAGCTAGGAAATACACGCATATATACACACATGCGTATACACATACTGAAATCTGTAACTATTTCTATATAAGCCTGTATTTGTATATTAAAAAAATGAGCTTATATTTGTACCTCTATTTCCATTCTGTCTTCATGGTTCTTTATAGCTTTCTCCCTTTCTATATTTGCAACCCCCTTCTCAAACTGGCTCTCATCATCCTCAGTATATGTATTTATTTGCTCAATAAGTTTATTTATTTGCTTAATAAAATCAATCTCCCAGTCATACCAGCTGTATCTTTTACCTCCACTCCCTGCTCTGACCCTTCAGTATCTTGTTTCCTTGGGTAGCAGCAAGTATCCCATCACAGCTGCCCCACAGCATAGCCCTCTCCTCCTGTCAGTATCTGGTGAGGGCTTGATGCTGACTAGTCCATGTCTGGAAGGGAAGAAGAAAGAAAGATAAGGAGGCTGTGCTGATTGCTTTAACTGGAAGCTAGAAAGAAGAAAAATCAGATGCAATTAAACCTAACTAGCAAGTGCTTTATCAAGTACTGATTAATAAGAAAGCATGGGGGATGCCTGGGTGGCTCAGTTTGTTGAAAAAGTGCCTCTTGTTTTCGGTTCAGGTCATTTGCATGTATGAACTGGTAATGAATATTCCTTTAATAAATCATCCAACAGTTATGTTTAAATATATTGTTGTTGTCCCTCTCTTCACAAATGCCATATAACCTTGTCGGGGGTGTGGAAAATATAAAATCACAGTGATAGGTCAGAGAAACATTCAAGGGCAATTCACAGTTGGGTACAGGCCTTAAGGCAAGGATACATCTTAGAAATTTGTAGCAAAGTTAAAAAAGAAATTATCCTCTAAAGTTGAAGTCCATAAAAATCAACCTCAAATGAATAGTATTAACAAACAAACTTGGGGTGGGTCCATCTTGAAAGATGACTTGTAATTGGCTCCTGGGTATAACCAGAGTGCTTTCCAAATCTCCATCAAGAAGACTGAAGACCCTTCCCAACCCTGTCCATGCAGTTATGTATTCATTCATTCAAATGCAACACCAGTCATGTTGGTATCTGCCAGGTTTCTCCCCTGCAAAGTTATCATTTCTCTTTTCAGAATCACTAAGCCCTGGGGGACATAACAGGGGATAAAACACAGTCCTTGTGCTCAGCAAGTTCATAGTCTCATTAGAGAGACAGACCAGTAACCTGTTCATTTCTAAGTCCCTGGAGAGGAGTAAACCCCTGAATCGGACTTGGGAGAGGGTGTGTGGACAGGTTTCCCAGAAGAGGGGACATCGAAGGTAAGACCTGAAGGACCGGTGGGAGTTAGCTAAGAGAAGAGCTAAGAGAAGGAGTGTGATAGAAAGGCTGAGAGGAGAAAATATTATAGGATGAACAGCCATATGTTTTAAGATCTGGAAAAATGAGAACACTTAGGGAGTGGCAAGTTCAGTGTAGCTGGAATATCAAATTTAAGGGGGGATGGGGGACATAGATGAAGAGTTAAGTGGAGACAGAATCATCAGAGGTCTTGGAAGCCATATTTAGGCATCTGGACTTCATCCTAGAGAAGAGGAACATCCCTCACGTGTTTTAGGCAGATACGTGATGTGATCATAGTCCCATTTTAGAAAACTCCTCTGGCTGTGTACAGTGAGTTAGCCAACTTGAGGTTAAGGGCACAGTCCCCACAAGTCTGCCTTTACTTCACACACCAGCTCCAAGTTTTATCTTTTTTTTTTTTTTTTAAGATTTTATTTATTTGTCAGAGAGAGCGAGCGAGAGCGAGCACAGGCAGACAGAGTGGAAGGCAGAGTCAGACGGAGAAGCAGGCTCCCTGCGGAGCAAGGAGCCCGATGTGGGACTCGATCCCAGGACGCTGGGATCATGACCTGAGCCGAAGGCAGCTGCTTAACCAACTGAGCCACCCAGGCATCCCACCAAGTTTTATCTTTGACTAATTCCAATTTGTATTTTTTTATTATAATCAAAGTCTACTCCTAAGTATAAAACTTGCCCAAATATCAAATTATCAACTGTGAGGGTAGTCATGGGAGCCCCTGAATTTGCAGCCAGATGCTATGAAGAGAAGGTGATCCTGGGGGTCAAAGATAAAATCAATTGGAATCAGGAGGGTGGATCCTGAGAGGGTTCCAAGCATGAAGTTTCTGTGTCCTCAGAATGCACTGCTTCCCAGCATCTCTAGATGAATATTGCCAAGTTCATCTGAGCTTTAGTTTTATTGAGGCTTCATTACCTAGGCTGATTGAGTAAATAATTGCCCACATCTTTGAACTCAATCTCCAGGTTCTTTCTCCTCTCTGGAGGCCAGGCTGTCACAGGGCCTGGAGACCCAACCACAAATCACATGGTTGGTCTTTGGGGGTGGGGTTTGACCCACCCTGACTTCCATGTGGGACGTGTCCCAGGATTGCTTAAGCGTGCGTGTGTGTGTGCGCACATATGTGTGTAATAAGGGGAGGTTCTAAGCAAGTTGTGAATGTTACTGTTTCGTTGAAAGTCAGACATACATCCTACTGTATTGGAGAGACTTGAAGAGGGGTATGTGTTAGCCTGGAATGAACAGGGATGAGTGTTGAGAGGAACTGTCTTTCCTTCTCTTCATGTTTCCATATAGAGGGAGTTGGATTAGGGTAACACTGTTGGCTTCCTTCTGCCCCTTCCTCTTTTCTCCTTCATAGTTTAACAGCTTAGTGGGCTTGGGAAAAGGGGCTGAGGATACCTGGCTCAGTCCCTCCCCGACTCTCACTTAGCAGCTGGCTGCCTCTGGAGAGTGTAGGTTGTCTTGGCTTCCGGTAGGTGCTCAGCTTAGTGGAGCAGGGCGCTCAGCAGGAGGCCTGCAGGGATGCAGTTCTGCAGCACCCAGGAGGGCCAGTGTGCCTGGTCCTGGAGGCAGGGTTAGGAAGATCTCTCTAACTGTGTGCCTAAGTGACCTTTCCGGGATCAGCTTCAGTATTGTGCAGTTCAAGGAAGAGAGACAGTCTCTCTTTCTAGCTCTCCCAAACACAGGGCTCCCAGCAGAAGTCTGAGGCCAACTTGCCAAGGCCTATCCCCATACCCTGCCCTGATCCCCTGAGACTGGTTTTATGGCTTCCTTTCAGCCCGAGTTCCTGTATTCGCGTGGGCCACCATACAAAATACTGGGGAGCTTAACTGCAGAGACATACTTTCTCACAGCTCTGGAGGCTGGAAGCCCAAGATGAGCGTGCCACTGGGGCTGCTTTCTGCTGAGGCCTCCCTTCTGGCTCTTAGACAACATCTTCTCACTGGGTCCTCCTCACACGACCTCTTTTCTGTGCGCATGCAGACAGACCGAAAGGTTGCCAGTAGCTCTTTCTCCTCTCCTGGGACCCCAGTTCTATGGAATCAGGGCCCCACTCTGATTCAGTGACTTCATTGAACCTTAATTACCTCCTGAAAGGCTCGATCTCCAAATACAGTCATATTGGGGATTTTGGTGGTGGTGGTGGCGGGAGGGGAGGGGCGCCACAGTCCATGCCACCACCCATTTAGAGATCTTTCCTGTTGCCTTTCACGATTAGGATATAGTTATACAGTCTGGGTTGTGATAAGGTTAAGAATTTTTGGATTATAATTTCAGATTGGTTTTAAGAACCATGAACCTGGCATTCAGGAATTGCCTGTTCATGCCTTCAGGATTGTGATACTTGGGTTTTGCATATAATCAGTGTCAGTGGACTTTGGGCAAGACACCAAAGGGCATGGATGATGGATCAGTCCTTTGTACCCAGGTGCTGTACCCAGGTGCATCTGGGGAATTTTCCAGTGATAACCAGCAGGTGCTATTTGTTATGTCATAAAAGTCCTTCAAGTCCGAATGATTTAAAGCTGGGGGCAAAGGTTACATTTGAAGATTATTCGTATCTTATTCTGACGTCATTCCTGAAAAGTTCATGCTGCTCATTATGGCTTGTTATGGTGATAAAGGGGGTGACTTTCTGGGAAAAATACTACTAAGTGGAAGGAGGGGATTAAATACTTAAAACTCTAAAAGGCAGGCAAAATTATTGTTCTGATTCAGGCTTTCAAATTCCTCCCATCTTCTCCCATGATGTTGGCAGGTGATGCAATGTTGATATATCTCCAAAGAATTTACTAGCCACTCTGGGCAGCATCTGCTCTACTGGAAGGCCACAGCCTTGGAATGAGAGCCCCATTGCTGGTCACAGACAGCCCATGTCTGTCCTGGGAGCCAGATTTAAGGGAGGGCTTAGCAGGACCAGGTGATAAAAACTAGACTGTGGACCACAGAGCGGGTAGAACTTCGAATTGTGCCTCTGCTATTGTAACTTTCAGCATAGAACTTCACCTTTCCCAGCTTCTCCAAGCCGCTGTTTTTTGTTCTGTAAAATGGGAACGATACCACCACCAATACTGTTGTCGGGATCAAATAAGACGGTGTACGTAGGTGTGAGCATGTGTTGTTGACCCTAACGTACCCCTTCTCTCAACCAACCCAATTCCATCAGGAACTACAAGGCATGGTGCCCGCGTTCTCCATGATGTTCATGCTCTCCACGAGACCGCCGTTGGCCTCCAGAACCCAGTGAAACATCTCTTCCGGACTCTCCACCTTATCACCTGTGAGGATCATATCCTGTTTGCTGGGTGAGCTTTCTCTCTGAATCTGCATTTGACTTCCTCAGCTAGGCTGGTCTCTCTCTGTCTGCAGAGATTTTCATATATTTTTTATGTTTCACTTTTGAATCCTGGAACAAAGGACTTGCTCAAAAAATAGGGATCGGCTGAGATCTCATCTACTTTGGTCTCCCCGGAATTGGCCCAGGGTCCTGAGCTAGCTGAACTCAGCCTATAGGAGGTAGTTACTACAAAGTAACACCATGTTTATTCTTTCATCTGTTTATCTAGCAGCCCTGCCATGACTCACACATCCACATGAGGACTCCTGCCTTAGAAGGAGGCACTTTGAAGGCTATTATTCCAAGGAGCCTGTCACCTCTGAAAGCACTTTTAGAACACCCGCTTTGAGTCAGTGCCCCTGTCAGGATGGTGAATGCTTAACCCCTCTGGGAACAATTATTTCTGGAGGCAATGAAAGTCATGTTGGCCAAGTTTGATAAGGATGGTCTTCCAGAGGGTGGGTGGGTGTGGAGAACGAAGCACAGTGGGTGGATAAGCAGTTAATGTTTAATTAGGCATTTCCAGTGGGTCAAGCTCTTTGCGTTCACTGTCTTTTTGTTTTTTTAAGATTTTATTCATTTATTTGTCAGACAAAGATCACAAGTAGGCAGAGAGGCAGGCAGAGAGAGAAGGGAAAGCAGGATCCCTGCTGAGCAGAGAAGCCCATGCGGGGCTCGATCCCAGGACCCTGAGATCATGATCTGAGCGGAAGACAAAGACCCAACCCACTGAGCCACCCAGGTGCCCCTTATTTTATTCTTTTTTTTTTTTTTTTAAGATTTTATTTATTTATTTGTCAGAGAGAGAGAGAGAGAGAGAACATGAACAAGCAGGCAGAGAGGCAGGCAGAGGCAGAGAGAGAAGCAGGCTCCCTGAGCAAGGAGCCTGATGTGGGACTTGATCCCAGGACCCTGGGATCATGACCTGGGCTGAAGGCAGCGGTTAACCGACTGAGCCACCCAGGCATTCCCCCACCCCACTTTATTTTATTCTTAATAACGTCTCTATATGGCAGGTGCTATGATCACCCCCATTTTCCAGACAAGGAATCGGAGGCACAGAGTGCAAAACACATTCTCTACAGGGGCATGGTTACTTTTTTCTCCCCTATTACTAAGCTAGAGTTAGGGGGCCTGGAAGCAGGCAAGACAGACATCCTCGAGTGACCTTTCAGCACCCCAGCAGAGAGTAGGAACAGGGACATCTATCTAAAGACAACAAAGCCAAGAGCAGTGACTTTTGAACTGGTGGGGGCTGCGAGGTATGAGAAGACAGGAACCCTGGGGGGAGCAGGAAAACGAAAAGGCCGTGCTGGCCCCTGGAGGGCTCCTCTGGGAGAGATGGGACAAGAGGGGAGAGGACTGGTCCAGGACTGGGGACCCCGGAGCAGGGGGAAGATGGTCACCAGAATTCCTAGTGGAAGGAATTCTTCTCGTGCCTCTCTTTTTCACTTTCTAAAATTGGTGTTCGTGTTTGCTGACTGTAAGAGAAGCTCAAATTCATGGTGGAGAACTTGGAACACGTAGAGGTATATGAAGAAGACAAAAAACGATCTGGAGGTGAGCTCTCCTCCCCAAGATCCCAGGCCTTGCTAAGATGCGTGCTGAGCCCATCCACACGCCCCAGGTTATTTATAAGCTCCCTCCTTCTGCTCCACCCACTCCCCTCTTGCTGGGGCCAGGGAGGCCTAGGGCCAGGACATTCCCTTGCAGCCTCCACAGGCTGCTATATAAAGCAGCTCCTCGCGGGGCTGGATCAGGACGTTCCTTATCTCTCTGCAGCAGGGTTCTGATCATGCGCCCAGTTGGCAGGCGCTCCGAGCCGCGCCACTGTGCTCTGGTTGCTGCCACCGGGGCCTCCAACCCCCATGTGCTCGTCTGTTCTGGTTGTCGCCGAGCCTTGGCCAACGACACTCACTGAAACCTTCAACATGGGAAGCCGTTTGCTTGTTTCATTAGAGGGCAGTTGCCAGGCAGCTGAGTTGAACTGGATGGGCTTGGCACGAGGGATGGGGGTGTTGGGCCCATGCGGGCGCCATGGTCAGTGGCCCCCTCCCGCAGCAGCTGTGCGTAACCCCCATTATTTCAGCTCCCGCCCTGATTTCCCTCTCCTCTCTCTTCATTAGTGCTTGGCTCAGAATTTTCTACATCCATATGGCTTCTGCAGGCGAAGGCCTTCCGTGGCTGGTGGCCTGCTGTGTCTCAGTTCCAGAATTCCGGGCTGGACTTCTCCCTAAACGACAGTGGACTCTAGCAGATGTACTCTCTCTGCTTGGAAAATAAGTTTTGCCAAAGGAGGTAGAACCAATTTAATCGCCATGAGTTGGGGCGGGGGGTGGAGGGGCGGACAGGAGAAGCATCCTGAAAAAATGCATAAACCTTTCTTAGAAGGCAGGGGAGGGACTGTAGAGCATTTCTCAAACTGAGAAGTTACTTTGAGACTGAAAAACAAGGAGGCCACACCATACAGTTTACAGGGAATTTTATTCAAGGTAACTTACTGATGGAGGGTGGGGATCAGGTAGGGGGTGATCCAGCAGCAGAGTTATTCTCCCCAAAGTCTGGATCTTAATCTACAGGTTTTATAGAATGAGGGTATGTGCGGAAGGGCACTGTGGTGAGACCAAAGGGTTCACATGCATCTAATAGATATGAAATATTTAATTAGATCTTGTGGTACCACCTGTGTGTCAGGAAGGGGAGACACTATGTGATCTTTAACAAATTTACAGAGGGCCAAAGCAAGCTTCTCTCCATCTCAGCCTCGACAGGCTTTTCTAAGGTATGTATATTAATCTCTTAGGACTCTGGAACACGGGGGTAGGGGCAGTGAGGGGGTGGGGAATAGAATTGCGGGGAGTCAGTGGTTAGATGTGAACTAGATAAAGAGCTAAAGACAGTGTCAGTAGTGTTAGCTTTCCTACAACTCTAACTCAGACAGAACTAGCATGAAATCCTAGCTCCTTTGTTGAAAAAGAGGTGTGATCATTAAACAAGTTATATATTCCCTTTGAGGCTTAGTTTTCTCATCTTTAAGATGTAGAGTATGATATCTTTAAAAACTCATGCAAAAATTAAATAAGATGACATATAAACATTGGAAACACTTTACTTGGTATTATGGTAGCTATTATAGTTTTTGTTAATATTTTTATTTATGAGCATTTGGATAAGAGCGAAGTGGTGACTTCTTTTATTTAAAAGATTTTATTTATTTATTTGACAGAGAGAGACACAGCGACAGAGGGAACAAAAGCAGGGGGAGTGGGAAAAAGAGAAGCAGGCTCACCACTGAGCAGGGAGCCTGATGTGGGACTCGATCCCAGCACCCTGGGATCACGACCCGAGCCAAAGGCAGATGCTTAACCAACAGAGCCACCCAGGTGCCCTGTTTATTCCCTTTTGGATTCCAAAGGGGAACTCTCGACTTTGGTTAGTAAGAGACTCATTTAGCAAAAAGGCATGTGTTTCCATTGATATTTAAGTGAGTTTTTCAAGTTCTCAGAGTATTTTTCCAAAGCAACATCTGGGTCTCGAGGAGGTCCGGTTCACCTGTGCATTGGCCTGTGAGAATCGTTGGATCCTCAACCTCATACAAAAAGACAAATCCGTGTACTCATGGCTTCATCAAAATTTAGTAGCAAAACATCCCTGCTATAACCTACAAGGGATTTCAAGATGGAATGATTATATAGGAAATAATATATATGAAGTCATACATGAAATAATAATAAAACATAGCTTATCAGAACATAGGAGAAACGATTAAGGCAGTGTCCAGAGAAGAATACATAGTGAGATTTTATGTGTCAACTTGCATAGACCACAGGGTGCCCAGATACCTGGTCAAACATTATTCTAAGTGTTTCTGTAGGGCGTTTCTGGGTGAGGTTAACACACGAATTGGCAGACCGACCAAAGCAGATTGTTCTTCCCAGTATGGGTAGGCCGCATCTAATCTGTTAAAGGCTTGAATCGGATAAAAGACTAAGCAAGCATTTGTTCTTTCTGCCTGCCTGTCTTTGAGTGGGGACATCATCCCTTCCTGCCTTTGAACTAGGACTGGGACGGGAACTTACATCAGTGTCCCTCCTGGGGCTCCAGCTTGCTGGCTGATGATCTTGGGACTTCTCAGCCTCCATAATCTCATGTGCCAATTCCTTAGAATAAATTTCTTTATATATCCGAGAGATTCTGTGTCTCTAGAGAACCCCGACTAATATACATAGTCTTATAATGAATTAATAAAAAATTAAACAGGAATGATAAATGAAATAAGCATCCCACTGAAGCAGTTAGGAGAAAGGCAATAAACCGAAGGAAAGCAGAAGGAAGGAATTAATAAATGTTAAAGCAGAAATCAATAAATTATACGACAAAAAAGTTTTATGATTAATAAATTATAACAAGCAACTCACAAATAAACTTAAAGCGAATTCCTTTAAAAAACACGACTTATAAATTGTCGACTAATCTTGTTGAGAGAAAAGAAGGAAAAAGGCACACGAAAGAGGGGCTAAAGGGAAAACAATCATGATGGATGGAAATAAATCTTAGAGACTATTTTGCTCAACTCCATGCAAATACATTTTAAAACTTGTCTTGTAAAAAAATGAACATTACTCAAAGAGATTTCTGGACTTTGTCCTTGGCTCCTGGGAGATAATCTCCAGGACCTTGGAAAGTCCTGCCTGATAAGAATGTCTTTCTTTACTTGGGGGCCTCAGGCCATGCCAGACAGTTTAACCATGTGATTTAGGATGGGAGCTTTGGGCTTCATACTATTTGCTCTATCTTGGCTCTGCTCTAAAGGTCAGTCACCTGGGTGGTCAATCATGTCTATGTGGTTGACCTGCAGTGGACACTCTGGACACTCAGGTGAGTTTCCCCAGCTGTCAGTCCGCTGGTTGCATGTGGTTGCTCGGGAGAGTAGTGCTGGCCATGGGTCCACCAGAAGAGCTGCAAACTCATTCAGTGCTTGGAAATTTCCTGGATTCTGCCTGGTGGAACTCTTCCTTTGGCTGGTGTTAATCCACATCCTTTCACTGTGATGAACTGTAACCATGAGCACAACAGCTTCCAGTGAGTTCTGTGAGTCTTTCTACAAATTGTTAAACCTAAGGGTGGTCTTGGGAACCCCGTAAGTTTAAAAAACCTGATATATTGGACACTTCTCTGAAAAAGTATAATTCTCCTTAAATTGAATCAACAGCATGCTGAATCAACAACCAATGTTAGTTTCTCCTTAACAGATAAATGAAAGTATAAATGAAATGAACGTATAAATGAAAAGAAATCCCAATAAAACTAATAGTTCATATGGAAAAAGAAGATGGAAAGTGAATGGGAAGCTAGTCCTATAAGTTCTAATGCATATTGTAAAACTATAATAATTAGAATAGTGTAGGACATCTTGCAGTTGAACAAAATAGAAAAATCCAGAAATAGACTAAAGCCTATTGGGAATTTAGCTTATGATAATGATGGCATTTCAAATCATTGGGAAAAAAAGATGAATTATTCAGTAAATAGTGGTGAGACAACTGAGTAGCCATCTGGAAAAAAATTAAGTTGGATTCATACCTAACTTCTTATATCAGGATACATACCCAGAGAGATCAGTGATTTAAATTTTCTAAAATGCTAGAAGATACTGTGGGAGATTAAGAAGGAAACTAATGACTATTTTGGAATGAGGAAGAACTTTCAAAGTATGCCATAAGATAGAAAAGTCACAAAGAAAACAGATGATAACTTCTATTGCATTAAAAATTCTCTATGGGGTGGGGGGAACACCTGGATGGCTCAGTTGGTTAAGCAACCAACTCTTGATTTTGGTTCAGGTCATGATCTTAGGGTTGTGAGACTGGGTTCCACACTGGGCATGGAGCCTGCATTAAGAGTCTCACTCTTGGAGCGCGTGGGTGGCTCAGTTGGTTAAGCATCTGCCTTTCAGCCTGGGTCATGATCCTGGAGTCCCTGCACAGTGGGAAGTCTGCTTCCACTCCTTCTCTCTCACTCCCTCTCTCTCAAACAAATAAATAAAATCTCAAAAAAAAAATCTTCTTCTCCCCTGTCTCCCTCCCAAATTATGTATGGAAAACCATATGTATTCTACAGAGTATCGCCAAATCAGGAAAAATAGGCTGACATTCCTACTACATAAAGACCTTTTACTAATCAATAAGAAAAATGACAGGATAATAAGAAAATAGCAAAAGATATGAACAGAAAGCTCACAGAGAAGGAAACATAAATGATTTATAAATATATAAAAAGGTACTTTACATTGTTCATATTAAGAGATATTGTGAAATAAAACTACAGAGAAATAGCACTTATTGTTAAAACTTACCAAGTTCACAAAGATAAAACATCTGTTTGTGCACTTTGCTGGTACAAACACAGGGAACAGAAAGTCTTCTATGTTGCTTATGACATTGATTCTGTACAAGCTTTATGGATGGCAGAAAGTGACAAACATACCTGTTGGCTACTGTTCTACTACTAGAAATTTATCCTAATCGCTTTTGAACAAAACAAAGTATGCACAAAGTTATTCATTGCAGCATTGTTTGTAAGAGTAAAATATTGGAAACCACCAAAATGTTTATCAAAAGAGGATCGTCCAAATACATTATGATGCCCTGAGCCAATGAAATACTATGGTGCTCTAAAATCAACCAAGGAAACTCTTTATGTACTAATGGGGGAAGGAGATACCGACCCACTTGAAAGCGAAAAAAATAAGGGCAGAAGAGTATGTGCAAAACAGTGTGCTATCGTATCTGCAAGACAGGGAAGAAAAGAATGAGAGCTAATACGGGCTGTGATTATACCGTGCTCTGCAGACGGGGGTCATTGGGGCACAGAGAGGCTGCCCAAGGTCATGGACCAGTTGGTACCAGGCAGTGCTGGGTCTGGAACTAAGGGAGTCTGTTTCCCGAGTTTGCCCTCTTCCCACATGCCATGTCCCTCTGCATGGACACGTGTGCATATTTGTTTATATGTCCATAAACTGTCTCTGGTGGCTAAGGGACAGCTGTGGGAGGGTGCTTCTCACTGTAGTCCCTTTTTGTACATGTGGCTAATGAGCCATCGAAGTTTTATCTACTGATACATTTAAAACAAATAAATTTCTGATTGGGAGCAGAGTTCAGAGGAGAAAATATATTGCATAGGACTCGGTTCTCTGAGGCAGAAGTCGAGTCCTGGGTGCTGAGAACTGAGTGTCTGTCCCTGCCATGCTGGGGAAACCGCATGGCCTCAGTACGGCTCTGATCTGCTCAAGGGGCCAGCAGAGTGGGAGTGGGTGGAGTGGATACTGAGCCAGCCCACTGTCTCAGTGAGCCCACTGCTGAGCTCAGATCCGAGACCACAGAGCTGGGCATCAGGTGGGCCCTGGGCTGGGCCTTGTGCTGGGGTCTCTGCTGTGATCCGAGGTGGGATGTGTCTTCCCACGGGCCTCCTGCATCAGACGTCCGCTTGCTTGTTTCCCCTCTCCCCCTACCAGGGCATTCGGCTTTGTCTGGCGGGGCTTGCTTGACAAGCTCAGGGCAGTGGGATGGGCAAGGTCTGCGTCGGGTGGTGCAGATCATGTTTCTGTGCAGGAAAGTATTCTTGGGAATAGAGGTCGTGCTGCGCAGAGGAGAACCTTCAGGCTTCCAAGCATTTGGACTTGACCCCACTCTGGGTGAGTGGCCTGCATAGCCATGCTGGGTGTCACCGACATCCGAGAGGGAGGGCTGCGGGGCCGAGAAGCTCGCGCTGCCAACAGCCGCTCCCCCCGGAGAAGAGTCCCTCTCTCCGCTTGTCCTTTTCTGTTGGCCTGTGCACAGCCTGATGCCCTGAGATGGGAGAGTGTTGGGTATCAAGAGGCCACCCCTCCCCGCAGCTGCGCTCCTCAGGCTGCGATGAATGAGCCAGGATACCTGCGACAAGCGGGCAGCAATGGCAACAACCACACAACCGCAAGGACTGAAAACTTCCCAGCCACCATGACTGTAACAACCACGCAGAACGATCGCACAAGTAACAACAGCAGTAAGTGTGAAAACTGCAACAACTACACAAGCACCCAACAGCAGCAGCAACCATACCATCTGCACAACCACACAGCACCTGCACAGCCACACAACATCCTACAGTCATAAAACACCCACACAGTTACACAACACCCACACAGCCACACAACATCCCCACAGCCACATGACATCCCCTCAGCCACACAACACCCACACAGTCACATGGCACTTGCATAGCTACACAACATCCACACAGCCATACAACATTCCCACAGCCACACGACATCCCCACAGCCACACGACATCCCCACAGCCACACAACACCCACACAGCCACACAGCACCCCCACAGCCACAGTGACCTGCAGCGTCCACGGCCATTGACCCAGTGTGTTATCATGCTCTGACTTAAGAGCAGAAAGGGGGTCTCCGAGACCTCCTGCCACAGATCAGTGGAGGTCTGGAAGGCTGGGTAGCTCTCGGGCTTTTGGGCAGGAAAGGGTTGGCAGGAAGTTGGATCAGGGGAGCTGGGCTTCATCTGCTTCTCTGAGAGATGGAGATGGAGGTGGAGAGATGGCCTCGTCTCCTTCTCTGAGGGGAGGTGTGGTCCCTTGAAGACTCCCAAGTCACTTTGGCCCTCAGCCCTAGAGGAGAGGGCATCTTTCTCACTTCCCTTTCTGAGGAGGGGGCATCTGTCTCGTGCTCCTTTTCTGGGGACACCCTGCGCAGCTCAGCACTGAGCTCTGATCGTAAATGGTGCTCTCCGGTGGGAGGGGAGGGGACCAAGCAGTGGGCTTTCCTCTCATTCCAGCGTCCTATTTGCTCTGGCACATCACACGAAGGAGCGAGCCCCTCGCCTTCTGAAACCCGCTCTCCAAAAGGAGCATGGCGACAGCAAGCTGTTGTCCAGACCCCTGGGTACTACCAGCACAGCCCCATAGGAAGTCTCTGTTCCACGCAGCCTGGCCCTGGTGCCGGTTGCCCAGGACAGCGGAGGGCATGGTCCACACCCGCAGGGACTGACTGTGTGCGTGAGGAGATAGGACCGTGCCCAGAGAAACTCTCCAGACTGTCAGTGGAGGCGGCCGGAGCCCTGAGGCAGGGGACGCCGCAGGAGGCCACTGGAGCTCCTGGGGAGGGGTGGGCTGATGCCTGGGGCTCTCAGGAAGGTTTCTTGGAGAAGGTGGAGCCTGATCCAGCTCTAAAGGAAGGATTCCACTCGCCCAAAAGAGAGAAGGAGAGGGTGTTCTGGGAACGACATGAGTGAAAGCCCAGAGGCCTCCTGAAATCTGGTAGCGTCACTGAGCAGTGAGGCTAAGAAGGGCAGGAAGGAGGACGTGGGACGGCAGAGGGGGTCAGAGGCTGGAGGGGGGCATCTTGGAATGCAGAGTCCTGTGGGCACCAGAGACCACTGAACGTTTCTCTGAAAGGCTGGCAGAAACGCATGTAGCGCAGGGTCCCCGGTTGTGGCCGCCCTATGTGGGACTGGGCAGTAGGACGCCAAGGGTGTTGTTGCGGGGAACAGATCAGGCCAGGTGAGAGGCTGTGGGACTGGGCAGTAGGACGCCAAGGGTTTTGTTGCAGGGAACAGATCAGGCCAGGTGAGAGGCTGGGGATTGGACTCAGTATCCCCAGCGGCAGTGGAAGGCAGGGAGGGGGTGGGCAGGAAGGACACAGGAGAAGAGAGAAGAGGAGACAGGATCCGGCAACAGCTTGGATTCGGGGAGGATGAACCAAGGACGGTGGCTCCAAGGGATGCTGTTTGGGCCACTGGCTGGAGGGGTCCTTAGTTTCCGGGGAGAGATGCTGACCTCGTGCAGCACAGGAAGTAGGGCTGTGACCGTGGGGGGAGGCACAGGAGGCAGCTGGCTCTGTGGCATGGAGCCCAGGGGCATGGGGTGGCGTGGGGTGCACCTAGGCGGTGACAGCTGCAAGAGCAGAAGGAGTGAAAAAGGGCCAGAGGGAAAGAAGCAGAGGGCCGGGGAGAGAACCGGGACGCGGCTGCAGACACAGGCGAGAAGGCAGGAGTCGGAAGGGCTCCAGCTGCCGGGATGTCCCCTTTGTCCTTGGTGCCTTCCCTTCTGCCTTCCTTCTGCTTCACGGCAAACGTCAGCTCCCTAAGGGTCACAGCTGTTTACCTATCTGGGCGCCCCACTTCTCTGGGAGCCCCAAGAAGGCTGTAGCTCTGTGTCCAGTGAGGGAAAGAACTTACCTGCAGGAGGGGTGGGCCCTGAGATCTCAGTGATGTGTGTGGTCCTGGGGACATCTGAGTGGCAGATCTGTCAGGAAGCAGGCTGTCCCTCTTGTCTAGAATGCTCTTTCTCTCCCGGGCTGCTCAGACAGCAGCCTCCCTTTCGTGAGTACCTGGGTACTGGGCATAGTGGGGCAAGTCCAGTGACAAACTGGGCACAGCTTCCTTAGGGTTCCTCCAGATCTTGCTTCCTTCCTACTAGTGGCCCAAGATGGAATCAAGGAGGAAGAGAGAAAGGCAAGGCAAAGAGTCCATGGGGTAAGAAGCCCTGAGGACCTAGATGGCCGCACAGGGGAAGCAGGAGTGGCTGAGGGACAGGAGGAAGATGGAATTTTCCGAAGAAGAGAGGAGGGAGTGGGTTTGGGTCAGTTTGAAGTTTAAAGTCAGTTGAGAGAGAAAGGGAGGGCCTGGCAGACTCATGTGTGTGGGACAGAGAGGCTGAGCCCAGGAACCACCGTGATGGGAAGGGACAAGGTGAGCTCAGGCCAAAGGAAGCCCTGAGGCTTCAGCTCAGGAGGGCGGGGTTTGTGTAGACAGAGAGTGGGGAGTCTCGAACCCAGGAGTGAGGATGCCTCAGTCAACACGTGATGCTGTCAGAAGAATCCCCCCTGGGAGATGGGCAGGTGGCCCAAGGAAGGCCTCCAGAAATCTCAGGTGTTCTCCTGGGTACCGGCCAAGGATAAGCAGTCAGGACCCTACGCGGGCAGGGGATGGCAAGGATGAGGGCGTATGGGGGCAGCAGGGAGCTGAGGCAATGGCCCGATGCCTGGGGGTGCTGGGAAGTTGGGGGTGGTGGGAGGTGGAAGATGTGAATGGGAAAAGCCAGCTCAAGATGTAGAGAACCCTGGGACAGAGGTTGGGGTAGGGAGAGAGAGGGGCAGGGGGAAGAAGAAGGGAGGAGGGGGAAGTGCTTTCTAGACCCAAGGGGATGAGGTTTCACAGAACCGGCATTGTCTAGGTCATTTCCTGCTGAGCCCATGCACAGGAGGAACTGGACAGTCTCCTCATATCACCCCGGTTCTAGGCTGCTGCCTTTCATTCTGTGCAGGTCTAGAGAAGAGACAGCTCCCCTCCTCCACTCTGGGAAAATCGTCAGTTTGCTGACAAGTACTCTATGCTTCCTCTTTTCTTCCTTCAAGGAAAGGGGAACCAGTTCTCGAAGCTGTCAGAACAGTGGCCTCTGAGGTTTGCCAAAGGGCTTGTCCTGGCACTTGAGAGGGGCTGATGGGCCCCTGCCACCACATTCAGCAAGAACATTTTCCTTTCTCTTGTCTAGTTCTAGGCCATTGGTTCTCAGCTGTGGTTGGATGACAGTATTCCCCACTGGAGATTGAAAAAAGAATCTTATTGCCCAGGTAGTCCCTGAGATCACTGAAATACTAATCTTAGGGGAAGACATCAGTATGTTTGAAAGCTCCTTAGCAGATTTCTGGGTGTAGCCAGGCTTGGGGAGCTCAGTCCAAGGGTGTAGTTCCTGTAAATGCCTCTTTGTTTATAGCTAGAAAACCTGGTCCAGGCTAAAAGTTGGCCAGCTGTTTCTTTCTTTCTTTTTTTTTTTTTTAAGATTTTATTTATCCACCTGACAGACAGAGATCACAAGTAGGCAGAGAGGCAGGCAGAGAGAGAGAGAGAGAGGAGGAAGCAGGCTTCCTGCTGAGCAGAGAGCCCGATGTGGGACTCAATCCCAGGACCCTGAGATCATGACCTGAGCCAAAGGCAGCAGCTCAACCCACTGAGCCACCCAGGCGCCCCTGGCCAGCTGTTTCTGATATAATAATGTTTAATTTTTCTTTTTTAATTTGACAGATAGAGAACAAAACTAGGAAGAATGGCAGGCAGAGGGAGAGGCAGAAGCCGACTGCCACTGAGCAGGGAACCCGATGCAGGGCTCGATCTCAGGCTTCTGGAATCATGACCTGAGCCAAAAGCAGATGCTTATTCGACTGAACCACCAAGGTGCCCCTATTATGGTGTTTAAAATGGGGCAAACTCAGCTGGGCCTTGGGGAGAGGTGGGTAGGGCAATGGGTCATCACCTGCATGAAATACTCTGGAATTAGATCACCTCCCTCTCCTCCCTGTCAAACAGCTGTTTTTACCTCACACAGTCCCTACAGTCTTGTTCCTAAGGGTCGGTAAAATCCCCCTGCACCTGCCTTCTTGCTTCTTTGGCTTCCTGTCTTTGTATAGATCCAGACAATGATGCATGTGTTTTAGCTTGAGCTACTATAACAATATGCCATGAGTACCTGGGTACTGGGCATAGTGGGGCAAGTCCCTGGTGTCTCTTCCACTTTCCCCATCATGGGGGCTCCAGCCTCATAACTTATCTAAACCTAATTACCCGTCAAAGGCCCCATCTCTAGTACCATCATAGTGGGCATTAGGGCTTCAACATACGAATTTATTGGGGGGGGGGGACACAAACATTCAGTTCATAGCAATGTGATTATCTTGTTCTACCAGAAAGATTTCTTATCCTTACAAAGGAGTCATTAATCCCTAGTTCACTTCCTGACTTTGAGGGCTGAGAGATATACTGCTTGGGAAATGCCGGATATAATTCCTGGCTCAAAGCTGGAAACAACATGTTGTAGCCATTATTGTTACTGTTGTTCAGATATGTTGTGCTTTTGTTGTTCAGTCCCAAATTGTTGTCTTTTCCATTATGATATCATTCCTTAGTAGTTCTGTTACCTGGGACCCACAGACTATTAATACTTTTAATTATTGCATGCCTGAAAAAAAAAATTTTTTTTTCTCACTCTTGAATGGATGATAGTTTAGCTGGGTACAGAATCCTGTGTTGATTGGCAACTTTCAGCACTGTGCCAGAGTTCCTCCCGTGTTTCCTGGCAACTATTGCTGCTGATGTTGCTACCCATCAGATTTGCTTTCCTCTGTAGATTGCCTTATTTAATATGACCTTTTCCTTTATCCTTATGTGTTCTGTGGTGTCACTTTTGATGTATGGGCACCTAGATACGTCATAATGAAGGTAAGAGTTCCTATATAACCATATCTAGAGTTCTTAGTGAATTCTAACTTTAATACTGGAAAACCTCAGGTGTTCCCTCCATGGACATCAGTTCTCTCTCATTCCTTTTATTCTTTTCTTCTGGAATTGCTATTAGCTGTATGTTGATGCCTGTTAGTCCACATCCCATGTCTCTTAACTGCGTTGTGTGTGTGTGTACATATATATTTCTCTTTGCTTTTTCATACTTTTAAAAATACGTATTCTCTGGGGTGTCTGGGTGGCTCAGTGGGTTAAGCCTCTGCCTTTGGCTCAGGTCACTATCTCAGGGTCCTGGGATTGAGCCCCACATTGGGCTCTTTGCTCAGCTGGGAGCCTGCTTCTCTCTCTCTCTCTCTCTCTCTCTCTCTCTGCCTGCTTCTGTGCCTTCTCGTGATCTCTGTCAAAAAAATAAATAAAATCTTAAAAAAAATAAAAATACATATTCTCTCTTTGTGCTGCATTATGGGTGATTTCATCAGTACTGTCTTTTAATTAATTAAGTTCTCTTCCATTATGACTTCATAATGTTCATTCAATACTATTTAGTTTATTTATCTCAATGTCTATATTTTTCATTTCAATTGGTTCTTTTTTATAAATTGCTTTTTAAAATGTTGCCTATTTGTTGTTTCATAAATTATTATTATTATTGTTATTATTATTATTATTATTTTAGATTTTGTTTATTTAACTGAGAGAGGGAGAATGAGAGAGAGAGCATAAGAGGGGAGGGGGTCAGAGGGAGAAGCAGACTCCCTGCTGAGCAGGGATCCCAATGAGGGACTCCATCCTAGGACTCCATGGGAGTCAAAGGCAGTAGCTTCACCAAGTGAGCCACCCAGGTGCTCCATAAGTTATGTTTCTATTTATAATTATTAATCATTCCTTTATATCTTTGAGGATTCTCAACATTTCTTCATAACACTTGTTGTTACTTGACATATAATTTTTAGTAATTGTCTGTCACTTCTATTATAATGTAAGTTCCATGAAGGCAGTCACTTTGTTTTCTTTTTTTTTGTTTTGTTTTGTTCTGTTTTGTTCATTTCAATTTTTTAATTTAAATTCTAGTTAGTTAACATATAGTGTAATATTAATTTCAGGGGTAGGATTTAGTGATTCATCACTTGCATATAACACCCAATGGTCATCACAGCTGCCCTCCTTTATGCCCATCACCCATTTAACCCATGTCCCCACCCACCTCCTCTCCAGCAACCCTTAGTTTGTTCTCTGTAGTTAAAGTCTGTTTTATGGTTTGCTTGCTTTACCCCCAACGCACATTCTTAAATACCACATATGAGTGAAATCATATGGTATTTGTCTTTCTCTGACTGACTTATTTTGCTTAGCATAATATTCTTTAGCTCCATCTACATCAAATGTCAAGATTTCATTCTTTTTTATGGCTGAGTAATATTCGTGTGTGTGTGTGTGTGTGTGTGTGTGTGTGTGTGTGTGAGACATCTTTTTTTTTTTAAGGATTTATTGGTAAGAATGAGTGGGCGGGGGGAGAAGAGAGTGGGGCAGAGACAGGAAATCTGAAGCAGACTCCCTGCTGAGCATGGGGCTTGATCCACAACCCTGATATTATGACCTGAGCTGAATTAAGAGTCCAAAACCTAACCAGCTGAGCCACGTCTAAACCACATCTTATTTATCATTTGACAAATTCACCAGATGATGGATATTTTGGCTCTCCCATAATTTGGTTATTAATGATAAAGCTGTGGGGAGCACATAAACATGGGGAGCATGTGCCCCTCAAATCTATATTTTTGTATTCTTTCAGTAACTACCTAGTAGTACAATTGCTAGGTCATAGGGTAGCTCTATTTTTAACTTTTTGAGGAACCTCCATACTGTTTACCAGAGTGGCTGTTCCAGCTTGCCTTCTCACCAACAGTGTAAGTGGGTTCCCCTTTCTCAGCATCCTCACCAACATCTGTTGTTTCCTGTGTTGTTAATTTCAGCCATTCTGACAGGTGTGATATGATATCTCCTTGTAGTTCTGATTTGTATTTCTCTGATGATGAGTGATGTTGAACATTTCTTCATGTGTCTGTTAGACATCAGGATGTCTTCTTTGGAAAAGCGTCGATTCATATCTTCTGCCCATTTCTTAATTGGATTGTTTGTTTTTTGGGTGTTGAGTTTGATAAGTTATTTATAGATTTGGACTATTAACCCTTTATCTGATATGTCACTTACAAATATTTTTTCCCATTCCAAAGTTTGTCTTTTATTTTTTATTTTTATTTTTTAAAAGAGTTAATTAACTAATTTATTTTAGAGTGGGGAGTGCAGAGGGTGAGGGAGAGGAAGAAGGAAAGAATCTCAAGTAGACTCTGCATTGAGCACAGCGGCCAACACAAGGCCTAATCCCATGACCCCGAGATCATGACCTGAGCCGAAACCAAGAGTAGGATGCTTAAGCAACTGAGACACCTAGGCACTCCTCAAAGGTTGCCTTTTAGTTTTGCTGATTGTTTCCTTTGCTGTGTAAAAGGTTTTATTTTAATGAAGTCCCAATCGTTCATTCTTGCTTTTGTTTCCCTTGCTTCTGGAGACATATCTAATAAGAAGTTGCTATGGACAGTGTCAAAGAGCTTGCAGCCTGTGTTCTCCTCTAGGATTTTGATGATTTCCTGTCTCACATTTAGGTCTTTAATGCATTTTTTTCATGCATTTTTTATTTATTTTTTGTGTCTGGTGTAAGAAAGTCGTTCAGTTTCATTCTTCTGCATGTTACTGCCCAGTTTTCCCAACACCGTTTGTTGAGATTGTCTTTTTTCCATTGGGTATTCTTTACTGCTTTCTTGAAGACTAATTGACCATAAGTGTGGGTCCATTTCTGGGCTCTCTATTCTGTTCCATTGATCTATGTGTCTGTTTTTTTTTTTTTTTTATTATTATTATTTTTTTCTATGTGTCTGTTTTTGTGCCAGTACCACACTGTCTTAATGATGGCAGCTTTGTAATACAGCTTGAAGTCCGGAATTGTGAGGCCTCCAGCTTTGCTTTCCTTTTTGAAGATTGCTTTGGCTATGTGGAATCTTTGAGGTTCCATATGAATTTTAGGTTTGTTTGTTGTAGCTGTGTGAAAAATGCTGGTGGCATTTTGATAGGCGTTACATTCAATGCATAGTTTTGTGTAACACAGACACTTTAGCATTATTTTTTCTTCCAACCCATGAGCATGGAGTGTTTTTCCATTTCTTTGTGTTATCTTTAATTTCTCTCATAAGTGTTCTCTAGTTTTCGGAGTACAGATCTTTTACTTCTTCGGTTATGTTTATTCCTAGGTAGCTTATGGTTTTGGGTGCAGTTGTAAATGGGATCGACTCCTTGATTACTCTTTGCACTGCTTCATTGTTGGTGTAAAGAAATGCAATAGATTTCTGAATGTTGATGTTCGCTAACTTTGTGTATCAGTTTTAACAATTTTTTGGTCTTTCATATTTTCTACAAGGAGTATCAGGTCATCTGCTAATAGTGAAAGTCTGGTTTCTTCCTTGCCAATTTGGATGCCTTTCATTTCATTAGCTGTGGGTCTTTCATAGATGGCCTTTATGATGTTGAGGTATATTCCCTCTAACCCTATTTTGTTGAGGGATTTTATCAAGAGTGGATACTGTACTTTGTCAAATGTTTTTTTTTTTTTGCATCTATTAAGAGGTTATATGGTTCTTCTCCTTTCCTATATTCATGTGGTATATCATCTTGGTTGTTTTGTGAATATTGAATAACCCCTGTAGCCCAGGAATAAATCCCACTTGATGGTGGTTTATGACTCTTTTAATGTGCTGTTGGATTCAGCTTGCTAATATTTTATTAAGAATTTTAGCATCCATGTTCATCAGGGATATTGACATGTAATTCTTTTCAGTGGAGTCTTTGATTTGGGGATCAAGGTAATGCTGGCCTCATAAAAGTTATCCTTCTGGAGCACCTGGGTGGCTCAGTCATTAAGTGTCTGCCTTTGGCTCAGGTCATGATCCCGGGGTCCTGAGATAGAGCCCCGAATCGAACTCCCTGCTCGGCGGGAAGCCTGCTTCTCCCTCTCCCACTCCCCCTGCTTGTGTTCCCTCTGTTGCTGTGTCTCCCTCTGTCAAATAAATAAATAAAATCTTAAAAAAGAAAAAAAAGAAGGTATCCTTCCTGTTTTGGAACAGTTTGGGAAGAATAGGTATTAACTTATTAACTCTTCTTTAAATCTTTAAATATTTTGTAGAATTCCCCTGGGAAGCTGTCTGGTCCTGGACTTTTGTTGGGACATTTTTGATTACTGATTTAATTTGCTGGTGATCAGTCTGTTCACATTTTCTATTTCTTCATGTTTCAGTTTTGGTAGTTTTTATGTTTCTAGGAATTTATCAATTTCTTCCAGATTATCCAATTTTTTGATATATAGTTTTTCATAATATTCTTTTATAATTGTTTGTATTTCTGTGGCGTTGGTTGTGATCTCTCCTCTCTCTCTTTTTTTTTTTTCAAAGATTTTATTTATTTATTTGAGGGAGAATGAATGAGAGAGAGCATGAGAGAGGAGAAGGTCAGAAGGAGAAGCAGACTCCCCAAGGAGCTGGGAGCCCGATGTGGGACTTGATCCTGGAAGTCCGGGATCATGACCTGAGCCGAACGCAGCCGCCCAACCAACTGAGCCACGCAGGCACCCTGATCTCTCCTCTCTTTTTCATGATCTTATTTATTTGGGTTCTTTCTTTCTTTCTTTGATAAGTCTGGCTAAGGGTTATCAATTTATTAATTCTTTCAAAGAACCAGCTCCTAGTCTCTTTGATCCATTCTGAATTTGTTGTTGTTGTTTGTTTCTATATCATTGATTTCTGCTCTGGTCTTGACTATTTCCCATCTTCTGCTGGTTTTAGCCTACATTTACTGTTCTTTTTCTAGCTCCTTTAGGTGTAAGATAAGGTTGTATATTTGAGACCTTTCTTGCTTCTTGAGGTAAGCCTATATTGTTATATATTTCCCTCTTATGACTGCTTTTGCTGCATTCCAAAGGTTTTGGATCATTGTGTTTTCATTTTTATTAGTTTCCATGAATTTTTTTATTTCTTCTTTAATTTCATCATTAACCCATTCATTCTTTAGTAGGATGTTCTTTAATTTTCATGTGTTTGTGTTCTTTCCAAATTTTTTGTTTTGGTTGACTTCAAGTTTCAAGTTGATTGTGGTCAGAAAATAAGTATGGTATGATCTCAATCTTTTTGTGCTTGTTGAGGCCTGATTTGTGACCCAGTATGTGATCTATTCTGGAGTGTTCCATGTGCACTCAAAAAGAATGTGTGTTCTGCTGCTCTAGGATGAAATGCTCTGAATATACCTGTTAAGTCCCTCTGTTCCACTGTGTCATTCAAGGCCCTTGTTTTCTTGTTGATTTTCTGCTTAGATGATCTGTTCATTGCTGTAGTGAGGCATTAAATCTCCTACTTTTATTGTATTATTATCAATGAATTTCTTTGTATTTGTTATTAATTGTTTTATATATTTGGGTGCTCCAAAGTTGTGGGGGTAATATTTGCCATTGTTAGCTCTTCTTGTTAGACCCCTTTATTATGATGTGGCGCTCTTCTACATCTCTTTTTTGCAGTCTTTGGTTTAAAGTCTAGTTTGTCAATACATGTATGGCTACTCTGGCTTTCTTTTGATAGCATGATAAATGGCTCTCCATCCCTTCCCTGTCTGCAGATGTCTTAGATGTAAAGTGAGTCTCTTGGGGGTGTCTGGGTGGCTCAAAGAAATTCATAAATAAGGCGTCTTTAGATGTAAAATGAGTCTCTTCAGTGTCTACCTTCTGCTCAGGTCATGATCCCATGGTCCCGTGATCAAGCCCCACGATGGATGCTTCACTGACTGAGCCAACCGGGTGCCCCATGGGATTTCTTTTCCCTTGCTCCTTTTAGGACTTTTTTCCTTATCTCTGTATTTTGCAGATTTCCTATGATATGTCTTGATGTTGGCCTGCTTTTGTTGATTTTGATGGGAGTTCTCTATGCCTCCTGGATTTGGATGTCTGTTTCCTTCCATATATTAGGAAAGTTTTCAGCTGTATATTCATCAAATAAACCTTCTGCCCCTTGCCCCCTCCTCTTCTTATTTTCTTTATTATTTTATTATTATTATATCCTTCTTATTTTCTTTTATATTTTCTATATTTTATATTTTCTATTATATCCTTTTTATTTTCTTTATTATTATATCCTCAGCACTCAAAATAGTATCTGGGAAGCTGTAGTTGCTTAAAATATTTGGTGAATAAGTAATGAAATCTTTAAAGATTTTTTTTTATATTTGACAGAGATCACAAGTAGGCAGAGAGAGTGGGGGAAGCAGGCTCCCTGCTGAGCAGAGAGCCCAATGTGGGGCTCAATCTTGGGCCCCGGGATCATGGCCTGAGCCGAAGGCAGAGGCTTAACCCACTGAGCCACCCAGGCGCCCCAGTAATGAAATCTTATTTAAAAAAATCAATATTGGATTGCCCTACTGTTTCACTTCATCTGAATTGAATTCACTTTCTGCCATTGCAATTTTTTTTAATACAAATTTTGATTGCCTTTCTTAGTCTTTCTCTTGGGGGAGTGACTATTAATAACTCTGATCTCTCTCTCTCATGTCCATGCCCCCAAACTAGTGGTTTTATAGTTGCTTCCTCTTAACCTCCACCCCCCCACTCCCCACCCCCCCAGTTCTGAACCAGATCTCCTACCGTCAGCTCAGGTATCTGTGTTGTCATAATTTGGGAATGCCACTGATCTTGTCATTGGCCAGGGAACCCAATTCCACTTCCTGCAGAGCTAAGAAGTTTGGTATAAGCCTCAGCTCTGGAAGCAGTTACGTATTTTATGCCCCTGGTTCTTGAGTGTGGGAGCCCCACCCAGTCCCTGGCTTGGGGACTCCTCACATGGCATTCTCTATCTCACCACAGCAGGAAAGCTCCTCACTGTCTCTGCCTGCTTCTCGTCCTGGAGACTCACAACCCCACAGCATCATCCAGCTTAAAGTGTCGCGTCTCTGTTGGTCTGGTCCTCAGAGATGTTCCTCTTTTTTTTAAGCAAGGCTTTGGTTTTAAATTTTCAAATTTTTATATTTCATCTGTTACTGTTAAGTGTTTGGAGCATAGGGGGCCTCAGAGCATGAATTTATAGTACCATTGTGCCCGCAAGTCTTACAATGACTGCTCTCTTTGACTTCCCATTAAACCCGTAATAGTACCAGGCCTGCAGGCTTTTCTCTTCAAAGTAAGGCTCCTGAGGCTGGGCGTGCACTGAAGCTCATCTCACTCCACCTCATTTCACAGAGGAAGCAGTCGAAGCTCAATGACATGCTTTTGGCCACTCACTTTGTTAGTAGCAGAGCCAGGAAGGTAAACCTGATTAGACTCCCTGGGTCTTTGACCGTCCATTCGCCTCTGAATCTGTTTTCTCTCCTACTGAATGGCTTTCCTGCTTTACTGTTTTGTCTGAGACTTGCTTATAATTTAAGGGTTCTACAGTCCTCCATGGTCTCTCCCTTTTCTCAAGGCCTGACACTTAAGAGGGAGGGCAAGAAGATCAGCTCTCATAATTACTGAGGACCTGCCTTGTAATGGTTCTGCCTGTGGGGTCTACTGGAGCTTAGGGTTAGAGGAAAACTCACATTTTTATATACGCTGCTGCCCTCTAGTGGCCACAGTGGGCATCAAATATATAGTCTTAAACAGCAAACAAAACTGCCCCAGCACCAATCTGTCTTGAACATATTAATGTTCTTGTAGTCATAACTTCCCTGCTCTGCATGGAGACATAAATCTAAGTCCTATTTATTTGATCTTTCAATGTCAAATATATAAGATATATATACGTAGAATCCAAAGTTGTAATCGACCTCTGTGGCATAGAACATTCTTCAATTGATGCTGACCATCTAGGCAGCACTGTTCAACAGATATATAATGTGAGTCACATAGTAATTTGGAATTTTCTAGTAGCCTCGGGGTGCCTCTGATGGCTCAGCCACTTAAGCGTCTGACTCTTGATTTCTGCTCAGGTCATGATCTTGGGGTCATGAGATCGAGCCCTGTCATGGTTCAGAGGCGAGTTTGCTTCTCTCCCTCTCTCTCTGACCCTCCCCCTGCTTGTGTACTCTCTCTAAAGTAAATAAATAAATCTTTAGAATTTTCTAGTAGCTCCATTCTTAATAAAGTAAAACATTTTAAATTTGTTTTAATGATACATCAATATAGCCAAAATATTATTTCAATAAGCAATCAATATAAAAATTACTAAGACATATTATACATTTTTTGTACTATGTTTTTGAAATCTGGTGTGAATCTTACAATTTCATCACATCTCAGTTAAGACCAGCCACATTGCATGCAGGTGCTCAACAGCCACACGTGCCTAGTGGCCCCTGAACTGGACAGCCAAGGTCTAGAGCGTCGTTTCTAAACTCTGTCTGACCCTGTTGTTGCACTGATGTTTGTAGGTTCCCAAGGAACGTTTTCACCAATCTGCAGCCAAATGAGAAAAACATGAGCCATGTTTTCTAATATATAAAGTGAATGTAAGATTATTACCTGTCTTGTTTGAGAGGTTGTCCTTCTGACTTTGTCAGTGTTCATATGTTCATTCTTCTATGAAATCATGGTCACAGCAGATGATCAATTATTGATCAAGTGGTCTTATTTTGCAAATAAAGCATTTGCAATCCTCTCGGGGCCCTGCGCTTTTTGTGCATACTTCACTGATGCTGTGTGATGCACAAAATCCTGCGAGCTGGCAAGTGAGGTGGCTTTTTCCCCTGGCTGCGACTATCGATGGTCACAAATGGACACACACCTGTGTGGGGAGGCTCCTGGGCGCTGGTTGGCACGGCATCTCTACACCTTTCTGTCTGCCTCAAAAAAGCATAAGGAAATGCAAGTGAGTGAGCCTGATATGAATAGAGGGGTAACCTTGAATTTACTCTGAAAATCACAACACAGAGAGTAAATCAAGAGCAAAAACCAAGTCTGAGCAATAATTAGTAACAAATGATTACTCAACCGAGCTTACACGCTTGGTTGCCACATAGCAGGGAGAGGACCTTGTATTTTCACGTGCCTGGTTTTTGGTTTTTGTTTTTTTTAAAGATTTTATTTATTTATTTGACAGACAGAGATCACAGTAGGCAGAGAGAGAGGAGGAAGCAGGCTCTCCGCTGAGTAGAGAGCCCGATGTGGAGCTTGATCCCAGAACCCTGAGATCATGACCTGAGCCGAAGGCAGAGGCTTTAACCCACTGAGCCACCCAGGTGCCCCACGTGCCTGGTTTTTAATGCAGAGCCCCAGAAGCTGATGAAGTCCTAAAGAGAAGCCACTGTTCTATGGGCAAGGTGTTTAATGTCTTCCCAAACTCTACAGCAAGCAGCATCTGGAGTGGGCTGGGTAGGTTTGTCTCACTGTATATGGCTAGGGCATGGAGGCAACCGGGGCTCTCCCCTCTGTATTCAGTGGGGGGTCTACTTGGCCGTGGCTCTAGACTGGGGTCTGGTCCCTTTAGCTCCCTTCTCTGATTGACACCCCCCCCCCCTTTGGCTCACCTGTCTGTGCATGTCCTGATCTGTCGCAGCCCATCCCAGGCTTTGAGGCTGATCTTCAAAGTGTCCTTAAAATATACCTTCTGGGGGCGCCTGAGTGGCTCAGTGGGTTAAAGCCTCTGCCTTCAGCTCAGGTCATGATCCCAGGGTCCTGGGATCGAGCACCGCATCTGCTCGACGGGGAGCCTGCTTCCTTCTCTCTCTCTGCCTGCCTCTTTGCCTACTTGTGATCTCTGTCTGTCAAATAAATAAATAAAATCTTAAAAAAAAAATACACCTTCTGCTCACCCTGCTTATAAATTCAAGTCTTTAGCTCTCTAACTGGGCTGCCACTAGGGTGCTCATTAGCAGTTCTGTTTCTTTTTTCATATATAACCCTTATTCTCGGGGTGGGAAACGGGGAAAAAAATGCTAGCAAATTGAAATTTTGTATATCGAATAATTTTGATTGCTCTGGGAGCTCACTCTTTAAGAAATCCTACGGCAAAATCTTCTGTAAATTAAGCCATTGGCCTTTTATCGGTTTTAAAAAATTCAAGTTTGAATATAGTATCTTGCCTGCGGTTGGGGGGCAGATGGTGTTTGTATTATTAGAAAGATGCACAGAAAATGTGGAGCCTGGGGTTTTCCCCCTCTGTGTTTAAATAGTGGAGTGTAATCCCAATTACCCAGCTCAGAAGCAAGCAATTACACTTAGTATGAATGAAAGGACCCAGGTCAAAAATTGTGCCCAAGGGAGGCGTCTGCCTACACATCCGGGTTAATGGTCCAGCCATTGCTTTAGTGGATGGTCAATGAGGTGTGAAGACAACAGGCCAAGAAGGGTGAAACTAAACCTCCGTCAACAACTTGCCATTAGTCTCCTGACCTCTCTGCTTCTATTTCTTTGCAACCCTGAGTGTTTATTTATTAATTTATATATATATATATATTTTATTAATTTATATTTAATACACTTCATAGAGCCTTGGTTGACTCAGAGTAAAGATTTGCTTTTGTGGGAAGGGCATTAACAAAGCCCCTTCCCTAAACAAGTTTCAGCGGCAAGCCCCACGGTCACGGACTCTGATGAACCTTGGGGTTCTGCCCTCTGCCTCTCTTAACAGGCTCTCTGGCCCTTTAGATGCTCGGCCCCCACCCTCTTGTCTTCTGGCCGCAGATCCCTCCCCTCTTTGCCACCTGGAAGGTGTGGGTGGACCTAGTGGTCACAAACTCATCCTCAGTGAGATCACCTGGGTTTGCCTCCCCGCCTCCATGACCTGTGAGTCTTGGCAATTCACTCGGTGGGAGCGCTGGGAGGGAGCCAGCCTGCTCTGCCCTCTCTCCTTCTCGTGTTTCTGATTCTGGGGTGGAATTCTGAGCTAGAGCCTGGGCTAGGCCTACCTTGACCTTAACCTAGCCCTTCTGGGAACTCAGATTTTGCTCCTGACCCCTGTTTCCCTGGCTGAGTTCCCTCTCTCAGAAAGACTGCATAAGCTCTTTTTTTTTTTTTTTAAAACTTGTTTTGAAAATCTGTTTCTTAACCTAGGGCTGTGCAAACTGTGGCCTGTGAGCCGTGTCTGGCCTACTGCCTGGTTTTGTAAGTTAGTTATTTATTTTTAAAATTTTTATTTATTTTTATTTCTTTACTTTTAAAACTTTTATTCATTTATTGGGCAGAGAGAGACGCCGTGAGAGAGGGAACACAAGCAGGGGGAGTGGGAGAGGGAGAAGCAGGCTTCCCGCTGAGCAGGGAGCCCCACAATGGGCTTGGACCCAGGACCCCGGGATCACAACCTGAGCTCAACAACTGAGCCATCCAGGCGCCCTTTTTGTAAGTAAGTTTTATCGGAACACAACCATGCTCATTTCTTTATATATTGTTTATGGCTGCTTTCTTGCTACAGCAGCCGCTGAGTAGTCATGCGGCTCTAGTCTAAAACGTTCACTGTCAGGCCCTTTGCTGAAAAAGCTTACTGTTCCTTGTTTGTAGGGGTTGAATGAAGTCCTCTAAAAAAGGTATGTTGAAATCCCCAGTACCTCAGAATGGGGTCATATTTGGAAATAGGGTCTTCCCAGGGGTAACCAAGTTAAACAGAGGTCATTAGGGTGAGCTCCATTTCAATGTGACTGCTATCTTTATAAAAAGGGAAGTTTGGGCACAGAGTAGATTAATAATTTTTTTAAAAAGATTATTTATTTATTTATTTATTCGACAGAGAGAGAGAGATCGCAAGTAGGCAGAGAGGCAGGCAGAGAGAGAGGGAGAAGCATGTTCCCCACTCACTAGAGAGCCCAATGTGGGGCTCGATCCCAGGACCCCGAGATCATGACCTGAGCCGAAGGCAGAGGCTTAACCCACTGAGCCACCCAGGCGCCCTAATTATATTTTCTCATTTTCTGCATTCTTGATGCAGAGACATGTGGAGCTGGGGCGAGAATGCCATTCCAGGATCAGCCAGCTCCTGGAGATAGCAAAAGACTTGCCCAGAGCCCTGCCTGTTGTCTGCAAACTAACCATTCCAAGGCCCAGACTCCAAACTGCCTCCTCCATCTGGCTCTTACATCCCAGGAGGTAATATTCCTCATCACCCGGGGGCCAAGTACTAGACCACGAGGCTCCATCCCCACAGCCCGGAGCCTGCTGAGCTTATCCAACCTATCTAACCCTAGACCTGCTCAGCCTGCTTGTCTTGCTTCTTCATTCCCTCCCGCGAAAGCCACAGGGAGGACTCACGGCCACGCTTTCTCCTCACTCTTTCTGCCTCCTGACCAACCCTGTGTGGCCTGGTGTGGTGTCCGTGCCCCCTCCTCCTCGGGGAGGGGTAGTGACAAACTAGAAGTAACAAACCAGATTTTCACTGGCAGTCATCCCCTGATCTGTTGGTCTCACCGCACTTGAATAAAAACCAAAATCCCAGGTGCGTTTTAGAACAGAGAGATATTTAGAACTAGAATGTCACCTAACACATTATTTTATTTTGTTTTCTTTATTCCTCATTGTTTTTTCACATAAAACATCTGTGTGGTATCTTATCGTTTTAAGATGACCTTCATACACCTTACCTCATCTGGGTATTTCGAGGTGGTCCGGCCAGCGAGCGGCTCCTTTAACCCCGGACTGAGGCTCAGAGACCTCAGGGGACTGCACGAGATCCCTCCAGAGGCAGCAGGTGGGGAGAGCACTGGTGTTTACTGAGGGCTCCTGCACTGGCCTCACAGGGTTTCAGGACCCACCCCCACAATTAACCTGAGGGCTAGGAGCTGAGCAAGTTTGCTAATGATCAGATAGCTGCGGACATCAAAAGGATGTCTTCTGACCTCACTTTCCCTGTCTTTAGGTGGCTGCTGCTGCTGCTGTTGCTGCTGCTGCTTCTGGTAAAGATTATTTATTTATTTATTTGAGAGAGAGAGAAAGAGAGAGAGCACAAGTTGGGGAGGGGCAGAGGGACGAGCAGACTCCCCAGCCGAACAGGGAGCCTGATGCGGGGCTCCATCCCAGGACCCTGGGGTCACGATCTCAGCTCAACCAGCTGGGCCACCCAGTTGCCCCGTTTCTGTGGTTCCTGAAGGCCAAAGTGCATTAGGAGTTTGGACACCTGCAACCCCAGGCTGCCACCGCCTGGACCGTCCAGGGAAGTTTTTCCTTCAAAGGACAGGGCCGAACCCAGCAGTGTGCGGGGGAACAAGGGACCAGAGCTCTAAGGCCCCTTCTGCTGGCCCTGGGGGGTGTGGTGGGGCGCCGAGGAGGGGAGGATGGGGAACGGTCTGGGGCTGTTCCCGTGTGTAACACTGTGGTGCGAGCTGGAGCTGCTTCTGGTCAAGGCTTGGTCTGGAGGTCGAGATTCCCTGAACTCTGACACCAGGAGCCCAGCCATCTCCTGAGATTCTTTTCTTTCTTTCTTTCTTTTTAAATTTCATTTTTAATTTTTAATTTCATTAAAAATATATTTTTCTGGGGTGCCTGGGTGGCTTGGTGGGTTGGGCCTCTGCCTTTGGCCTAGGTCCTGGCCTCGGGGTTCTGCAATGGAGCCCCGCATCGGGCTCTCTCCTCGGTGGGGAGCCTGCTTCTCCCTCTCTCTCTCTGCCTGCCTCTCTGCCTACTTGTGATCTCTCTCTCTCTGTGTCAAATAAATAGCAATCTAAAAAAATCTATATGTATATTTTTCTAGTCAGATATCACAATTTCATCATCCAGCGCTGCACATGGGGGCTTCCACTCATACTCTTTCCTCTGCGTTAATCCGCCAAGCATGGCGGTTCCCTGGGGAAACTGCGCAAAGGGCGGAACGCGTCACGAATTTGAGTGTCATCCTTAAGCAGGGGCCACGCTAATCTTCTCCGTATTGTTCCAATTTGGGGATATGTGCTGCCAAAGTGAGCACTCATTTCATGTTATTTCATATTTCTCGCACCATGATAAGTATGATAAGTGCTCTCTTTAATCCCTCTCCCCTGTTCCCCTGTCCGCCACCCACTCTGGTAATCATCAGTTTGTTCTCTATAGTTGAGTCTTTTTCTAGGTTTCTCTCCTCTTTTCTTCCCTTTGCTTGTTTATTTTGTTTCTTAAATTCCAAATGAGTGAAGTCATACAGTATTTGTCTTTCTCTGACTGACTTATTTTGCTCAGCGTTATACCCTCTAGCTCCATCCATGTTGCAAATGCAAGATCCATCCTTTTTTATGGCTGAGTAATATTCCTGTGTGTGTGTGTGTGTGTGTGTGTGTGTGTGATCTTCTTTATCCATTCGTCTATGCATGGACTGCTGCTTCCATAGTTTGGCTATTGTAAATAATGCTGCAATAAACCTACGGGTGCGTGTATCCTTTTGAATTAGCAGTTTTGCATTTTTTAGGTAAAAACCCAGTAATGCAATTCTAGGATCATGGGGTAGCTCTATTTTTAATTTTTTGGGAAAACTCTGTACTGTTTCCACAGTGGCTGTACCAGTTTGCATTCCCAGCGACAGTGCATAAAGAGTCTTTTTTCTCTAGATCCTCACCAACACTTGTTGTTTCTTGTGTTTTTGGTTTTAGCCATTCTGACAGGTGTGAGGTGGTATCTCCTTGTGGTTTCATCTGCATCTCCCTGACGATGAGTGACGCTGGGCATCTGCATTCTTCTCGGGAGAAATGACTGTTGATGTCTTCTGCACATTTTTAAATTGGATTGTTTTGGGGGTGTTGAGTTTTATCAGTTTTTTTTTTTTTGTATGCTTTGGATACTAACCCTTTATCAGATATGTCATTTGCAAATATCTTTTCCCATTCAGTAGGTTGCCTTTTAGGTTTTTTTTTTTTTTTTTAAAGGATGTACTTCTTTTTTTTTTTTTTTTAAAGATTTTATTTATTTATTTTTCAGAGGGAGAGCGAGCACAGGCAGACAGAGTGGAAGGCAGAGTCAGAGGGACAAGCAGACTCCCCGTGGAGCAAGGAGCCCGATGTGGGACTCGATCCCAGGACGCTGGGATCATGACCTGAGCCGAAGGCAGCTGCTTAACCAACTGAGCCACCCAGGCGTCCCGGTTGCCTTTTAGTTTTGTTGACTGTTCCTTTGCTGTGCAGAAGCTTTTTATCTTGATGACGTCCCAATAGTTTGTTTTTGCTTTTATCTCCCTGGACTCAAGAGACATAGCTAGAAAAATGTTGCTATAGCTAATGTCAGAGAGATAACTGCCTTTGTTTTCTTCAGTGATCTTTGTGGTTTCAGCTCTCAAATTTAGATGTTTAATTCATTTTGAGTTTATTTTTGTGTGTGATGGAAGAGAGTGGTCCAGTTTCATTCTTTTGCACGGAGCTGTCCGGTTTTTCCACCATTTGGATTTTGTTTGCTCTTTTTCAAGCTCCTTTAGGTGTAAGTTGGGTGGTTTATTTGAGACTTCTTGCTTCTTGAGGTAGCCTCGTATTGCCCTCTCTGCATTTTATACTGCCCTTCTGCTTTCATTCCCTTCACCCCTGTGTTCACCTGCCCTTGCCTGCTCGCCTTCCAGGCGTGTGAGCAGCCTTCCTGACTGTCCCAGGAAGAGCCGGCTGCTCCCCCTGCTCCGCCCCAGCCCCTGGGACACAGAGCTTGTGAGCACATCTTACACTGCCTTGTAATGACCTGGGTACAGGTTTACCTTCCTTATTAGACGGTGAGCCCAAGAGATGGGATCCTGTTTTTACATTTACATTAATACTCTGTTTTACATTTAAATGTCTGTTTCCTTGCACAGCAGAACCTGGCTATTACCAGGTACTCTGATCCTTGATGAATAAATGATCCAACCAATTAACCAGACTAGAGTGCCTCTTAGGTTCACTAGTCTTTGCTAATGGCATCCCTCTGTCTGAAGCAACTGTGACTCTCCATTAGCCACAAAATTGTCACCGGTGTTAAAAGTTGAGAGATTCTTATACCCATGATCTCTGATTCTTTGTGGTTCCATTGTTATCAAGATTCTTCCACATCAAGAATATCTTATAAAGTTATGCCAAGATTTGGGGGATCACAGATAGGGGTAACCCTTCCATTGGGGACATCATTTCTACTTCATGGATGAGAACACCGAGTGTCCGTGGTCGGGCCTCACAGCCAGTCGGGGGTGATGATGGCGTCGGGGCTGGCCTGCAGTCCTTGTCATCACGCAGGGCTGAGCTGGGGTATCCCTTGGCCTCTTTTGCCAGAAAACACTGTTCAGAATGTGACTCAGTGTGTGCTGGCCCCCAAATATAGCCACATCTTAACCCCCGGCACCTGGGAGTATCACCACACATGGCAAAGGACACTTGGCAGTTGTGATGGATCGATCGATCGATTGATTGATTTATAGCATTTTTTAAAAAGGATTTTATTTATTTATTTGACAGAGAGAGAGAGAGAGCACAAGTAGGCAGAGCAGCAGGCAGAGGGAGAGGGGGAAGCAGAGAGCCCGATGTCAGCTAGATCCCAGGACCCTGAATTCATGACCCAAGCCGAAGGCAGAGGCTTAACCCACTGAGGCGCGCAGCACCCTGGCAGTTGTGATCAAGTTAAGAATCGTGAGATGGGGCGACTCCCTGGATTACCCAGGAAAGCCCTATCATCACAAAGGTCCCCTAAGTAGCTACCAGGCCCTCCAGACACATGGTGGGGCAGAAGCAGTTTCCTTCGTCTGATGAAAACTTCCTGAACACCTAATCCATGCCAGAGGCTGCTCTGGGGGCCTGGGATATAGCGGTGAGCACACAACTCGAAGTGTTGCCCTCAAAGGGTTCACGGTGAGCCACAGTGATCTCTGAAGGATGTAGAACATTCCAGGCAAGAGGAATGTCAGGACAAAGGCTCAGGGGCAGGACGCTTGCCAGACACTTTCCAAGACAACAAGGAGCCCAATGTGGCTGGGATGGCGTGGGGTGGGGGGAGGGGCAGTGGTAAGCATGTGTGTGGAGGCAGAGGGTGGGTGATGAGGGGCCTCATGGACTTTAGGTCACCTGCCAAGGGCGCCCTTGGGGGGTTTTGAGCAAAGGAATGAACTGGTCTGAGTGTTAAAGGGATCCCTCTAGGAGACCTGAGCTACCACCTTCTTTATCTGTTCTGTGGCTGCACCCACTGAAGTATCAGCCCTCCGCTAAATCAGGAGAAAGAAAAAGAAACCAGTCTTCGTGGCTCCATCCTTGGCCCTCTTACCCCACTTCTCCCCATTAGTGGAACCACCCGTCTATTCGTGGCCTATGCATGGTCCTCCCCCCACTTCTTCTGCATGGCAGTCCCCACCTCTTCTCCCCATACCTTATCAGTCATTTACACTTTAGTATAATCAAAGATATGTATCCCATTACCTTCTCCAAGGTTATGAGTTGAATTGTGGCACCCAAAAGATATGTTGAAGACCTAATTTCCAGTACCTCAGAATGGGACCTTATTTGAAAATAAAGTCATTGCAGATGTAATTTAGTTCAGACAAGGTCACACTGGAGTAGGGAGGGCTCTTAATGCACTGTGACTGGCGTCCTTAGAAAAAGATGACGTGGAGATGCTGGGGAAGACACTGGGGAGATGCAGCTGTGGTCAAAGAGCAGCAAGAAATGTGGAAACCCCCACAGCTAGGAAGAGGCAAGGGAAGAGCCTGCCCTAGAGCCCTCAGAGGTGGCAGGGCCCTGTCATCCCACACCTGGATTTCAGACCTCTAGCCTCTGGAACCTTGAGAGGATATGTTTCTGCTGCTTTAAGCCCCCCAGGTTGCAGGGACTGAGGAAGCTAGTGTCAGGGATGTTCTCTTTTTTAGAGTCTTAATTGTGAAATGGAAGATTTTATCCTATCTAAAGAAACGTCTGGCATGTTATCCTACTAATCAGACTTTACCTGAAGATAATGGTGTTGTGCTGTGGGCGGCATCCTGGGGCTGCATGAGAATTCAGAAGGGCCCATTTTGCCACTGCCTAGACACAGACACTTGTATGTGAATGTTCACTGGAGCATCGTTCAAATAGGAAAAGGTACCTGCTACATTTTAAAAAATCACATTTTAAAAATATTAGAGTGAGGGAGATCATTCTATCACAAGCCCAAAAGTCATAAGATAAATAAAAAAATTAAAATCCTTTAAAAAGACATAAAAAGTAAGAGCTGTTTTTTATTTGTGTGCAATGTATACACCTCTACACCTCTCAGCACAGTTATTTCCTATTTATGGGTTAGCAACCCACCTGGATTTAAAGAAAATTTTGTGTATGTATTAGCTATAGGCAGAAGATATATGAATATGAAATTTAGCAAAATGTATGCCACAGTTAACCTTTTCTGTTTTTTTTTTATTTTATTTTTAAAAATTTTATTTTTAAACATTTTTATTGACATATAGTGTGATATTGGTTTCAGGAGTAGAATTAGGGGATTCATCACTTGCGCCCGACACCAGTGCCCTCCTTAATGCCCATCTCCCATCCGCCTCCCTCCATCACCCCTCAGTTTGTTCTCTATTGTTAAGAGTCTCTTATGGTTTGCTTCTCTCTCTCTCTCTCTTTCTTTTTCCCATTTGTTCATCTGTTTTGTTTCCTAAATTCCACATATGAGTGAAATTCTAGCCTTTACCTTTCTCTGACTTATTTTGCTTGGCATAATATACTCTAGCTCCCTTATTGTCATTGTAAATGGCAGGATTTCATTCTTTTTGATGGCTGAGTAATATTCCATTGTGTATGTATATGTATATATACTACATCCTCTTTATCCGTTGATCAGCTGATGTACACCTTGGTGTTTAACAAGTGATGGGCACTTACACACACACACACACACACACACACACACACTTCAAAATCATCTTTATTCATTCATCAGTCGATGGACATTTGGGCTCTCTCCATAATTTGACTACTGTTGATAATGCTCTAAACATTGGGGCCCATGCACCTCTTTGAATCTGTATTTTTGTATCCTTTTGTAGTGTAATTGCTAGATCATAGGGTAGCTCTATTTTTAATTTTTTGAGGAACCTCCATACTGTTCTCCAGAGTGGCTGCACCAGCTTGCATTCCCACCAACAGTGTAGGAGGTTTCCCCTTTCTCCACATCCTTGTCAACACCTGTTGTTTCTTATGTTGTTAATTTGAGCCATTCTGACACGTGTGAGGTGATAGCTCCTTGTTTTGATATATATGTCCCTGAAGATGAGGGAAGCTCAGCATTCTTTTCATGTGCTATTAGCCATCCAAGCTTTCTTTGGAAAAAGGTCTATTCATGTCTTCTGCCCATTTCTTAACTGAATTATTTATTTTGGGGGTGTTGAATTTGATAAGTTCTTTATAGATTTGGGATACTAACCCTTTATCAGATATGTCCTTTGCAAATATCTTCTCCCATTCATAGTTTGTCTTCTAGTTTTGTTGACTGTTTCCTTTGTTGCAGAAGCATTTTATCTTGATGAAGTCGCACGAGTTCATTTTTGCTTTTGTTTCCTTATGTGATTCCATTTATATGAAATGTCCAGAATAGGCAGATCCATGAAGACAGAAAAACAGAAAGCAGACTATTGATGGCCAGGGGCTGGAGGTAGAGGAACAGTCAGTGACTGCTTAATGGGTCTGGGCTTCCCTTTTGACGTGATGAAATGTTCTGAAACTCGGTGGTGGTGATGGCTGCATAATCTTGTAAAAGTACTAAATGTCACTGAATTGTGCACTTTCAGTGGTAAATTTTGTTATTTTACCACCCCTCTACGTGAAACCCAGGGTTCCTGCTCCCTACATTCAAGAGAGGAGACAGATGATTAACAAAGAAATACATATTTCTGGAAAGTGCTGTGAGACAAAGCACAGGGAGTGACAGGGAGGTGCTAACTGATTGTGTGGTTGGCCTTTCCAAGCCGAATGCCAGTGGGAGAGCCGAGGACATAGCGCAGAGGAGACTCTCCAGGCTGCAGAAACAGAAAGGGCAAAGGCCCTGAGGCAGGCTCAGGCTAGGAGTGTCAGCAACCGAGCAGGAAGAGGGGCACACAGGTGAGGAGCTCAGAGAAGAAAGAGGCTGGAGGTGTGTGTGGGGAGGGCCCGAGGGCCAGGGCGCCCTGGGGACCTGAGGGGCACAGGCAGGACAGTGAAGGGCAGGAAGCCATGGCAGCAGGGGTCTGGTCTGCAGAGCTCTACACGTGGCATCTCCTGTCTTGGTCACCAAGCAGCACCGTCACGATTAAGGAGATGCATAACTATGTGAAGTGTTTGTGCTTTTTGAGCCGATCACCTGGGGATGCTTATTGATCATTCAGGTTCATATTGAGCGATGTGCTGTATTTTCCACAGCAGGTCTCCTGCTGTCCCTCTGCTTGGGGCTCCCTGACCCCCTCACTCTGTTTTCCCCTTCCCCTGTCCACATATCACTGCCCTACGCAGTTGTATAGCGCTGTCCTGGTTAATTTCTGTGTCACTGTGGCTAGGCTGTAGCACCCAGTTACTCAGTCAAACACTCACCTGGTGCTGCTGGGAAGATACTTTGTAGCTGTGGGAACATCTACAATCAGCTGACTTGAAGGAAGGAGATTACTCTGGATAGCTCGGGTGGGCCTCGTCTAATCAGTTGAAAGGCCCTCTACATCAAAACTGAAATTTCCCGATGGAGGAAGAAATTCTGCCTCAACACTGCAGCCCCAGTTCTGGTGGGAGTTTCCAGCTGGCCAGCCTGCCCTGCAGATTTCAGCCTGGGCCATTCGTCCCAATCACATGAACCAGTTCCTTGAAATAAATCTCCTTGTGTCTGTATCCATACCCACACACACACACACACACACACAGAATCCCCACTGGTTGTGCTTGTCTGGGGAACCCTGGCAGATGTCGTGTCTCCCTCTTTGTTTATCATCCCCCTCCCTTCGGATGCAGGCAAGTGCAAGGGCTTGCCTCTTTTCTTCATAGCTGTGTCCCCCAGAACGATGCCTGGCCATAGTGGGTCACTTGGTATTGCTTACTGGATAGTTTTTTTTTTTTAAGATTTATTTATTTATTTATTTGACAGGCAGAGATCACAAGTAGACAAAGAGGCAGGCAGAGAGAGAGGAGGAAGCAGGCTCCCTGCTGAGCAGAGAGCCCGACGCGGGGCTCGATCCCAGAACCCTGGGATCATGACCTGAGCCGAAGGCAGAGGATTTAACCCACTGAGCCACCCAGGCGCCCCTGGATAGTTCTTTATACTTCTGGTTAATTTGTGTGGTTGTTGGATCAGTTTGAAAATCAAGAGAGAAAAAAAAAAGGGGGAAAAAGAGGTACCTTAGTCTTCTGTGAGCTGGGGATTTCCTTGCGGGGCCCGGGGCTGTGGGTGCTGCTGTGGAGTGGGTGTCTATCTGCAGTTGGGGAAGGGCAGTGGCCGTGAAGAAAGGTTGCAAATTTAAACTCAACTTTAGATTCTCCTAGCAACGTGAACGCCCTCAGCCGGGGTAGCCCAAGCACCGACCTGGGGCAGTGTGTGTTGCGGGAGAACAGTGCCTCCTGCTTCCAGCACAGCTGAAGGTACCTTGTGACATCAGGAGGGGTGAGCAAGGTGGGCATTGCCTTATGTTTCCCGAGTAATTGTTTTAAAGCAAGGTGTGCACGGAGCAGGCTTAAGCCCTGGTTTTTGTTTGTTTGCTTGCTTCAAAGCTAGTGCTTAGGCCAAAACCTCTAGTTTCAGAATATGTCCCAGAAAGGTTTGCAACTAGGGACAGAGTCTGTAGGAGCTTAGTAAACAACCGATTCTTCTCCTGTTTGGCTCCCAGCTGCCACAAGCCAACCGCATCAGAGCGAGAAGTGTGGGGGTCTAGGATGAAAAGGATCAAGTTGGCGATGGTTGGGGCCGGGAGGGCTCTGGGTTTTCAGATTTTGTATGTGCTTCGTTACATTCACAGACTATCCTGACCTCAGTCCTCTGTGGTGCCGGAGGCTGGGCTATGGGGGAACAGGAGGGCCCAGATCGCTGCCCCCAGCTGCTCCCCAACTTGCACTTTGCAAAAGAGGAAACTGAGGCAGGAGGGCTGAGCAGCCCATGTTAGTGGCAGAGCTGAGAGCCAGGCCCAGCTCTGTCCCATTCCCAGCCACCGTCTTCCTCCCACATCTGCTGCCTGGGTCGGATGGGACAGCATCTGCTCCGGGCTTGGAGGGGAAACCCACGGAAGATTGCTTTGGGTCTATTTTCTAAGAGGATGCCCTTAAGAACAGAAATTCAAGTTCCCCTAGAGAAGCCTCTGCTTCAGAAGGAGTCATGGGAAAAGTGCTGTGTTCATTGAACTGATTTTATTTTCCCCTTGGACACAGGGAAAGACTACAGCTCCCACTACAATAAGGTGGTGTCATGGGACTGAGTTTCTGGCCAAGGGAAGGGGCTAAGGGGACGAACACCCCTGCCCAGCATGGCCCCAAAACCTGCACGTGATCCCCCATGGGCTTTCTTCCCACCTTGTGGCTGGATGCAGAGGGCCCAGGTGGGACCCCAAGACCCGGGACGATGGGTGGAACCACTAGGAAGGAGCCTGGTTTTCTGAATGATTTCATGAAACAGAACAGCCCCTTCACTTGACATAACAGATTATGAGTGAAAAACAAGCCTGTGTTGTGTTGAGCTCATGGCCTTGGAGGCTGTGATGCTGATTAGTACCCAGCATATAGGAGGGTATGTGACAAGATCTTTTTTGTCGGGGGCGCCTGGCTGGCTCAGTAGATCATGTGAGTCTTGACCTTGGGGTTGTGAGTTTGAGCCCCACATTGGGTGTAGACATTACTTAAAAATCAGATCTTTAAAAAAATGATCATTTTGGTTGGAGGAGGAGAGAGAGAGTGGTACTTGGCAGAAGTGTCTCCTGAGCAGGTGGGGGAGCCTCCTGCTGACAGACAGATGAGGTCTGATGAGCCCCCTCGACTGAGAGGAAGAGCCGGTGCGTGTGTGTGTGTAAATTGCAATTAAGCACCCTCTGGTAGGACCTTTTCTGAACTAATTAAAGGTAATAATAATTATAATAATAGTTAATGGTAATAATAATAGCAACTAAGGAAACTAATAATTAAAATAATAAAAGTTAACTTTTATCACATACTCACTTTTCCAAGTGCTTTACATGATTATCCCGTTTAATCTTTGTAACAGTCCAATGAGGCAGGAACTATTAATGTTATCCCCATTTTATAGGTGAGGAAACTGAGGCCAGCAGAGAGGCAGAACTTCCCCCAGTGTCCACAGGAAGTCAGCAGCAGAGTCAGGACTGGAGGGAAGGTAGGCTGGCGATCGAGCCCGCCTCTTACCCACTCTGTCTGCTCTGTCTTTCTGGAATGTGCCCTAACTCTTCTTAATGAGGATGAGGAATTCTGCTTTCCTCCTTCTTTGTCTGAAACAAAGGCAGAATTAATGTGGGTGCCTAAGTCTCCAGGTTGGTGAGGAAGCCATGCCATTGATCTTGTCTGAGCTAGTGCCAGACATTCCTGGAAACATCCCAGAGGGCCCAGCGGGCACTGGGGTAGCAGGGAGGAGGTCAGCCGGGAGGGGGAGAGGCCAGCCTGTTTGTGTTGTAGGTTTGAAGCAAGGGTCTTGGGTGGCCTTGCTCAGGCAGGGGGAGCCAGTGGGGCTGGGCTCAGTGTTCCTCTGAGCCCAGTACTTCCCTGGAGACCCCGGCCCGGCCACAGAGCAGGCTCTTGGTGGGAGGACCCCTGGCTGCCCTTTCCATACTGTGTCCTAAGACGAAGGCTGAACATCTTTCTATCTTATACAAGAGAAGTGCCCAATGTTTGTTGGATCTATGTCACGAATACTTGTAAAAGGCCTTCTGTGTGCCAGGAGATGTCCTAGATGCCGGGGATGAAATAGTGAGCAGAATGGCGTGGCCTCTGCCTTCATGGAGCTTTCTGCCAGATTCTAGATGCTGATGGGTCGCTGGAGGTTGAGCTGGAGGTCATAGGCACTAGAGAAGTGGGATGGGGTGGGGAAAAGGCTCAGCGGGGCAGGGACCCCAGAATCTGCTGAAACTAAGCCATGCAATCTGACTGGGGAGGGTTTGCCTACCTGCAAGTGTTTCCAGACAACTAGAAACTGTGGGTAGCCGTGTTCCGTCTGTAAATACAGAGAAAGTACATCTCAGAGGTGGGGGAGGGGGGGAGGAAGGAGCCCTCAGTGGGCTGGTTTCCCTCAGGGCGCCAGGAAAGGGGGGGCTGTTGATGGGGAATTTGGATAATCCTTTTTTTAGGACCAGCAGAAACTATGCCCAGGACAGACTCTTCCCATTTTTTATGTCACTTTGGGATGTACATTTGATTTGCTCCATGCCACAGGCATTCCGATTTAGCTGAAGATGATGTCTTGCATCAAATTAGGAAAAACATAATCCTTGGTTGGTCTGGAGCCTGGAGCCAACCTACTGACTCCGGTGCCTCCTTGAACAGGAACATTGCATAGTGTAAGCATTTTCTCTTTGATTGATGTCTGGCCCTCGGGGGCAGGCGACTCCATGTCCCAGTGCCTTAAACAGGATGTGTTTGGAGAAGAAGCAGCCTCCGGGGGCTTGAGGATTTGTCCCCTGTTAATTTAAGCCAGGACGGGAGTGCAGAATCTCCCTCACTGTCCTCATGTTCCCTATAAGCTCTGGGACCCCCGCATCCTCTATGTCAGGTTTAGCACAACCCACGTAACTCGCGGGGGGAAGTGGGCCAAGTTTCCCAAATGTCCCTTTTGCGGGTGTCTGTCCTGGGCTCCAGCCCCCTGTTCCTGGCTGCTTTCCGGATGTCCTCCCTTCACTCACCCATCTTCCGTGGAGCCTCCTCTGTGCCACGGGCTGCTGGGGGCTGGAGACAAAGTCAGAGAAGAGAAGCCCCCCTCCCCCCAATCCTGAGGATGGTCTCTGTTTACCTGGTCACCTCCCTGCTCCACTAGACGAAGCCTGGCGAGAGTGCGCTCTCAGAACTGGTCGTTAGCACACAGTAGGTGCTCAGGAAACAGGATTGCTGCCATGGTGAATAAAGGGACACCTGTCCTCAAAACGCTTGTGCCAGGGGAGCCAGAGGGTGAACCAGTGACTGTAGTGCACCCAGCGACTGTGTTGGGAAGCAGGTAAGCAAGAGGAGGGCATGTAGGGAAGCCCCTGACATGGGGCTCGGCGGGCCACTTCGAGGAGGAGGCTGTGTCTGAGCTGAGACCCAAAGCCAAAGGCAGTCTGGCAAGCAAGGGGAGGGGACTGGGCCAAGAGGACGCCCTGGACAGTGACGGAAGCGGAGTGGGGCAGGACCCATGGCAGGTCAGGGGACAGTGGTTGGAGGTGAGGTAGAAAGGTCCAGGGCGGGTGACTCAGCTTATCTTTGGCCAAGCCGCTCCACCTTCCCTGACTTCCCATTTTGGGGGGAGGGCGCCTCTGCTCCCCTGAGACCTTTCCGGCCTTCCTTTGCAGTCTATCTTCTTCTCTCTTCCTTGGGATTCCGGTCCTTTGGTTCTGTGCTCGCCCTCCTGCCTGGGGCGTTTGTTCTGGTAACTCTGCTCAGCCCTTACCTTCTGCTTGCCTGGGTCACTGTATGGGCCACCTGACATTGGGTCCTCCTGTCCTTGTCTTTTTGGGCTCCGATCTACCCCACACACTTCTTCCAGATTCTTCTTTCTGGAGCTCAGTCCTGATCACAGCTCTCCCTGCTCAGTAGCTTTCAGTGGCTCCCGGGTGCCTTATTAAATTAGGTGAAAATGTCTTCGCTTAGCATTTCAGGATTCCAAGCTGTAAGATCTACCCAACTTTCTAGAATCTTCTTCCATTATTGACATTCACCGTTGTGATACCACCATTGAGTTCCTTCTTCCTGGAATACCTCTCCCCATATCCTCAAATGTCTGTGGGGTCCTACAGATCTTTCAAAGCCAGTCTTAAACTCTGCTCTCTCTGTGAAGCCTTTCCCAACTCGGATATTCTGGCTCTTACCTTGTAAGGCAGCACAGTCTAACCTTCTTGCTGAACCGCTCCTCCCAGAGCATGGGGAACTATTATCAAAGGTACTGCCAATGGGAAGGGGCTAATACATGTGTTACGACCAGAGGGCACAAGCAGACCCCAACACCCAGAAAACACTATCCACAAAGTCTCAGAGGGCGACTTAGAGGCAGAGCAGTGAAGAAAAGATTCACATTTGATGGTGGCTAGGCATGGACCCCACACCCCGCAGAGGGAACTGGGCTGAGCCAGGGGACTGCATTCTCTTCAAATGTCTGCTCTTCCTGTGCTCTGGCCCAGCCACATGGAAGGACAAGGGAGAGCCAGCCTGAGCCAGCGAACCACACCTGCCATGTGAACGGAGGCGAGGACCAGGCCAGTCATGCCCCAGCCCACATTGTAGCAGCAGCGCCCACACTCATCTGCAAATCTGGGTTCATCACTGTCTTTCCATCCGGCCAGTCCAATGAGCATTCCCCTCCCTTGGGACAGAATGACAGGGGAGGTGTGCAGGGAGGGAGTCCTGAGAGCATCTCCCCATCTTACCTGGGAAGTCTCCCAATACCCAGCCCAGCACTGAAGACGGTGCAGGTGATGCAGACTTGTTGAATTAACGAGGAACCAGGACTGCCAGCATGAGTCAGGTGATGGTCAGGGTCTGCCAGAGCTGGAACCTGGCGATGGGGTGGCCACTGTCCTCAGAGTGACCCCCCTTCCCGCCTCCATGCAAGTGCACACATAGCGGTACCCAATAAATGCTGACGACCGACTGGGCTGGGAGGATCCAGAGGTGATGTCTCTTAAGGTTTCACACCCAAAGATTCTGGAAGGTTCTCTGGAAGACTGTCACAGAAGAAAGAGGTGCTGCCTGGCGGCATGTGAGCGAGCCTGAGAAGCAGAATGAATCAGGACAAAATTCCTGGGAGGTGGAAATACATGGGCTGTGAGAGCAGCGAATGTGACCCTCTCTGGTTAGAGAGAGAGGACAAGAGGACAAGGGCAAGAAGGGGCTGTTAGGACCTGCATAGGGACCCTGCAGCAAAGGGGACTTTTAAGAGGTGTCTTAACCAGAGGAACTAAAATGCCAAACTCGTGTCTGCCCTGATGGGTGCCTGGCCTCTGGCCAGTCTGCTCCAATCATCCCTCCTAACGCAGGTCTTCTCACTCTGCCCGTGGGAGAGAGACGGTGAGTAAATGTGGTTGGCTCCCCGCTCCGTGCTGGGGTGCAGCACAGGGCCAGGGCTGCTGCTGCTTTCTCTCCCTGACTCTGATGTCAACTCTCATTCTGTCTCGAGGTTCCAGGCACTGGACTCTGACGTGGGGGTAGCCTTGTTATGGAGACACTGGGCCAATGGTCAGGAGCCCAGGGCTCCACCTCTGAGAGCAGAATGGGACCTGCAGGTGGATTTGTTCTTGTGCAGGGAATGTGCCTCCGCAGGTAGACTCAGGGAGGCGTTCCCACTATCTGAATAGGTTCCGAGGCTGGCAGGGCTGTCATGGGTCAAGGTCATGTCCACGGATCTGTGATTCTACCTTTGAAGTGGTTCCGAGTAGGATCCTAGTCAATTCTTTGCTTCTTCATCTTCTGAATGTTTTGGGGGATCATAACGTCTATTCCACTGGTTTCCTAAAGAGCAAGCTGCCTTCTACATGCTCTATAGTAAAACCTTTAAGACATTCTTGATCATTTAAATTTCCCATATGGAACCTTGCGATTTTGGATCTCAGCTCCGTGTTCCTTTCCTTCTCCTCCACATGCAGTCTTTCCTCTGAGGAGTTGTTCACAGTCAGGACTTGCCGGTCTTCCTCCTCAAGCAAATGTATTTGTATTTGCCTGTGCTCACGTGGTTACTAAAGTCGTGTGGACCAGAAACTTCCAATAGCGGTGGTTTTGTCATGTCATTTGTCTTCCAAATGCTTCCCTTAGCGTTCTGTTCTTTGAGTCTCACAAGCCCTGTCTGAGGGAAGTTGGACGTGTTTATTTTTATCACCCTCTTTCTCAGGTGCAAAATGCAGGCATGAGCTGAGGGAGTGGAACCAGCTCCCAGCAGGGATCGGAAGCCGGACTCCCTCCAGACGCCAGTGGTGGCGAGGGGCAGCTGCTCCTGGCCTCAGGGCCCTGAAAGCCTCTGTCTTAGTTTCCTCATCAGCCCAGGGCACGGCGGAGGCAGGGATATCAGGGGACAGGATCCTGGGCCCCAGCCACCGGAGAAGGCAGGGGTGGGGTAGGAGGAATGGGCACCGACAGGGAGTAAAGGCCCCCTGCAGACAGCCCTGCCACAGGACCGCTCCTTTCCCGACTGAATTAATTACTCCGTGTGACCTAGACCAAGCCCTTTGTCTCTGCAGAGTCCCAGCAGCCGGGGTTCCCTTCTGGACCTCCAGGCTCTCAATTCTTGCAATTCTGCAAGTCGCCACTGGGTGGCGAAGCCGGCCGCCCTGTGCGGGCCCGGGTAGCAGCTCTAGCTCCAGGCACGGGTCCTGCCTTCGCTTGCCCTGACCCCCAGCCAGGAGTGGGGCTCCTAGCGGCGCTGGGAAGAGGAGGCGAGGGGAGGGGGGCATTTTTCGGAACTTAAGGAGGTGGGGGGGCTGGGGGATGGGTAGGTGGTGGCGGCTGGGACGCTGTGGGGCCCGGCGTGGCAGAACAAGGCTCAGGAGCACTTAAAGAAAGACGAAGTGGGTAGGTTGGCATACTGGGAGGTGAGGCAGGGTAGGGTGGGGAGGGGTGAGGCGAGGAAGGGGAGGCTAAATCCTCTTTTCACCCAGGGTTTGTTCTTTCTCGGGAGTAGGATGGGCTGGAAAATTGCATTTGAAAAGAGAAGAAAATGTCTCTGGGCCAAGAGGGAGTGATCTAGGGTGTGTGTGTTGGGGGGGGGGGTCGTCTTTCCTATCTGTTTAACAAACACACAGAACTTACTATGTCTGACACTTCCCACTTGTTAACTCATTTAATCCACACCATGATCTCAGCCTGCACCATTGCAGACCCTAAAGCACAGCTCCCCCAGCTACACAGTGGCAGAAGCAGGATTCTACTGGGGCAGCCACCCCCTGCCCCCCAGCAGCTTCCTTCAGGGTGGGGAGGAGCTTCAGTCCCCCTCCTCTCTTACAGGACTTGCAGGGAGCGAGGCCAGCCTGGCAGCTCTGCGGTGGTTCAGTTTTGATGCCCTCCTGCTTTGTCTGCTCATTTACCCCTGCCTTCTACAAGTATTGGTGGAGGCCTTCTGCTTGCAGGCACAGGGCTTGGCACTTCACTGTCAGTAAAACCAGCCACAGTCCTTGTTTTTGCGACGCCAGTGGGGGAAGACAGAGATTCATCAGTCACACGAGTGGCATTCCCTGAGATCAGTGTTCTGGAGAATGGAACCCCACTTTCGTTTTTCTGCTCCCCTTTCCTCCTGACCCCACTCTGTCCTTTCCCACTGCGGGCCCACTTGGCACGTCTGGACCCCGGGCTGTCTGCTAAGATGCGAGCTCAGAGCTAAGGAGATAGATGGGGACTTAGCTGTACAGCCTTCTGGGACTTTGAAGGCAGATCACATCCACGGTCTGACTTGGCCTCGTCCAGGACAGGCTGGCGTGATCACCCAGGGAGGCAGGCTCTTTAGAATGGGGTTGCTCCAATCCAGCAAAGATTCTGGGGGAGACTGGAAAAAGTCTTGGCTTTCAGACTTGGGATTGACCCAGACAATCACCTGATTCGTAGTGTTCATGGATTTCTGTGGTCCAACGGATGGAGGAGGATTCAGGTTACTAATATGCCGCTGGTTGCGGAGCTGGAAAGAAAGGTGCAAAATCCGCCCTCGCAGCCTGGGTGGGATGCTCCACACACCAGCACCGGGTCTCTTACTTGGGTGAACGGAGGCAAGTGACTTAATACAGTGAGATATAATTTCAGCCTCTCCATTTGGAAAATGGTCTAGTAACACTTCCCTCAAAGTGTTGGTGGGGAGGATGAAACGACTTGCTGCTGTCCCCACCTCGCTCACTGTATCCTTAGTATAGCCATTCTCACTCTGCTTGTTTGGTTTTATGTCTGTTTTCCAGTGAACTCTGAACTCCTTAAAAACAGGGGCAATGCCGCATTCATCTTTGTATCTGCAGGGCCTAGTGCCGAGCACTGAGTAAGTGCTCAGTAAATGTGTCCCTTTCTAACCTTAAAGTAGAGCCCTGTGTGTTTTTTGGGGGGGGAGTGGAATGGGGGGATTGAATAACAGCCACTCCCAGAGAGGGTCTTCCCTGGGGTCTACCTTTGGCTACTTTGGCTCTTTTTGTGACTCTGGGTGAGTCATCTGGTCCTCGGCTTGGGCTTTCCCTGTGAGCATGGGGAGGGTTGGCTTGGTCACCCCTGCATGGATCTTTCTGGAGAAGCCCGCATTGTTGGGTCAGATTTCAGCTTTCTGGTGGACTGGCTGAGGACCATCTGAGGGGTGGGTGTCAGAAGGATTACGCTGAAGGTCTTCCCTGCCCCTAGACTTGGAGGCCGGCAGGGGCTAGGGCTCAGATCAGAGCCTTGAGCAGCTATTTCCAGGAGCCTTCCTGGGCTGCTTCCTAACCCTCTCAAAGTTTCTGGAACAGGGTGGAAGGAACGCCAAGGTAATGACATCGCCTTTTGAACCCTAAAAATCAAGCCTATGCATGGGAAGAGGAGCCACTCTGGCCCTCTCCCAAGGGAGAACAGAATCTTTCATCAGTCCTGCCTGCCCCGGCTCTGAGGCAGCTGGGAAGGCTCCCCGTGAACTTCCCCTGGGGTGGGATGGGCTCTCCTAAGTCTCCTGTGTCCCCTGACCCCCTGCACCCACCCGCTGCCACCCACCAGTCTACAGCTCCTTCCCTCCAAGCTTCCCTCCCTGCTTTGTAGCTGCTTCTCCATCTCCAAGAGTACGTCCCTGAGGTGAGGGTGGACAGGACAGAGAGGAGGAAAAAGAGCCACAGGGAGACGGATCTCTGCAGGAGGCTGCCCTAACGACATTCTTACCTTCGCCCCCACATACTAGCTCTGGTGGCCCCACACAGCTGCCTGGTGTCAACTCTGCTCCCCAGGGGGGCCCTGGAGTGTCTTGCATCGCCAAGCCCAGAAGGTGTCTTCTCCCAAGCAGCCCAGTGGGAAGAGCCCTCTCTTCCTTCTTCCTTTCCCACCAGGACTCTTGGCCCGGTGTCTTTGAGGTCCCTGGCCCTCCAGAGGCCACATCTGGTTTCGTGACAAACCCGGCATGGTCTGCCATCCTTGTTGGTGGGCTGTGTCCTGTCTTCTTCATGCCCATCACCACTGATTTCCCTCATCGGCCCACACCTGGACTCTGGCTAGGAATTCCTAACAGGACCCCACATCCTCGTTCTACAGCCTCTCCATGTAAGTATGATCTCTAATGTAAATCTCACATATTCTTTCTTTCATTCCTTCCTTCAGCAAATGTACATCAAGCCCCAGCTCTGGGTCAGGTACTGGAGATATGGCCATGAGCAAGGCAGACAGGCCTCGAGCGTCCTTGAACGCCCCAGTTCCATGGCCTCTGGGAGGTTTTCAGGGCCCATGGAGTGAGGGGCACATCGTTCAGGATCAACCCCAAACTATTTTTCCAGCCCCTTGATTTTCATCTCCTGCCTATGAGCTCAAGCCACCTGAGATTCTGGATGAATATTTCGAGTGTCCATGCTTTAATCTTAGGAGAATTCCATTAGCTAGAAATGATCGTGGCAAGGCCTCCTGCCCAAGGATTGGTGGTGGTGGTTGGAAGCTGACTTTGCTACATCTGGAAAACCTCACGAGGGACTTAACGTCTGCGTCATGAGGAAGATGAGATGAAAGGCCATAATTTTAAAAAGTTGTGTGGCATCTCTTCTGCCTACTAGTTTCAGTGGAAAACACGGGGAAAATAAGAGCAAAAAAAACTATTCTTAAGAGACAGGCACCAAAAAATAAAAAGTGAGCGAGAAAGAAAAAAATGCAGCAGACGTTAGAACCAGGTTGAGCTATGTGGGTCCACTGATACGCAGATCCCTCCCCCGCCGCCCAGTAAATACAGTGCAGTACCGGAAGTGTATTTTCTTAATAGCATTTTCTTTTCTCTACCTGACTTTATTGTTTTTTTTTTTTCAAAGATTTTGTTTATTTATTTGACAGAAAAAGATCACAAGTAGGCAGAGTGGCAGGCAGAGAGAGAGAGAGAGAGAGGGAAGCAGGCTCCCTGCTGAGCAGAGAGCCTGATGCGGGGCTCGATCCCAGGACCCTGAGACCATGACCTGAGCCAAAGGCAGAGGCTTTAACCCACTGAGCCACCCAGGCGCCCCTACCTGACTTTATTGTAAGCACACAATGTGTAACACATGCAAGATGCAAACTGTGTGTTAGTTGATTGTTTATGTTTTGGGCGAGGCTTCCGGTCCCCAGTAAGGTATGTGTAGTTCAGTTTTGGGGGAGTCCAAGGTTGTATGTGGGTTTCAACTGCATGGGGGTCCATGCCTCCGCCTTCTGTGATGTTCAAGGGTGAGCTGTCCTGGAAATGCCTCGCTGGCTGGGAGACTCCACTAGCCAGAGTCTCAGATAGTGCTTGACTGCAGGCTGGTGACTTGTGACTGTGACGGTGACTGATGACTTGTCCTGTGCAGTTGTTCTGGGAACCAAATGACACAATTCACCTAACCCAGCTTTGAATAGCACCAACAAACCTTGGTGAGACACAAACCAAACGCTTCACAGCAGCCTGGACAAGGGGGAAACACAGTGTGTAATTCACGGCAGGTCAACCGTCCCGTCTGCCATGTTGATGTCCAAAAAGCTCCGAAATCCTAAAGTTTTTCTATTCATTTGTAAGAAACTGATCTAGTGGCAAAACCTGACCTGAGCTGGTACTCACCCGTTTATGGTCTTTATACATCCCATTCGGTGTAAATGTTCAGCTTACATGTAAGGTTCTCTGTACAACTGTGAGGCTGTTTAATCATGACGTGCCAGCCCGGACCTCCAGGGCAGAATTACGCAGTATAAAGTGTCTGCACTTGGGCGCCTGGGTGGTTCAGTTGGTTAAGCGTCTGCCTTTGGCCCAGGTCATGATCACACGATCCTGGGATTGAGCCCTGCGCCGGGCTCCCTGCTCAGTGCGGAGACTGCTTCTCCATCTGCTGCTTCCCCTGCTCATTCCCTCTCTCATTCTCGCTCAGATAAATTAAAATCTTAAAAATAAATAAATAAATAAATAAATAAATAAATAAATAAATAAAGTGTCTGCATTCTAGAAACTCTCAAAATTCCAGAGTCTAAATTCTGAACATCATCTGGCTCCAAGGCTTCTGATACAGGATTTCAGATATGTTTTAGGAAATTCTTTAGAAGAAATCAACTCTTTGAATTCTCGGAGGAACTTATCATGGCCTTTGGAGAAGGAGTTTTAAATGATATGCTGATAGATAACGTGCATTCACCCAACAGATATTTATAGTAGTTTAAAAACAATGCAGGTTCATATTTTTTATTTTCCTGTCCCTATGGAGTTTCTCTGAACTCCTAAGACAGAAAATGGTATAAATGTGTGCCTGTCTAAAGTTACATGGAAAGCTGTATCTGAAAAATCTAGACTTTCCTTAAAACCTAGATCCTACCACAACTGAGGATTATTTGGCTAGAGTTGGCTCAGATGTTTTTGTAGCACTGTGACCGGATGAAAGGGTTGCCAACAGTCAATATGGAAGGTGGCCTTATTGGAATAATTTCAGAATAAGCGTCACCTCCCTCCCTGGGTTTCAGTCTCCTCTTACAAATGTGGATAACAATACCAGTGTTCATGGGGCACTTGCTAGGTGCTAGGCAGAGTTCTAAATATTTTATATATTGTGTAAATCATTTAATTCTCACCATGACATTGTAAGTTATAGTACCCCCATTTTCACAGGTAAGGAAACTGAGGTACAGGAAGGTTAAATCATGAGCCCAAGGTTATCCAGCCAGTAAATGGTGGGTCTGGGTTTTGAACTCAGGCAGTCTGGCTCTTAGAGCTCAGGTTCTAAGAATAGTAGTTCCTCCACTTCCTGCCTCCCCTTCTTCTCAAGGGCTGCAGTGCTAATTACTAATCAATCTAGTTCATTCCTTTAAATAGCCTACCATTTCATTAGTTTAGTGAAATGGGAAGTTGTGTGGTTTTGTTGCCTTTTCTTCTGTTCCTAATCTGCCCATCATCTGCTGCCCGTCCATCCATCCATCCATCCATCCATCCAAGATTAACGCAACGTCAGTAGTTACAAGGATCCCACTTATCCACTGTTCGCTTCTAGCCTCTGTGGACATCACTTACCTTGTCGGTATCAAACGGCATCATAACCTTTACCTGGCAGACTGCTTGTATTCAATGAGCTGTTTCATGTAGAATGTCTAGCCTGGAGTTCACATGACTCTGTGTCGTTGAAAGAGTCATAATTACATTGAAAAAATTCTACAACTGGTAGAACTACGGATTTCACTAGTGTTCCCACCTTCACATTTATTCGAAATCAGTTATATTTCAGTTTTAAAAAATTGAATCCTGCAGCACCCTAGGAGAAGATAATCCTCCAAATGTTGAACTAAGGGGCCCACGTAACCTTGGCCACCACCCCCTTCCTGTGATGGAGGGAGCCATCTGCCTGTCGGCTGGCAGGAATCGGGCACGGTGGCCTCGTCTCTTTCCCTTCCTGATCCCTGTCGATAAGTCTGAGCCGCTTTTCCCCAAAGGAAGAGGATAGAAGGCTTTGGAGGGGGCTGGCCTTCCTTTTCCAAGGGGGCAGTGGAGAGCATCAGGGAGGATATGGACTGGCCCTGGTGGCAGCTGGAACACGTATTTGCTTCTAGAGTGTTCCAGCAACAAGGTCAAGGGCAGCACTCGGAAATTTCTAGTCCCCTGTGCTTCTGATCTTGGATGTGGTGGTGAGTGGAGGCAGGCAGCCTTTTGCCAGAGACAGCTTGGCACTCAGCGCCCGCCATCTGGGTTGTGAATGCTGTGTGTGTGTCTGTGTGTTTCTCCGTGTGTCTCTTTGTATGTGTGTTCTTTCCATAGACAGACTCTCTAGCCAGATGTCAGAAGGTTTCAAAGCAGGGGCAAAGGAGTCCTTAATCAACTGTCTCCGCATCCGTCTTCCCAATCTCACCACTTTCCACAAGTTAATTGTGGAACAGATTACAATTCAAAAGACTTGGAACTTTTTTTTTTTTTTTAGGACTTTATTTATTTGAGAGAGAGAAAGAGAAAGCACGAGTGGGTGGTGGGGCAGAGAGAGAGGGAGAAGTAGACACTTCACCAAGCAGGGAGCCAGGTGCCGGGCTCGATCCCAGGACCCTGGGACCATGACCTGAGCCTAGGGCAGATGTTTAACCGACTGAGCCACCCAGGTTCCCCAAGTTTGAACTTTCATTCATTTGTTGTCTTGTCTCTGTTATCCAGGTAACAAGCTTTTAAAAGATAGTCCATATTACATAATAATTCATGGTCAAATGGTCACAAACCAAAACACAAGAGAAACCAAGCACCCACAGGTTCAAACTACCTTCTGTGGTTCCCTCCCCCATTCCCTCGGAAGGAAGCTGACATTTCTGGATTACTCTGTGCAGTCAGGGACAGGGGTGGCTGAGAGTCCAGGAGGCCCATGATGTGAGACCAGTAGCCAGCAGCCAGCCAAGATTCAGCTGAGAGACTGGCGGGCTTCCACACAAAGACACAGAAGCCACACCTATGCAAGGGTATAGCGGGGAGGGGCTTGATGAAGGGACATTGATGGGGAAGCCCACTGCAGACCTTCTTAAGGACTCAGAGGCAGGGGTGGCCCCAGGATCTGTTTGGAGCCCATATTGGAGCACCTGGACTATTCCCTCAGCTGGAGAGGAGTGACCTGTTGCTTCTGGAGTCTGAGGAGCAGAGGGCATACCCTAGAAATAGAAAATCATTTGCCGCGCTTTTTTTTTTTTAAATGTTATTCATTTATTTGACCGAGAATTCACAAGCAGGCAGAGAGGCAGGCAGAGAGAGTGAGGGAAGCAGGCTCCCTGCTGAACAGAGAGCCTGACGTGGGGCTCAATCCCAGCACCCTGAGATCATGACCTGAGCCGAAGGCAGAGGCTCAACCCACTGAACCACCCAGGCGCCCTGTCATTTGCCTGCTTTTATGAACAGCAAGGCTCCTGGAATCAGTTGTCTTGAAAGCGTAGCTGTAGGGTGAACTTGCAATCACTGAGTCACGCATTCAACAAATCCTCTGGAGCACTTAGCTTTGCTGTGGCAGGGGCTGAGTGCTGAAGACACAGCCACGCACAAACAGAATCAGTAACACTGTTGTCACCAAGTCTGCCTCCTGGTGGGGCGGCATGGATCATAAATAAAGTAAAATATATGGTGTGTTGGCTGGAGAAAGGTGTTTGGAGAAAAAAAAAGGGAGGGAGAGAAAAGGGATGTTGGGGAGATTGTATCATTTTATTTTTTATTTTTTATTTGTTTTTAAAGATTTATTTATTTGACAGAGATCACAAGCAGGCAGAGGGAGAGAGAGGAGGAAGCAGGCTCCCCACTGAGCAGAGAGCCCGACTCGGGGCTTGTTCCCAGGACCCTGAGATCATGACCTGAGCCGAAGGCAGAAGCTTAGCCCTCTGAGCCACCCAGGCGCCCCAACTGTATGATTTTAAGTAGGGTGGCAAATAAAGGCCTCACTGAGGCGGTGCTCAAACGGAGATCAGAAGGAGGTAAGAGGAGACTTGTGAACACCTTGACAAAGAGTGGGTTAGGCAGAGGACGTGGCAGGAGCAAGGGTCCGGTGGCAGCGGGAGCACCGGAGCAGAGGCTGCAAAGGAAGGCCGGTCAGAGATGACCCAGAGAGAGAGGTGGCTCAGGTAGGACCTTCTGGGTTATCTCAAGGCCTTTGTCATTATCAAGGTGAGAGATAGAAAGCTGTTGGACCGTTCCTAGCACAGAAGGGACTTAGGGTTTTGTAGAATCACTTTCCCCAGGTTCTTGAACAGAGACTGTAATAGTTCTGGCCGTAGCTCTGGGAGTGTAGTGAGATGGTCCCCAGGAGAAGGGGAGGACATCTTCAAGGCAGATACGAGCATGGTGACTTGCTGATGTGACACTGTCTGATGCGACAGGATTGTTGACATTGGGTACCTGGGGAGGGTGTCGGATGAGAAGAGAGTGAGGTAAACTCACAAACTATAACGTGGAAAGAAAACTGCAGTTCTGTAATATCGTCCTGTATGTCAGACTGCACGTGTCCATACGCAAGAAGTGCAAGGTGTGTGGCCGCGGGCCGTCAGAGGCAGGCAGGGTTCTGTCTGGGTGGCGGGTGATCCTGAGTTCCCCTCCCCCCCATACCTTTCTGTAGTGTTTAAAATTTTTTTTAGTAATAAGCAGGTGTTATTTATATAACCAAGAAAAAAAGAAACCAACAGAGTTCTTTTCAACTTGGAAGAATAAAAGAAAATCAGTGAGATTATATTGAAGATTTTGTGGTTTGTTCTGTTAATATATTTCATGGTCTCAGGCCCTCAAGGGATCAGCCTTAAAAGTGGGATGCAACCAATCGAATAAGGAGGGTGATGATTTCTTCTTCAGCCGGGCAAACGGCTACCTCCACCTTTGAACCAGGGGCTGCCCAGCCCAGCGGGATCCAGTTCCACCTGCTGGTTTGGGAAAGGCAGAGCTTCCTGGCCCTCCCTGTCTGTGCCGAGGGTCACTAACAGCCCATTCAACACTCCAAGTTCATTACTGCAGAAAGGTGTGAGCGAGGTGTGCAAGGTGAATGAGCTGGAGGTCTAGGGCCAAACTATACCAGGTGCCTGAGTAAAAATGCAGGAGCCAATAAAAAGGAGCAAATGCCACTGCCTAGTGCTTGTGGGACCCAGAGCAACAGTTTTCGAGGAGAAAGTCTTCGAAAAGCAGAGGGAGGAGGAGGGGGAAGAGGAAGGCAGGGCCTGCTCTTGTTCTGATCAATGCTTCCCTGCGGAGTTATCTCACATGAAAAATCAAGCCCCGAGCAAGCTGAGGAAACAGTTCTCTGCAAGTGGGGATTCCGTGAAAATTTAAGGACCTGAGCTGACATATGCACTCTGTGTTGTTTTAATGTGTGTTTAATTGTGTGTTGTTTTCACACCTTCAGTGCATTAAGTGCACGTGTCGACAGCTTTGAAACCCCAAAGTCTCAGGGTCTCCCCTGGGGACCACTGTGAGGGCTGCACGGCTTTCCCACCTTCCTGAGCCTTTGGGGACCCCATTCCTGGGGACGTTGCCCAGAGAAAGGAGGCTGGAGTCGGAAGAAGTCGAGGGCCCCCAGGGTCTCTCTGCCACATACCTGCGGGTGAGTTACAGGTGTCCCCAGAGTGGCAGAGCCACACCACAGGTTACCAAGGCAACACCCGCTCCTCCTGGGACAAGAGAGGAAGGGAGCGCTGACAGAGTAGGATTTCATGAGCTGCCTTTCCAGAGGGATCCAGGCTAAAAATACCCACGCAGTTGGCACTCTCTTGGCTTAGGGAGCCTCTGAGTGTGTTTCGCTTCCCAGTGGTGGTCTGGTCCCTCAGAGGACGGTGCAGCGCCACCTGGGGTGGGGAGGCAGGCACTTGAGAAGACCCAGGACTGCCTTCCTGACCTTGCCCAGAGGCCAGCAGTAGGGCTGGTGCGAAGAGGAGGGTGGGGGTTTTCCGGGCAGACACAGGGCCTGTCCGATTTGACTGTGCCAGAAGTCAACAGGTCAGCCACTTCTGGGCAGCCTACCCAGAATAAGAAAACCACTGGCAGCTCCGGAGGGCACTGGTGACAGGTACAAAATGCTCTTGAACCTGCCCGCCCGCCCTGGGTCTGCATGACCCAGGCATCCCTGGTTCTGGGTCTCTGCGCTGTGAAAGCCCTGGAGGGCGGTGGTCTGCGCGGGGCTCCTGTGGGTTCCAGGATGCAGTCACAAGGACATGTCCGGGAATCGAGGCCCTCTGAGGCTGGCCATTGAGTGCAGCCTCCACACCCTGTGGGTGTGTGAGGCTCGAGGTCATGACCAAAGGCTTGCACCCCCGGCAACGGGCCGCCCCGGCAGAGAGCCCACCTGGCTCACAGCGTCCACCCCAGTGGCTCGCTGAGGCTCCTGCACCTTCATGTGGCACAGGATCGTCAGGTGCTTGCGAAAGTGCAGGTTCTGGCTTGGCAGGTCTTTGTGGAGCTTGAGACAGTATTTCTGATGGGCTCCTGGGTGGTGCCCCTTTTGCTTTTTCTGTGGAGTAGCAAACATGAGGAGGGCTTCCGGGCAATGGTTCTCAAACAGGGGAGCAAATAAGAATCCCTGGGAGGCATTCTATTATCCATTTATTTATTAGAGAGAGAGTGCACTCCAGCAATTGGGGGGAGGGGCAAAGGGACAGGGAGAGAGCGTCCCAAGCAGACTCCGCGCTAAGCCTGGAGCCTCATGTGGGGCTCGATCTCACGACCCCGAGATCGCAACCTGAGCTGAAACCAAGAGTCAGCATCTTCACCGACTGTGCCGCCCAGGTGCCCCTGCTGGGGAGGCATTTTAAAACTCCAGATCCAGGGCCACCTCTGTGACTTCTTGAGTCAGTCATCCCATGACAGAAACGCTAAAGGGTGGTTTGATGTCAGACTTTGACTTTGCAACCACTGTCCTGGAGCCTTCGGTGGGTGGGGAGACGCGGGAGAAGCGCCTCCTCCAACCTGTGTGGTCCAAACATTTGTCTTCTCTATTTTTAGTACGATTTGTCCTTTGCCAACCTGGCCGACCATCCTTCTTCTTCCCCAAATATTTATTAAGTCTCTTCTGTGTTTCCATAAGGGTCTCTTCTTTCTTTTCTGGCTGGACAGATAGACGGCAGATGACAGACTCTGCTTCACGCCTGCAAGGCTGCGAAAGTGAATTAGAGAAATCTCCAGTGGCTTAGAGTTCACTAAGTTGGTTTCCTTACATGGCTGCAGAGCTGCTAATGTGTTCTTAATGAGCTGCCATTTACTTATGCAAATAGCGGGGCACAGATGCCAGGGGGATTAGGACCTGGCATGAGAGGCGTGCCTCTGCATAGCGCTCATGTTTTAACACAGGAGCTGCTGTCCTTTTGGACCTAACCTCATTTTTTGCCTTTAGTTGCTGCCGTGTGGGCAGTGTGTTTGTGTGTGCGTGCGTGTGTATGAGCATGGGTGGGTTAGGGGGTCTCACCAAGCCAGCCTGGTATGAGAGCATCTCTCCCAGCCAGAAGTGGGAGTCACAGACCTCCCCTGTTCACATCTGCCTCGAACCTGGCCAGAGACCACTGATGAAGACCAGGAAGGGGGGAGGCCAGGGGCCGTTGAACTGCTGGGTGTAATGGGCTTGCCGGGTCTGCGCACCGCTGTGAGTGTCACTGCTGGTCACACTGCAGTGAGTGTCACTGCTGGTCTTCATGGAAACTATTAGCAAAGATTCGTTTGTGTCTTGTCAAAGGCCAAAAAACAAAACCAAACAACAACAAAAACCAACCAACAGACACACAAAAAAAACCCCAAAAACACCATGGGGGAAAAAAAAAAGCCCTGTTTTTATTTCTCTCCTGCTGCCCCAAGAAACTGGCCCTTTCCCACGGGAGAAGATGCACGATGGTGTGAGATTTCTGAGCGCCCGGTCCTGGCCTGGGCGCTGGCATCTTTGCTGGCATGTCGGAATGCAGGCTGGCCCGCTGGCTCACGGGCACCGCTGACATTTGCTGCCATGCCAGACTCTGTCCAAACAGAGCCGAAGAGGCCTCTCTCCTCACTTCCAAGAGCTTTTGGAACATGTTATCAGAAAGCAAAAATCTGTCCAAACAGGCACAGCGTTCCCGGGAGAGTCAGTGCCACTCTTCCTGTGTGCCGCTAGGCCTGCCCACCCTGGCATCTGACTGGCACTGTCTTGCTGCCGCCCCTTTCCTCCGGCAATGACTGCGTTACTTGCGAGTTTTCGGGCTTGCTGCATGCTCTGTCTGTCCGGCTAGCCTGCCCCATAACCTGGCGGGAAGAATCCCTGATCCTGCCGAGGGAGGCTCTTCCTGAGATTCGATGCCTGTAGCTTCCCCGTCCTGTCCCCACAGCCCATGGCTCTGCGGGCCCTGCCCCATCCCATCCCTTTCCCTCTCTGGGGCTGAGCCTTCTCCGCTGTGAGCCCGTACAGCTCCTTCCTAGGCACCGAGGCTTGGTGGGGACCGTTGGACCCCATGGCAGCTGGGACGATGAAGGTGTCTTGGTCTGTGCCTCTTCCCTCCAGCCAGGGAGTCACCTCTATCAAGAGAGCTGTGAGTCCAGAGTGGGGCAAGCTGTCCTCTGCTGCTTGAGGCTGGGGAGCGGAGGGAGAAGGCTATGAGGCGTGGCAGACGGCAGGAGCGCACTGTGGTCAATGGCGGTGCAGGTTTCAGCCGCAGCTGTCACTGGAGGGGTAGACATAAATCACCGTGTTTCTTGAGTCTCCATTTCCCATCTGCAAAATGGGGAGATGGGGCTGGCCTTAGCTGGCCCACGCTGATTCAAAAAAAGAGGAACAAAACAAAACCCCATTTGGCTTAACATTCGAAAATCAGAGGTTTCACATAAAAGTATGGATTTTCCCCTTATCCAGAAGAACGGGCGTATTTGGCAACATGATCGCCTCTTGGCAGCAACTGAATTCAGCTGAGTAAGTGCTGCCCTTTTTTTGTAGGCTGTGCTCTGCAGCTGGGTCCACCCTGGGCTCACTTCTGACAACACATGTATATCTATGTCTTTGGTTTTCTAGACCCATCTATTAATTTTTCGGGACTGTCGTGACACATTACCACAAATCGAGTAGCTTAGAACTACAGAAATTTACTCCTCTACAGTTCTGGAGGCTGGAAGTCAGAAATCAAGGTGCTGGCAGGTCAGTGCTCCCTCACAAGTCTCTAGAAGAGTTTTCCTCGTCTCTTTCTTGCTTCTGGGGGAGCTGGCCGTCCTCGGTGCTCCTTGACTTAGAGAAGCATTGTCTTCCTTTCTGCCTCCATTGCCACGTGGACCCCTCCCTGGGTCTCCCTGGTCATTGACTGGGGTCCACCTTAATACTGTATGAGCCGTGTCTGAACTGGATTACATCAGGTCACATTCGGAAGTTGCTGGTGGACATGAATTTTGGGGGACACTGTCCAACCCAGTGTAGTGGGCCGGCAACCCTAGGTCCAGCTGGCTTTACGTCCTCTGACTCGCTGTCCTCCTGACTTCTTTCCTCAGTTTTCTTCCTCCGGGTGGCATTTTCGCTTTCCTTCACCTCTCTGGATGTGGCACCGCATCCCATCCTCTCCGGATGTGACTGCGCATGAGGCACCGCCGTCCTCTGCTCTTGGTTTGGCTACTGGAAGGGCCACCTTGGGGACAGTCATTGCTCTTCTGGAGGTTTTGTTTGTGTGCATCGCTGCAGGGCGACGGGAGCTGCCCTGGGCTGAGTGGGAAGCAGGCCGAGAAGGGCGTGTATTTTTCTTTTGCCCGGTCAGACGCAGTTCTCAGTGGTGCTCTCTCTGAACAGCCCCTTTCCTGACTTGCACTTTATTCTAGCACTTACTACTAAGTTGCAACGAGGTGTTAACAGAGCTGTTTCCTCTCTAGACTTTGAGCTCCATGAGGTCAAAGACGGTGCTTTTACTCGAGATATTCAGCCAGGAGGATGGGAGGCCCGGGGCAGGTGTTGATGCTTTAGGGAGCTCCCGAACTCCATAATCAGGGTGGGCACCCCACCACCTTCCCCCTCCCCCCCTTTCATGCCACTGTAGGCCCAAGGCTGTTGTGTTACTCTGCTGAATGCCTCAGTTTTGGACTCTTCCATGGTCTACCCAGCCTTGATGGGTGCATAATTGAGAAGAGATGGGGATCTAGGCTTTTCCTTGCCAGGCCCTCTCACTGCCAAGTCTGGTGTTGTGTGCGTTTTGGAGTTTTCTTCTCCTAACCTTTAATCCCCTAATCTTCAATGTTAAATAGAAACATTTTATTTAATTGCAGGAAGGCATTCTCCCCAGATCTATCTCCAGAGGTGGGGCGATGCCTACGGTCTGCCTAATCCTGGCAGGTTTCATGTCCTTTATTAAGGTCCTTCATCCCAATGAGACTCGGTTTCCCCATCTGCTGTGTTCATTATGGGCCATTGTCATGGATTTAAACGGCGACTGGTGTTGTAGAAGCTAAACATGTGGTCCTAGGACAGTGTCTGTCAGGAGGATGTGACAGGGAGAGCCAGGGAAGGATGCTTCCTTGGAACATGGCATTTGAGCTGTGCTTTGAAGGTATCTAGTAGGAGTCTGGTTGGTGGCGGTAGGTGGGGACAGGGAATGGCGGGTGCAAGACACATGGGCACCTCAAGGTAGGAGGGCATAGCACCAACCAGGACCAGGGAGAAGGCTGGTGTGTCTGCATGTTGGAGAGCAAAGGGGTAAAGAAATAATGGGGAGGCAAGGGAGGCAGACTGGGGCCGGACCACACTGGGCGTTGGGTGCCTTGGGAGCTATGGAAGCGGTTTAAGCAGGTGAGGGGCATGTCCAAATTCACATTTTCAAGCGCTCCCTCTGGCTGCAGCGTGGGGGATAGGCTTGGAGGAGCAAGAGGGAGGAGGAGGATGGTAGTAGCGAACTGTGGGAGCCTGCTCAAACAAAGCTTGATGATCTTTTAGGCTGTGGTGAAAGGTGTGGGATGGGGCATAGTAGGCAGATCTGGAAAGTACTGGGGTGGGGAGTCAGCCAGACCCGGAAACAGTCTGGACCTGAGAGTGAGGGAAAGGGAGCCCTCAAGGGTGATTGAGGTTTAGGGTTTATAAGATTGGGGGGTGGCATTGGTCATGGTGAAGAACAGTGGATGGGCCCAGCCCTGGGGGAGAACATCAGGTGGTTGGCTAGAGATCTGACTGCAGATCACCTGGTCCCAGGGACTGGCCCGTAGGACATTGCTCATGGAAACTCTCGGGCTCTTTAAGGAATCCTCTGTGGTTAGATTCAGAGACAAGCCCTGTGCTCTTTTTCCCCATTAACTTGGGTCTACTCTGACCCTTGTAAGAAACAGTCACTGAAAACATGCTCGGTCAGGGAGCTAATTGATCGAGCAGGGTAACAGTTGGTGCCCTGTGGGCATTAAAAAATATGGTTCCCTTGTGTCCTGGAAGTCAAATGTCCTTCCCAGGATGAACCGCTTTTATCAACCACAAGTGAGCAGGAATCCTTGGACCAGACCACTGGGCTTCGGCTACTCATAGGCTCCTTGAAGCTGGGAGGTCATTCACCTTTCATGAGCCTCTACTTCTTTTGTGTTATTTTTTTTTTAAGATTTTATTTATTTATTTCACAGAGAGAGATCACAAGTAGTCAGAGAGGCAGTCAGAGGGAGAGGGGGAAGCAGGCTCCCTGCTGAGTAGAGAGCCCGATGTGGGGCTCGATCCTAGGACCCTGAGATCATGACCTGAGCCGAAGGCAGAAGCTTAACCCACTGAGCCACCCAAGTGCCCCACTTTTGTGTTATTTTTTAAAGATTTTATTTATGTATTTGAGAGAGAGAGAGCATACATGAGTTGAGGGGCAGGGACAGAAGGAGAGGGACAAGCAGACTCCCCGCTGAGCAGGGAGCCCGTATGGGGCTTGATTCCCAGACCGGGAGATCATGACCTGAACCCAAGGCAGATGCTTAACCTACTGAGCCACCCAGGTGCCCCCTGAGTCCCTGCTTCTGAGGGGAGGATCCATAAAGACGGTGGGGCTGAAAGGACTTTAAAGTTAGATGTCATGTAGAAATCTGTGGTGTCTCATTACCGTTGTGGCCGCAGCTCCCCCAAGGCCCCGTCTCCTGCCCCTTGCAGATCAGAAGGCAGAGGGGATTTGTGTCAGTGACCACAACATCACTTGGTGGGTGTGGCTGTCGCCACGGGTCCTGCAGCCAGATTTTTATGTCACATGACACTGTTCTTACGCAAGAATTTTGCAAATCCAGTTCCTTGAGACGTTGTGCCAACTCCTTCAGCGAAACTGAAATCTTCCACATCTGCTCTGTTCCTCTTAGTCACTAATTTTGGTAATTTGATTACAGAGGCAGCCCTCTCTGCCGGAGCTTTTCTGCTCTGGCCAAGGAAACTGGTTCTGGGTGAGGTGTTATTGCCCCTCCTTCTGCACAGGTTGTTTGTCCTTCATGTTTTGTTCTTGAGTTTGGAAAATACAGCATTGACAGGAGCTGCAGTGGGTCAACTGCCTCTGGTTCTTTTTAGAGCAGGGTAGAGAATAAACAAATACATTCATCTGTACCTAAGTACCTTGGACAGCCGCTTCTGGAGAGGATCCATACCTGCCTGTGTTGTCCTCGATTAAAAGGGGACAGGCGCAGAGTTTTTTATAGATGACTTTGCTCCTTGGCTCTGGGAACCCAGCCCACTGTTTGAGCTGTGAAACTGTGGGTAGGTCTTTGGTTTCTGTGGGCCTCTGTTTCTCCACCTGTACAATGAAAGCATCTAAGTTGCCTTTTCTAGCTCAGAAGGTCATTCATCCATCCATCCATCCATCCATCCATCCATCCATCCAGCAAATATTTGTTCTAGGCACTAGGGAAGTAGCTGTGAATAAATCAGACACAAACCCTTGGCTTTGAAATACCTAAATCCTAGCTCTATAGTAGCATTCAGGAAATAGTGCTTGAGCCCCTACTATGTGTCAGACACTGTACTGGGCACTGGGGAAACAGTGCTGGATCATGGAGAAGCTCCTTTGATTTGGTGTGGGGGGGGAGGTTTGTGGTTTGAGAGGGAAGAAGTAAAGGAATAAAGGGTCCTTATTGTGTTATAGGGTGAGGAAGAGAAAGCTAGTGGTCCTAGAGGGGGAGACTTGCCCCAGTCTAAAGTCGGGGAAGGTTTCTTGAGAAGAGAAGGCTGAGCTGAGAGGAAGGGGGAGGAAGAGGGGAAGGTGGGTTATTTTGGGCAAAGGAAGAGCTTTGAAGAAGCTGAGGGACCTGGGGGAGGTCTGAGGCGGCCAGAGCTGGGGAAGTGAGGGGCAGCAGAGTGGGAGGGAACTGGAGATGTAGGCAGGGGCTCTTTGCCAGAGCCTGGTACACCTTGAAGTCTGGAAGGGGGCAGAGAGACCCAGGACCTCTGAGACCACTCGGAGAGTGAGGTGTCCCCAGTGGAAGACCCTGGGCTGGAGGATGCTACTCCCAAAGTCAGGTCATCTTCAGCCAGCCCCGTCCCCCCTTCATTTACATTCAGATCTGTACTGTCTTCTGGGCCATTGGAATGGCCCTTCTGTTTGGCTTCCTCTGATAAGTGGCTTACCCTGATTTCTTTCCTTTCACCATTTTTTTCTCCTGAAGAGATGTTTATGGGATTTGAGGCATCTGAGGCAGTTGGTGGTATGGAGGGCTTTCTTGATGGTTCGGTCTTGTTTTCCCTGTCTTGTGTCTTTTTCCTGCACATTTTCTTTGGAAGCCTTGTTGAGGGCTTGTCTGGGACTTAACTTTAGTGGGAAGGCCATGTGGGAGTTGCAGGGGAGGGGAATGGCCAGCAGAACGTGAAGCAGCTAGATACCAAGAAGGATCTGCAGACATTTCCTGTCATTTCTGAATAAAGAGCCAATGCCAAACTCTACCACTTTGTACTTAAGCCAGCAAATTTAACACAAATCTCGTATGAAAATAAAACATATGGTTTTCCAGGGCACCTCGTGGCTCATTGGGTTAAGCCTCTGCATTCAGCTCGGGTCATGATCCCAGCGTCCTGGGATCGAGCCCTGCATCAGACTTTCTGCTCAATAGGGAGCCTGCTTCTCTCTCTCTCTCTCTGGCTGCCTCTCTGCCTACTTGTGATCTCTGTCAAATAAATAAATAAAATCTTTTAAAAAACACAACATATGGTTTTCCACATGAATTGGAACTCCTGGGATTGTCACACCTAGTGACAACACTCCTGCCTTCTGAACTTTAGCCACACTGGCCACCTTAAAGCTCCTCAAACACTCCACACTCCCTCCTTCCCCAGGGCCTTTGCACCTGCTGTGCTTTCCCCTTGGAGCATTTTCCCCTTCACCTCATACCCCATTGCCTCCTTTCCCCTAGTCCTTCTTCTTAGCTCACCTTACCTATCACTTCTTCAGAGAAATCTTCACTGGCCCACACAGGTGAGATTGGGTCCTCTTATATTCTACCATGGCTCCCTCTTCTCTTTGGGCATAGCACTCATTTTCACTTGTAGTTCACTATTTGTGAAGGAATCTGATGGTTTCCCACTAGACTCTCAGCTCTCTGAGAGCAGGAGCTTGTCTGTTTGAGTCATTGTTCCTTCAGCACAGAGCATGACGTCGGCACACACTGCGTGTCTGTATACGTATATTCGTTGGGTGGACAAGCCAGCATAAGCCTCAGTTTCCTAGGCTTTTTGGATGCGCTATTGCCACAAGGGAACTTAAGAAAGCAGAAGCCACACAACAGCTCGTTGGCCGGAGCTTTTGTGAAACCCAGGCTGACATACCTGTCAGGACACGTTTCAGTTCACGCTTGACAACAGCCCTGGCTGAAAGGAATATGAACAGACTATTTGGGAGGGGGGCATTCAGTCCTTTATGAGAAAGATCGGACATCTGGGCAGAGAGCTGAGAGTATAATGTGGCTGAGAAAATGAGTGGTCATCGAATATCTGTGTGCTCCCGAACTGTGCCGGCTTCCTCATGGTTATGCTGGGGACGTGTGCCTGGTTCTTTCCAATGGATGACAAGTGGAAGGATTAGGAGCCGTTTCTGCCTCTTTCCCTTATGTTGAAGGCATATGTCCATAGCACAGAGTTGTAAGATGGAGAAGAGCCTCCTAGCGTGAGGCAGGCTTTCTGTGAATGAGAAATAAATCTTCATTCCATCAGACCGTTAGGATTAACATTCTTCTTATCAAAATTTCATCTTGGTTGATCTGTCACTGCGGTATATCATACACTGTCCCGACCTATACCCTCTAACCACACTGACGCTTCCTCATGCATTTTCTCAAAAGCCAAGTATTATCTCCTTTTATCCTTTTTAAATTCTTACCTGTTAACCAGATGGTTTCAGACTTTCAGGAGTTTGTATTAAGAATTCCAGACACCCCACCAGTGGTTTGCAGACAACGCAGCTCCTGCCAACATGTGGTTGAATTGGTCTCTCGACACGGTTTCCTTCCCCTCCCCCGGGGAACAATGTTTCATATGAAGTGAATGTCTTCCAGTGCCTGGTGGCGTTTCTGACAGCTTCTGGAAGGGGAGTTCTGCTTGGCAGATTCCTGGAGTGGCTTGTACACCTGCTCTCCCCTAGGTGAGCTGGGGCACAGAATATTCCCTCTCTCATCCTGATCTGCTCCAGTTTTTTAGCAGGTTCAGATCCCAAGTAGAACCAAAACCACGCCCCCCCCCCCCCCCCACCAAAACTAAGACAGTCATTTATAGGATAAAGGAGCCTGTTCTCAGGGAGAGATGCTGAGGAACAGCTTCTGAGTTCTGCTGCTTCTTTCTTCTTTCCTTTGAGAGACCCTGGGAGGATGGGGGTCAGGGACCTGCTGAGGAGGAAGGGGCTTTGAGCTGATGTATGGGAGACCAGGTCAGCTGACAGATCCTCTCAGCGCTAGGTGGCCTTTTGCTTGGGGCAGGCTCTCCCTAGCCGGCAGACTGTGAGCGGACCGCTCCTGTCCTCAGCTGTAAGATAGTGTGTGTGTGGTAGGAGGGCAGGGGAGGCTGTGTAGCCCTCCATTGTCAAACTGCTGACTCACAGGGCTCAGAGGCATGGGTCAAGGGGGCAGAGGACAATGGCCCTCTTTGCCAGAAAAGCTCTGCTTTGAATTATTTCATTTGGGTAGTGGAATAATCAGCTGATGTATTAACTGATCTATTAATCAGTGCTTTGTTCTGGCTTTCATGAGAGGTTCCAAAGAAGGAGGTTGAATTTTATTTTCTCCCATATTCTCGAGGTCTGGACTCCTTGCCCTAGGTCTGTTAACAGTGTTTGAGATTCAGGACAAAAAAGTCATGCACAGAAAAGACCCTGTCCCCAACCTAAGTTTTGTTCAGAGGTGGGTAGTGCTGGAGGAGAGGAAAGAGAGTCTGGGGCTCAGAGTGGTCCTTCCTGGGACAAAGGGGCTGGCAAGGGTCTGTGAGGGGTGGAGGCCTGCACCTTGCCTGCTGATGTGAGGGTAGTGGTGGATGGATGGTTGGCTGCTGGGTTTTCAGATGCCAATTCTATAGCCTTGACAATAGCCTTGGGTGGGTGTCTGTGGTCAGGGATGTCTTGGTGAACAACAGGGTCTGGGAATAGAATAGGGTTGAGAAGGGTGATCTCCTCTGCAAGGAGCAATGGTAGAGGAGGGGACAGAGGACAAAGCCTTTTCCCCAGTAACCCATCCCTTGGGGTAGAGAAGAGGGTGCTCCAATGACTGGCTATCATCAATAATTTCAGAGCTGAAGAATGTTTGAAGTGGAGAGAGTAATTTCTATGTAAGCATTCTGGTAAACTGCTTAAAGAAATCTTGGTAGAAAAGTCCTGGGAAATGTCTCCAGTAACTTGTTATTATTTATTATTCAAAATAAATGTGTTCTTTTATACTTGATTTTGTATTAGTTATTTTGTATTCTTTTTCTTGCAGAGGGCACTGAAATTGCTTCAGGTTTCACAAAACCCAGGTCTGACACTGCTGATGTGAATATGCAGGTGTTTGGGATGTGTTTGTGACAAGCAGTGACCAGACAGGAGTCCAGGATGCCTCCAAACACCACTGTCCTTTCTACCGTTGGCGCTTTGGTCCAGACCAACCTCACCCAGGAGTGCCTTCCTAGGCCTGGGGCTGGGGGGCTTCAAAGTCCCCACGTGAGCCACTGCCCATGAAGCTCTTTTTTCTGGGTATGACCAAGCATGGTTTCTCCCCACTTCCAACTGTGCTGGGCATTTCTTTAAAATCCGGTTTGTGAGTTCCCATATAGAACTTTGTGGTATTTTTTTCTGTTGTTGGTCCTGAATTGAGATTCGAGTGCCAGACTGTTAACTTTTTTTTTTTTTTTTTTTTTTTTTTTAAAGATTTTATTTATTTATTTGACAGAGAGAGATCACAAGTAGATGGAGAGGCAGGCAGAGAGAGAGAGGAGGAAGCAGGCTCCCTGCTGAGCAGAGAGCCCGATGCGGGACTCGATCCCAGGACCCCGAGATCATGACCTGAGCCGAAGGCAGCGGCTTAACCCACTGAGCCACCCAGGCGCCCCAAGACTGTTAACTTTTTGTATCATTTTGTCCTATCTCTGCAGATCAGCATGTAAGCTCCTTGGCCGGGGTAGAGAGGGGTGGGGTGGGGGCGAGGTGGGGAGCTGCTTTCATGAAAAAAAACTTTGTATTTCCTACAGAGCATGTCTCACGCTGAGCTTCTTAAACACATAGCTGTTGGTTTGGTTGAATAACAATGCCTAAAATATTTCCAAAGTTAAAACAATTTACTCTCTTACTCAATTAAAAAAAGGCAGAACAGGTAGATATCTTCTCTGCTTTATATAATTGAAGAACTCAGCTTGAGATACAGCTCATGTACTACCCAGAATTAGACTATTGTTCCACGGTAAGACAATTATAAGCCATTTTAGATAGATGGTTCCATTTTATTTTTAATTTCTTGCAAAAAGTAGAAATTTCTAGCAAGGCCCTTTTCAGCGGGTCCTGTTTATCAGAAAGCCTTCTCTCTGCCTACCCCAGAACACCTCTGCTCTGATTTCAAGTTTGCTTATATTTTCCAGCTGGAGAGATCTCTTCAAAACATTAAACTCTCCATCTGAAACTAATGATGTACTATATGTTAGCTAGTTGAATTTAAATAAAAAATGTAACATGGAGGCTTAAGTGGGTAGGAGAAGAATAAATGAAACAAGATGGGATTGGGAGGGAGACAAACCATAAGTGACTCTTAATCTCACAAAACAAACTGAGGGTTGCTGGGGGGAGGGGGTTTGGGAGAAGAGGGTGGGATTATGGACATTGGGGAGGGTATGTGCTTTGGTGAGTGCTGTGAAGTGTGTAAACCTGGTGATTCACAGACCTGTACCCCTGGGGATAAAAATATATGTTTATAAAAAAAAAAAATAAAAAAAAAAATAAAAAAAAAATAAAAATGGGCAGATAATACAGCATAGGGACAATAGTCAATGGTATTATTGTAACAGTGTATGGTATCAGATGGTAACTACACTTGTGGGGAGTATAGCATAATGTATAGAATTGTCAAATCAGTATGTGGTATACCTGAAATGAATGTAACATTGTGTGTCAACTGTACTTCAATAAAAATATTTTAAAATGGGAAAAAAAAAATAAAAAAAATAAATAAATAAAAATGATGGCAGCCCATTGCTTGAAATCCTCCAATGAGTTAAAAAAAACCTGGCACCTTCTGTGACTTCCCACCCTGTGTGAGCTGGCCCTGCCTGGTTCCCTAGCTCTTCCTGCCCTTTTCTTTTGCTCTACTATAGTCACATGGCTCTTGTGCTTCCTAGGACATTCCAAGTGCTTCCTGCCTCAGGGCCTTTGCATGTGCAGCCCCTTGGCCTGCTACTCCTCTCACTCCTTATCCCTTAGGTCTCTGCTTATCTATCACTTCCTCCAAGGTATTTTGATCACCCATTACAAAGAGGCTCTTGCTCTGCCAGACTCTATCACAGACTGTATTTATTTCTTGGACAGAATTTTTCACAGTCTGAAGTAACTTTAATTATTGCTTGGTTTAGCTGTTTATATTTTGTCTTCCCCACAAGTGAGTTGTGTTTTTTTTCTGTTTGTTTTTTAAAGATTTCACTTATTTGTCAGAGAGGAAGAGAGAGAGCACACAAGCAGGGGGAGCAGCAGACGGAGGGAGAAGCAGACTCCCTGCTGAGCAAGGAGCCTGATGTTGGACTCGATCCCAGGCCCTGGGATCACAACCTTAGTCGAAAGCAACTGCTTAACCCACTGAGCCACCTACGTGTCCCCACCCATAAGTGGGTTCTATGAAGTAGGGACCCTGTCCATTTTAGCCACCAGTTCTACTCCTACTTGTCTCATGGCAGGGGTTCTATATGTATTTATCAACTAGAGGACAGAAATATTCAATGTGTTGATCTAAGAGTAAAAGAAGGCTCAGTCCCCCTCTGCCCCTCACCTTGGAGTTTGGTTATGTGAGGCTCACCTGAGTCTGAGAGACGCCTGGTGACCGATGGCCATCTTTATTTTTTTTTTTTAAAGATTTTATTTATTAATTTGACAGAGAGAAATTACAAGTAGATGGAGAGGCAGGCAGAGAGAGAGAGAGATAGGGAAGCAGGCTTCCTGCTGAGCAAAGAGCCCAACGCGGGACTCAATCCAAGGACCCTGAGATCATGACCTGAGCCGAAGGCAGCAACTTAACCCACTGAGCTACCCAGGCGCCCCCCAATGGGCATCTTTAAATCAGGTCAGTTAGCTGGCCTGGCTGGCAGGCCAGTGGGCTCCTTGCTCATGGCTCTGGCCCTTGTCTAGACACTTGCTATAGTCAATCCTCCCTCCTGGCCCTTCCAGCTGGTCTGGGAAGGCGTAGGGAGCTAGTGAGCACCAGGTGCTGCTTATAGGGCTGGGAGAATACCATGTAGGAGGCCCCCTACCGCCCACCACAGTCCCAGCTTTTCCTGAGGCCTCCAGGGGTGAGCACTGGACCCGCAGCGAGGCCAACAGAATGGGTTTGGTGGTTTGTTATCTCAGGGGAGGAGGGGACCTTTCAGGGAGAGAGTCGGGACGAGATTTTAAAAGACACTGTTGTCTGAGGTGACAGGGAACAGCCCGTTTTAGGGCCCAGGGTCTCACTTGGGAGTCAGTGGATAAAAGAATGATTTAGTAGCCGGAGAAAGGGAAATCAGCTTCTCAGGCTTTTTCCAGCTGCTCAGCCACAATACCATCCAAGAGCTGACCTTTCATGTGGGCGTGTGCGGCCAGCCTGCTGGGACAGACCAGAAGAATCAAGCCAGGAGATGCTGATGGCGAATCTCACCTGGCCAAGGGTGTTGCAGCCGGGGGCCCAGCCTTGCAGGGAGAACAGCCCGAGAGCTGGGAGATGGAACGCAGCGCTCAGATGCTTAAAATGGTGCAGAGGGCTGCAGCGGAGGCTGGAAACAGCACACTAGGCCTGAGAGCTGTACAGGAAGTGGGACGGGCAGTGTCCGGGGACGGGCAGATGCCGGAGAGCAGGATGGGCAGGGGTGCTCGGGAGCCCGCAGAGTGGTGGGCGTCACAAACTTGCTGATGATACTAAGCTGCCCTCAGCAGAGCCTGTTTCATAGAAATGGTCTAATTTGGGTCTCTGAGGAGCATACCGTCAGCCCCACTTCCTAGATGCGGAAGCAGGTACTGGGGAGGTTGGATGAGTTACCTGAGGCCTCTGGCTCGTTAGTGGCAGAACCAGGCTCGGAAGCTGGGTTTGCTGATGCTGAGGCCAAGCCACAGAGGTGCTCTGTGAGTTTTGCAGCTCCCCAGGAGACGATGCGCACCCTCCCTTTCTGGATCTTCCTCCTCCCTCCAAATCCTAATCCATCACCCTCCGTTCCAGTCAAATCAGGTACTGAGAGCCTTCAGCAGGTTCAAGCCAGTGCAGACCCTGCCGCCTTACTCCACTGGTCCATGAGGAACAGGTACTTCTCACCCTGGACTCAGCCCACAGCGACCTAGAGACCCTGGGATTTGGAGCAGAGCGAGATGGTGATTCTGTAGTCAAGCATTCTCTCCCAGACTATACCATCAGGGGGATGTAAGGCCTATATGTTTGGAGAAAGCAAGTGATGCTACCAAAACTTCCTTCAGGTTCATTGGCCTGACTTAGGTGGTATTTCTTTTTATCCCAGAGAGACTGTGGGAGATTGCGTTAATGGCCCCTAGTCTTCCCCTCTCTTTATCCATGCCGTTTGCCACATGACTTCATTTCCTTCTTTCTTGAATCCGGAACTAGTCATGTGACCTACTTTGGCCCATAGGATAAGGTAGAATGGACTGTAGTTCCCAGCCTGGACCTCAAGAGACCTTGTGTCTTCTTGCCCTCTTGCTCTCTCCCTGGAAAGATCATGCCTGGGCTGGCCTGCAGGTTGATGAGAGGAGGAGGATGAGAGACATTTGGGGCGGAGCTGCCCCAGCTCGGGGGCCCTGGTCAAGCAGCCTGGAGAGCCCCCAGTGGATCTGCAGATGCCTGAGGATGCAGCCCCCACCAGCCCCTCCAAATGGCCGTGTGAGCTATTGCTGTTCAATTTTGTATGTCACTGGGACTTTGTGGCTGGCAAGCAGCAGCTGCCGGTGCTGGCTAACCGATACAGGGATACTTTAAGAGTTAGCAAAGTACCAGAGCTCTGACAAACTAACTCAGTATATTGTGTAGAAGAAGAAAAAATGTAAGAAAGTTGATTGACAGAAGCTTAGCTCAGGAGGGCACCTATGGATCCCGAGTCTAACTCTTTGTCTTGCAGTTCCAGAATTGGAGTCCCAGAGATGTGAAGTGACTTGTTCCAGGCCACCCATGTGTGTGTCGAGGATAAAAGTCCAGTTGCCCAGTCCAGGCCTGCCTCCTTGTATAGCTCAGATGGGCGCCCTGGGCTGGTGGCTGTCCCACCATGTGGGCTAATGTCCAGGGGGAAGATCTGCTCTACAACCATGCTCTTCAACTCAACCCTGAAGACTCTTGGCTTGGGGGTCTGAGACTAAGTAAATGGCCTTAAAGCAGGAGCCCAGACCCAGAGTGGCCACTCCATCTTTCAGAATTGGCCTCCTGGCGGTGAATGGTGGCCAGCTGCAACTTTCACCTGGAGGCCCAGTGGTCCCTTCTGAGCTCTATAATGCCCAATGGGTCCTGTTCCCAGAAAGCTGTGACATGGCCTCAGGACTATTCAGGTGGTTGGATTACACTCTAGGCTGGCATTGTCCTGTCTCTGGAGTCCGAGAAATGCTCCTTTGAATACTGGGCATGGTATAGAAGACAAGGCTGGTGTCTTCCTGTGTTCCCAACTTCACCTCTTGTACTTATGTTCTCCCAGAGGTGGACCAGGGTGCTGGGTAACGGGCAGTTGGGTGTGAATTTGCATGTGCATTTGCGTGTGTGAGTGAATGTGGGGCATGAGACTGGAGTGGGACCATTCCCAGGTAGATATACTCAGAGATTGGTGAAACTCTTTTCCTGGATAGAACACGACGGGTTAAACAGTCGTGCTTTTCCATAATTCCTCTGTTCTAGGGTCTCCCACTGGCCCTGTCTCCTTTTCATTCCCTTCTTACTGGAAGCATGAATTAGATTTGTGCTGGGAAGATCAAGATGCCAGCCTAGTTCTGGGAGAAGGAGCAGACTGAAGGGGTGGGTGGGGGCTCTAGGCAGCCAGATTGGAGAAAAGACCCTACTGAGCCCTTCCGCTTGGTCCACTCCTGTCAGCCTAACTCTCCATTTAGGCTTCAGAGGGCCTCTGGGACTCCTGGGTCTGTTGACTCGTCAGGACAGAGAGGCTGAGCTCTGTCTGCTAAAAGGAGGTCCAGGACCACCTCCTGGACTCCAGACACTTTACATGGCAGTTCTTCAAGTGGGTTGCATTTCAGAATCACTTGGAGATTTTCAAGGACCTATGCCCGGACTCCATCTCAGGCAATAGGCTCAGAATCTTTGCGGGTGAGAGCTTAAGCAAGATCTTTTTAAAAATATGATTTATTTAAATAATGTTTATACAATTTTATTTTTTAATAATGGCTGTATTTAATAACGGGCTCACAGAATTCATGAAAAATTAACCATCCACTCTCCCAAGCTGGTATAAGCCAGCTCCAGCATGCCGTTTCATATCCCAATGAGCCCCGAATTTCTGTTTCCAACCAGGAACTCTTTCTCAGTCCCAGGCTTCTGTAGCTAACCTCCTGCTTCTCATTTCTATAACTCACAGATACCTCAGACTTAACACATCCCAAAGCAAATTCCGTATCTCTCCCCCTAGTGCCGCTTTTTTCCCCACTGCTCCCTGTATCTTCATTCAGATGTCCGACCAGAAACCTTGGGTCATCCTTGTTATTTTTTCTCCCTCAGTGACACGTTTGCCCGCTGCCTGCGTTGAATCCATCACCAGGTGTGAATCTGTTCTACCTCCAAGTAGACCTTGACTCCATGCCCTTCTCTACATCTTCTGTGATACCTCTCTGGCCCAAACTATTAGCATCACTCCCTGGACCTCCTAGAGCAGCCTCTGACATAGTCTTCCTGATTCAGTTCTGGTTTTTCATTCAGCCATGTTCCATGAAGAGCCATAGTAAGTTTTTTCAAATGTAAGGAGAACCTTCTGTTTAAGTCCGAGTAGGCTCTTCTCACTGCACTTAGGATGAAATGTTTACTCATCACCATGGCCTCTAAGCAAAGCCCACTGAGGTTTCCCATGATATTTGTCACTGGGCTCAAGGTACCCTTGTGCCGTACAGCCCTCTGGTTAGTTCCTCCCACCCCAAGCTCCCTCCTTCTTCAGTGCTTTCATGTGTACTCTTTTTTTCTGTGTGGGAGTCTTCTTTCTCTCTCTTTTTTAATGCAGCACAATTGACATACATTATTATATTAGTTTCAGGTGTACAACATAGAGACTTGACGTTTGTGTACATTGCAAAATGGTCACCATGATAAGTCTCATTACCAACTGTCACCTTACAAAGTGAATGCAATAAAATTGACTATATTCCCTATGCCTGATGTTACAACCTCAAGGCTTATTTATTTCATAACAGGAGGTTTATACATCTTGGTACCCTCCATCCATTTTGTCCTCCCCCAAACCCCCTCTCCTCTGGTAACCTCCAATCCCTAGGTTTTATTTGTCTATTTTGTTTTCTAGATTCCACATATAATGAAACCACGTGGTATTTGTTTTTCTCAGTCTGACTTTATTTCACTTAGCATTATACCCTTAAGTTCCAACCATGTTGTTACAGATGGCAAGACCTCATTCTTTTTTAAGGCCGAGTAATATTCCATTGCATTTATCTACCAATCTTTGTCCATTCCTCTGTAGATGGACACTTAGGTTCCTTCCAAATCTTGCCTATTGTAAATATTCCTGCAATAAACATAGAGGTGCATGGATCTTTCTTTTTTTTAAGTGCCCAACATGGAGCCCAATGCAGGCCTTGAACTCACAACCCTGAGATCAAGACCTGAGCTGGGCTCAAGACCTGAGTTTGATACAGGCACCCCATGTTATCCCACATACACCTTTTTGATTAGTGTTTTCATTTTCTTCAGACAGATATCCCTAGTAGAATTGCTGGATCATATGATAGCTTTATGTTTATTTATTTATTTATTTTTAAAGATTTTATTTATTTATTTGACAGAGAGATCACAAGTGGGCAGAGAGGCAGTCAGAGAGAGGGTGGAAGCAGGCTTCTCGCTGAGCAGAGTGCCCGATGCGGGACTGGATCCCAGGACCCTGAGATCATGACCTGAACTGAAGTCTTAACCTACTGAGCTACTCAGGCGCCCCTATTTACTTATTTTTTAATGTTTATTTATTCGAGGAACCTGTGTACTATTTTTGAGAGTGGCTGTACCAATTTGCATTCCCACCAATAGTGCACGAGGGTCCTTTTTCTTCACACCCTTGCCAACACTTGTTATTGCCTGTGTTTTGGATTTTTAGCCATTCTGATAGGTATGACGTGATATCTCATTGTGATTTTAATTTGCATTTTCCAGATGTTGAGTGATGTTGAGCATCTTTTCATATGCCTTGTGGACATCCGTATGTCTTCTTTGAAGAAATGTCAATTCAGATTCTCTGCCCATATGTAATTGGCTTTTGTTATTGTTGTTGTTATTGGGTTGTATGAGTTCTTTATATATTTTCGATATTAACGTCTTCTTGGATATATGACTTGCAAATATCTTCTCCCATTCAGTAGGTTGCTTTTTTTTTGTTTTGTTGATGGTTTCCTTTGCTGTGCAGAAGCTTTGTAGTTTGATGTAATCTGAGTAAGACATTTTTGTGAATTAAGTGATTCTCAAATTCAGCCTGATTTGGGTCCACTGCTTGCAGAGATGGATCTGTAAGAGCCACCTGAAGGTGCTTTGACCCAGTGCTATTTGGAAGTATTTGGTGGTGAGGCAGTTCTGTGGGTTAAGACACTGCCTGCAGGAGGCTGAATCATGGCATTCAAAGATATTAGAGTCCAATCCCTGAAACTTACAACTATTATCTTATTTGGACAAAGTGTCTTTGCAGATACAATTAAATTAAGAATCTTAAAATGGGAAGATTATCCTGGATATTTTGAGTGAGCCCTAAGTAGAATCACAAGTATGTTATAAGAGGGGGCAGAGGGAGATTATACACACACAGACGAGAAAGTGATGGGAAGATGGAGCAGAGAGACCTGAAGATGCTGGCCTTGATGACTGGGGTGATATGGCCACAAGCCAAGGGATGCTGGCAGCCACCAGAAAACAGAAGTAAGGAACAGATTCTCTCTAGAGCCTCCACAGGGAGCACAGCCCTGCTAATGCCTTCATTTTGGTCCCACGAAGCTGATTTCTGACTTCTGGCCTCTAGAGTGGTGAGAGAGTAAATGTGTGTTGTTTTAAGCCATGCATTTATGGTACTTTCCTACAGCAGCCACAGGAAATGAATACATTGCTTACCTGGAGAGACCCTTTGAGATGTCAAGTCAACATTACCCTTTCTGGGTAACATCTCCTAGCCCAGTACATAACTCACATGAATCCCACCCTTCAACCAATTGGCCAAATACTATTAATGAGGGGACCAGCCCCACATCAGATCAAATGGCAGTTACAAAGCAGGATGAGCAGCAGCACAGGGCGCTGACGGGACTGGAATTGAGCCAGCAGACAGGGCTGGCATCCCTTGTGGTTTTCTACCTACTGGTCACATGATAACAGAGGAACTATAGAGGTATCTTCAAGAGCTTATCAAGGCAAGGAGAGGGGCCTGGGGGAAAAGGGGCAGAATCCTTGGAAAGGATAGAATAGTTTGAACATAGGACTATGCCAAAGATTTTGTGGAAACATGTGCACAGATAAGCTTGGCTGGAGCCATGGCTTGAAGTGTGGAGGTTGTTCTAGAACTTCAGGGTTTGAGCAACTCATGAATTGCTGAATTGTCGAGGAGCATTGTCTGGGAATCTGCCCTTAATACAAGCTCCTGGGGTTATTATCATTTAGATGATTTACTGGTTACATTTTTAGAAACACTGAGTTCAGGTCATAGATAGAGATAGAAAGTTGAAAAAGCTGGTTAGAGTTAGGCTTATTGACTCTTCAAAATCAGCAAAACTTGAAATATTATCTAACTATGTAGTATTACTTTTACAGCTATACCATACCTTAAATTCTTATTTCCATCAAAGTAATGGACATGTATGAATTTAAAAGTTAAAGGCACCGCAAGGATTATAATGAAAATCATCAAGTCCCCATTCTACCTCTTCCTATCTCAGATTCCAAGAGGCAACTTCTTTCAACTCTTTCAGCTGTTTATTCTGGGTTTAACCTCCATATTTCCAAATAACATGTACATACTGCTACTTCTTGATTTTTCAATTTGAGGCATTATTGACTGACTTTCCTCCAAAATTAACAATTAACTTTTCCATCCATTTCCCTGTCCCCATCAGTAGATCCAATTCTTTCCCTCCATCTTCTCCCAATAGCTTATCTTTTAATGTATGGTTAAGTAAAAATCAGCATGTTGATTTCTAGGCAAAATTGTTCCCAGTCATGCCATATGGTGATTATGACTATATTTGCTTCATTATGTAACTTAGATGTCTCTTGGAATAATAAATTGCTTAGTTTTAGTTTTTCAGGTACCAGTGGCAGAGACAGACAGTCAGCTATGCCCCAACATCCTTTCTCCTTTGTTCTGGAGTAAGAGAGTGTGTAAGTGTACATTGAGCCATCCTGCTAAAGCTACAGTTCCTAGCCTTCCTTGTAGTTGGGTATGGTCACTGGGACTAAGTTGTGCCAGTAGGTATTGAGGAGATATGGCAATACCTAGGTCATGTCCTTAAAGGTAAGAATGCACCTTCTTATATCTCTTCCCTCCATTCTGCTACAGAATCGCAGATGTGATGGCAGAAGCAAGATGAGTCGGTTAAGAGTCTAAGGGGTGCCTGGGTGGCTCAGTTGGTTGGGCGACTGCCTTCAGCTCAGGTCATGATCCTGGAGTCCCAGGATGGAGTCCCACATTGGGCTCCCTGCTGAGCAGAGAGTCTGCTTCTCCTGATGACGTCCTCCCTCTCGTGCTCTCTCTCTCTCATTCTCTCTCAAATAAGTAAATAAAATCTTTAAAATAAAAGACTCTAAGGTAGAAGTCACATGTGGAGGAGTTGAAGAACAACACAATTGAAGATGACTGCCTTACCATAAGAAAGAAATAGGCTGCCATCTTGTTGGGGTTTTTGCCCCACTGTGTCTCTTTGGGGCCCAACTGTATTAACAGCTGCTATAATATCTAGGGGCAGATTTTCCATGAAGCTAGTGGAGTTCAAGCTTCAGGGTTCCTTATTTGCACGTGTCTCTTTCAAAGGCCCTGGTAGGGACTCTAGACCTTTTGTATTTGTGGTTTTATATTGTTTTCATTAAAGAAGCCCCCCTTACCTCCAGTTTCACAAGCTTCAGGCCCCTCAAAGTGGATTCTATCCCTCTCTGTACTTAAAGTAGAAACTACTAGCTCTCCACCAAAATCTATTCTGGCCTTCTTTGGATCTCAGGCTACATTTCCTAGTCTATCTCCTGGTGAAGTATGGTCCTGGGAACGGCAGTGATGTGTGCTGCCTCCAGGCCTGGCTCCTAAAAACCTCCTCCAGTCTCCTCTATGCTCCTTCCACCCCCTACTCTGGCTTACTGGGAAGGTGATGGTTAGGGTGTCCTTGGAAATCATGTTTTGAAGATGGCAGAGCATCTGTCAACCGAAGTCACCGATGAATGAGGGGTGAGAACTATTCACCAATTTCTATGTCTTCCAGGACTGTTACACCAAAAAGAAGTAAATTTGTTTTTAAACCACTGACTTTTGGGGGGATATATTTGTTTCTACAGATCAGCTTACCCTAATACAATACCTATCACTAATCAATTCCCACCTTATAGAACCCCAAATCTCAGCAGCACAGTTAATGGTATCAGGAAATCTATCTGTTCCATCCAGTTATTTCTTCTGGAGATTTTCTGGAGATTGCTGAATACCTTCTCTAATCAACTTTCTTGCTAGTTTTACTATGTAGCTATTAACATTTATCATCATTTTAGGGAATTCCCTTTGCTTCTCTCGGGTTGGAGCCTACTTTCTGGACCGTATGTCTTTATTTTTTTTCTTATTAATTCTTTCATTTGCTGTGACCCATCTTCTAGTAGCTTTCTAAGAAATAATGCATGAGAGATAGAATTATAGAAGTTTTGAATGCCTGATTTGTATTCTTATTTTATATCTAGTGTTCACTCTTAATTCATAGTTTGGTTGAGTGTAGCATTCTAAGTTGGATAGTTTTCCTTTCCAAATTTTTGTTGTACACAAGTGCAGTGCTACTCGT